>NW_024080694.1:2390029-2795389 GCF_003009895.1 Hyaena hyaena
GCCCCGCGTCAGGCTCTGTGCTGACTGCCAGCTCAGAGCCTGGAGCCTGTTTCAGAGTCTGTGTCTCCCTCTCTCTCTGACCCTCCCCTGCTCACGCTGTCTCTCTCTCTCTCCTAGAAATAAATAAAAAATATAAAAAAAAATTAAAAAATAAAAAACAATAATGGAGAGAAAGACAGATACCATAGGTTTTCACTTAGAAGTGGAACAGGAAAAACTTTACAGAGGACCATGGTGGAGAAGAAGGGGGAAAATAGTTGGGGAGAGGGAGAGAGGCAAACCATGAGAGACTCTTGAATGCTGAGAACAAACTGAGGACAGATGGGGGTGGCGGGGAGGAGAAGGGGGGCGATGGGCATGGAGGGGGGCACTTGCTGGGATGAGCACTGGGTGTTATATGGAAACCAACTTGACAATAAACTATGAAAGAAAAAAAATGGAAAACAAATATTACTGATCCGTACAAGATGACATGCCCCTAACCACAGAACTGCCTCAATTTCCCCCTGGTCAGAAGTAGCAGTTTCTGCCTTGTCTTTTTTCTTCCTATTGCGCTCTTACCCGGTCTCTCACTTTCTTAGTTTTTCAGGTGATTTCAAGCTAGAAGTTGTTTACCTATACTTGTGATAGGAACTTTTTAATTGAAAAGATACTGTCCCTTATTATGGATGAGGATGTTTTGAACAAGTTGTTAAATGAGTAGGATTTTGAGTGGCTTTATTTTCCTAATTATGTCATGAGTTGGGTACAAAAAGATGGACTCGCTGGCTATTATACTGAATTGAGAGTGTTAACCACTTGAGGCAGTATGGAAGTGTAGCTAACTGAAATTCCATGTGTTGTTGGCATGTTACAGAATGTATACAGTGCTCGGTGATAATAGTTAAGTACATTTTTATAAGGATTTTAATTTGCAGAATGCTTTCACATTAACTTTCCAGTTTAAGCCACGTTTCATTCCTGGAAGGAGAAATTTTATGCCCCTTCTCCTAGTGAGGAAGCTGAGGCTCAAAAGGCCTACTGATTTGCCAAAAGTCATTCAGTTTATTAGTCATAACACCAGGAATTCTTTTTTGTTTTATTTTAGAGAAAGAATGAGAATGAGCAGGAAAGGGGCAGAGGGAGAGAGGGTTTCAAGAAGGCTCAAGTGGAGTGGAGCTGATCAGGGCTCAATCTCATGACTCTAGGATCCTAACCTGAGCCGAAATCCAGAGTCGGACGCTCAACCGACTGAGCCACCCAGGCACCCCTGGGAATTCTGACTCCAGAGCTCATTCTCTTTCCATAACTGCAGTTCCTCCATTTTATTATATTTCTTGGAACTTGCTCACAGATTTACACTTTTTGGTGATCTGTCGATTTGAACTTTTCTTTGACCCCTCCATATGGACCTGTTACTCCCTCTGCACGTGTCTGCCGGTAAGTAGGCGGTGAGTAGGCAGATAGAGAGTGAGAGGGCCATTGGCAGCCCAGAGAGGAGTGGACTTCCTAGAGGAAACAGAAGTGACTCAGAGTCCAGAAAAAGAACATATTTGCCTCTGTAGAGGAGGGAAAACTTCCTCTTCCCCTGTTAAGTTCTGTAGCTGGTCTAAGAATTAAACTGCCATCAGACATTAACAGGAGAAAAGCAGAAACATTTTATTTTTTGTGTATATGGGAGTCTTCAGAAGGAAAATGAAGCCCCAAAGAAGCTTTTAGGCCCCAAAGCACAAGTGGCAACGTGGTAAGATAAAAGGGCTTAAATCATGTAAATTGTGGGACAATGACTAGGAAATATATGGGGAAACTAAGGGAAGATGATGAGGGTTATCTGGGTTTGTTTGTACAGATTCATTTTGTCTTTGGCTCCCAGTCTAGTGATGACAGTGTTCTTCTGTTCTTGGTATGGGGAGGGTATCTTTAGTTAGGGGGCAGGGGGCAGAGCAGAGAGCCTTGCTCTCATCTACTGCTTCTCCACTGCAGTCAGCTTAAAGTAACTGATATGCCAAGTGACATATTTTGGGGTGCTGTGTTGTAAATCCCCTTCACCAAACCTGAATAAGGTGAAGCATTCTATTCAAAGGCTAGAAAGCCGCCCTAACAACTAGCTAGGGAATACACTTCAGGCAAACTGTCAGGAAGAAAAGGGCCAAGTGCTTTAAGTCACAAAAGAGTTCTTGCAGAAGAGGGAAGAAATGGGTGACTGAGCCAGTGTAGGATATTCTAAAGGCCAAGGCTCCTCTGGGTCCAAATATGAATACAGATTTTTAAAAAATGTTTATTTTTGAGAGAGAGCAAGCAAGCATGGGCAGGGGAGGGACAGAGAGAGGGAACAGGATTCGAAGCAGGCTCCATGCTAACAGCAAAGAGCCCAATGTGGGTCTCGAACTCAACGAACCATGAGATCATGACCTGAGCTGAAGTAGAACGCTCAACCAACTGAGCCACCCAGGTGCCCCATGAATACAGATTTTTGAGGTACACTGTGCCTTAGGGCCCCCCCCCCCGCCACCATCGCCCCCCAGGACTGAGCCACACCTGGAAGAAGTAGGCTCTCAGAGGTAGTGGTACCACCTGGAATTGGTGTCAGCCATATCTGCCTTGGGGTCACACCCTGAAGAACGATTTAGTGAGGGGTGAGATAGGGACATGGAAAGGTTTCATAAACAGAGCCTCCAAGCTAATCCTCAGGCTGCCTTTTTTTTTTTTTCTTCAGGTTGCTTTTTTTTTTTTTTTAATTTCTGAGAGAGAGAGAGACAGCATGAACAGAGGAGGGTCAGAGAAAGAAGGAGACACAGAATCTGAAACAGCCTCCAGGCTCTGAGCTAGCTGCCAGCACAGAGCCTGATGCGGGGCTCGAACCCACGAACTGTGAGATCATGACCTGAGCCGAAGTCGACGCTTAACCAACTGAGCCACCCAGGTGCCCCTTCAGGTTGCTTTTAAAATGAGCATCATGAAGTTTACTTGTTAAATTTGCTTGCTTTTTTCCCTTTGTTTTTCTTTTTTTGTTGTTTGTTTGTTTTAAACTTTGAGTTCTAGTAAAAGATTGTTTGGGAAAAATACTAATCTCTTATCTGTGCAAATGAGAAATGGGTAGAAGATACAGACTGAATCTGTGCCTCTAACCATCATCCATGGTGGGTGATTGTAGATGCACCCCTGTGAAGAGTTATTCTAGGCAGAAAGACCTCTCCTCTCTCCTGACTTCCCTTTTTCAGTCTGCCCCCTTTCCTATCTAATTTCCTTTCCTTAGTTGGGGAAAAAGTAGTTGCTGAATTCTTGTGATCTGAACCATCCCACTGAACTATTTACAGTATTCAGTGTTTGTGTGTTCTTGGTCCTTTTAAAGGGTACCAGGTGCAACTTCATCTCCTACTCTCTACTGACATATATACTGTTGCAGAAATATCTTTGATGCTTTCTGCATTGTACCTTTTTGTTGCGGTTTTCAAATATCTGGGATACGCTCCCCACCATTTCTTGGATTATCCAGACTCCCATTCATCTTCTAAGGTCTGCCTTAATGTTGAAGCAGCACAGCTTACTGAGGGCCCGGTTGGCAGAAATCAGTGAGAATATCCTCAGAGGAAGTTGAAAGTAAGCAGAACTAACATAAGGGTCTGTTGGTAGGCAGCTGCCCCTTACCATTGTGAACTTGGAGACGGTCCTAGTTCTGAAAGCTAAAGGGAGTGTATTTTAAATAAGGAAGGCATTATCATTGTCCCATGCCTATCACAGTGTGACTTCACATCTTGTTATTCCCCTGGTTCCCTTACACTCTACAGCAGGATTGATCGAGAATGACACTTGATTTTGGGGGTCAGATAATTCTTTGCTGTCGAAGTTATCCGATCATCCGAGGATATTTAGCAGCATTGTGGCCACAAGCCTGGAGGCCAATAGCACTCCCTCAGTTGAGACAACTAGAAATGAATACAGACGTTGCTAAATGTTGTGCAAAGAGGGAGGTTAGAAGAAGAGAGAGGCTGCACAGTTGCTCTGCACTGAGGACCACTGCTCTACAGGCACAATGAAGTTCTTCCAGTCTTCCAGACACCGTGTGTACCTGCACACATCCGTGTTGCATAGCACCCTTTCCGTTCATCGGCTTGTAAGCTTTAGCTTTGTTGAAGATCTAGCGCTTCTGAAGATCAAGCTTTTCTTGCCGAAACTGTACTTGCCCCTTCTTTGTGCTTCCAAGAGCATAATAATTATTTACAAACATGTATAGAGCTCCTACTCTGTGCCAGCTGTTATACTAGGTTCTAGGAATACCTCAGTAAAGAAAAACATTCTTGCCTTGTGTTACTTAGTCTAGGCTACTGTATCACAAATTCTATATTAGTTTCCAGACAGACTGAATTCCCTGAGGGCAGGGACCAAGTGCTGAGTCTTACTCATTTCTGTATCTCCTAATTCCTTACATAGTATTTGACACAGAGTTGGTTTTCATAGATTTGGCCAATAAAAGAAATAATTTCTTCCACTCTGTGCATCTCTACTTACATTACCTCAACTCAGGTTCTCTTCATTGTAAAAATGAGCTCTTGCCTGTTTCGAAACGAGATAAGGAGATTCAGTATGCCTCCTTCAAACCCTGCCTTCTGCAAAGATGCCAGAATGAGATATCCAGAAGACAGGTTTTGTTACTCTGCCTAAAAACCATCTGTGCTTACTGCATGTGGTATTTTAAAGACCGATGTATGTCACATAGCTGAGTCTGGACTTTTCTGGCTACTCCCTTCCCTAGATTTCTCTCCCAATAGCCAGAACAGTCTATAGCTCCCTACAATCACTGTTTCACACCCCAAATGCATTGTTCCTTCTTCCCCTTGCCTGCATTTCCCTTTTTCTATTGAGAAACTCTAACTTATCCCTTAAGATTCAGTTCAGGGATCCCTTCTTCCTGGAAACTTCTAGGCCACCTACCGGACTAGGGTAGTTGTTCCTCTTCTGTGTCCCACGGAGCCAGTGTCTACTTAGAATACTTCCTAATTGTCTGTAATGGGTCTGCCTTCCCAATTCTGCAGTGAGTTTCTTGAGGGCTGGACTTGTATCTTACTCTTTGGATCCTAGGTGTCTAGCACAGTAACAGACAAGTGGTTGGCACTTAGACTTTGAGTGAATGAAATCTTTAGTAATGGGAGCTTTATTTAACATAAAAATTTCTTTTAAATGTTTTATTTATTTTTGAGAGAGACAGAGAAAGAGAGCACGAGCGAGCAGGGGAGTCAGAGAAAGAGGGAGATACAAAATCTGAAACAGGCTCCAGGCTCTGAGCTGGCTGTCAGCACAGAGCCCAACGCGGGGCTGGAACCCACGAACCGTGAGATCATGACCTGAGCCAAAGTTGGATGTTTAACTGACTGAGCCACCCAGGCTCCCCTTTAACATAGAAATTTAAAATAGAAGCTCTTAATAATTGTGGGATTTTTTAATTTTTTGTTTTGTTTTTTTACTTTCACAGATATTGGTATCAACTTGACAGATCCTATGTTCAGAGGAATTTATAGGGGAGTTCAGAAGCATCAAGGTAAATGTTTCTTTTGTTTAGATAAAGACAAACTTTCTCCCTCAAGGAGATGATGAAAAGCATGATCCACTTTACAACTGAAATACTGAAGGATTTATTATGTAACTTGGATAAAACTATAAACAAACTGAAACTTATATAAGCTATATTGGTAAGTCATGACCATGAGCATTTATAAAGTACCTGTTATAACAAAGTGTTACAAAGGTCTTCTCTGAGGAAGTTTATGATTTTGAATATAAAACTTTAACCATGTGCGTATTATGATTTTGAATATAGAACTTTAACCATGTGCATAAAAGCCAAACAATCATTAGTTGTTCAATTGGTCTTTTAAGCATCCGAACATTAGGGCACATAATTAAAAATAACATGCAGTTGAACATCAGTATCTAGTCTTTTGAAAACCTTTTCAACTGAGTGACAGAGGTAGTGTGATTAAGGGGCAGATGTGCTGCTGTCCACCCTCCCTGTCTTCCCTTTCCCCCCTTTCCATCCATGTCTTGCTAAATCCCAGATACCTGCGGTATAGGTGGGAAGAGAGAGTAGTTTTCTCAAAGATTGATGGAAATCTTAGCCAAAAGTAAAATGGCTTATATTTATCATATCAAGTTCATTTAAACATATTTTGTCAGCTAAGGTGAGTAAGCAGGAAATGATGGCGACAACAAGTTTTTGAAAGAATTTATCCAGTAAACTCGTTTGTGAATATTGCCTCAGAAAATTTCCTTACTTGTTATTATGTAAATGCAAACGGGAAACTTTGGTTTTTGTGGTCTGGGTGAAGTGCAATCAATGATTAAGTCAAGATAATTTTACTATGGTTCTAGGTGATAATGAGTGAAAGCTTCTCTACATACAGAGAATGTTAAATGCCACTTGAAAGAAGAAAGTTAAATGTTAGCTTTGTAGTTCATTTAGAAGTACCTTTTCTACTTCATTTAGAAGTTTAGATAATGTTTTTGCTTTATGTTTATCAAATGTTAGGTACTACATCTTAGAGTATATAATTCTATTGATTTTCTTGCCTTTGTATCACTTAACAGACTTCATGCTTTGTGACTCTATATGTATGTTTGTATGTGTGTGTTTATGAAATAAGTTTTATTGTTGTTAGTATCCCTCTGGTTTATAATATTTAGCAAAACTGGTTTTCTTAGTGTAAGTTCACTAAGTTGATATTTTTTGTCCATGAGAAATTTCACAGCTACTCTAGAAGCAATTATAATTCTGACCAAATTTACTGTGATGCTTAAATATGAAATTAATACATGGATTTATATAATTGTTTAATATTGCTGTCCATTTACCTCAGGCCTCTTAAAGCTTAGCTTTCTAAAGCTTGGCTAAATATTGATCTCCCCAGAAAGCTTATTGTTACTTAACAAGAAATTTTGGGAAAAAGGAAAACACTGTCAGGGAAAATAAAAATTCTCCTTCCTCATTGGCAATGTGAATTATAATAATATGGTGTTAACTGAAATTTACAGAAATGTTTTATCATATTTTGGGAGGCATTACAGATGTACTCTGAAAAGCCCTAATAAAAAATAAACAATTTTAATGACTAATTGTTTTACTTTTATGTAAAAAATACAACACCAACAAGTTTCAATTTTAAGGCAACTGACTTAAGTTGTAGTGAGCAAATTCACCTTTCATTTGAACTTCCTGATTTTTGTCCCTTTTGGTCAACAGAATAAAATAAAACTAAATGGATAACTAGTCACCTAGTTTGCCTTATATAGGTTTTTTTTTTTTTTTTATCACTGATTGTTATATAAGTACTCATCAAATGGTATTGGTTTGGTAAATGTGATTGTTTCTATGTATTTTTCTTTCAAGAAGGGATAATTAAGTGAAAAAAATTTTTACTAGCCTTTCTTAAGGTGGCATTTTACTTTTTATAGATGACTTACACGATGTAATAGAGAGAGCTGTCCAGATTGGTGTTAAAAAGGTAACATTCCATTTTTGTTACTCTTTTAAGTTTTTTTTAATTAAATTTTGGTTAAGGTACTATAAAATAGAAGAGGAAGAGCTAATGCCACACTTGGCATTTTGGGATATATATTATCAACAAGTAATATTAGCAAATTTATGACATAAAATATCAAAATTTTCTATTCACAGCTATTTAAGTGATACAGACCTCTTGCTTGGATAGTTCTTTCATGTGATCAGAAATGTAAATGGCAAAGTCTCTTTGAAAAAAAAATTTTTAAACCTATCTGAATTACCAGGTCTCTCAAGATGCAACTCTTAATAAAAATTTTATGACATAATTTAGCATTTGTTAGAATTAAGTGATTATCAGAAAGACATGTATCCTGGGGCACCTGGGTGGCTCAGTTGGTTAACTGTCCAACTCTTGATTTTTGGCTTAGGTCTTGATTTCATGGTTCTGGAGTTAAAGCCTTGCATCGGGCTCTACACTGACAGCACAGAACCTGCTTGGGATTCTCTCTTCTGTGTGTCTCTGCACGCCCCTCTCTCTCCCTCTCTCTCCTCTCTCTCACCCTCCTCCCCCCAAAGTAAACAAACATTTTTTAAAAAGTGTATCCTATCACAACCTTTAGTTTTTACACTTTAATTTTTACCGTACTAATTTGATTATCAGGAAAATTCTACTTTTTAGAGAGTTCTAAGCAAATGAATATTAGCTCTGTGTCAAATTCTTTGAATAGATACTTCTTTTTAATCAGTTTTTTTTTTAATATCAAGCTATCTCCCCATTCTCCCCAACCCAACCCCTCAACACACACACACACACACACACACACACACACACACACACACACACGAAATCAGGTTAAGTTCCATAGTGTGGATGTCAGGACACTTGATGACTGTGGCTTCTAAGGTGAATAACCTCAGTTTTAAAAGGTGACACTGGATTTTGCACGCAGCTTGAGTGTATGTTGGCCGCTTTCTTCTCCACTATTTCAGCCTTCAGCCTTGCTGCCGTTGCTGCCATTGAACTGCCAAGATGTCGCTTTCTAATAAGCTGACTCTGGACAAGCTGAACGTGAGGGGGAAGCGGGTCATCATGAGAGTGGATATAATGTTCCTATAAATGAAGAACAACCAGATAGCAAACCACCAGAGCATCAAGGCTGCCATCCCAAGCATCAAATTCTGCTTGGACAGTGGAGCTAAGTCAGTTATTGTTATGAGACATCTAGGCCGGCCTGATGGTGTCCCCATGCCTGACAAGTACTCTTTGAAGTCAGTTGCTGTAGAACTCAAATCTCTGCTGGGCAAGGGTGTTTTATTATTAAAGGACTGTGTGGGCCCAGAAATGGAGAAAGCTTGTGTCTCACCCAGCTGTTGGGTCTGTCATCTTGCTGGAGAACCTTCGCTTTCATGTGGAGGAAGAAGGGAAAAGATGTTTCTGGGAATAAGGGTAAAGCTGAGCCAGCCAGAATAGAAGCCTTTCAAGCTTCACTTTCCAAGCTAGGAGATGTCTATGTCAGTGATGCTTTTGGCACTGCTCACCAAGCCCACAGCTCCATGGTGGGAGTCAGTCTGCCATAGAAGGCTGGAGGTTTCTTGATGAAGAAGGGGCTGAACTACTTTGCCAAGGCCTTGGAGAGCCCAGAGCGACCTTTTCTGGCCATCCTGGGTGGAGCTCAAGTTGCAGACAAGATCCAGCTCATCAGTAATGTGCTGGACAAAGTCAATTGGGGGTGGAATGGCTTTTACTTTCCTTAAGGTGCTCAACAACATGGAGATTGGCACTTCTCTGATGAAGAGGGAGCCAAAATTGTCAAAGATCTGATGTCCAAAGCTGAGAAGAATGGTGTGAAAATTGCCTTGCTTGTTGACTTTGTCACTGCTGAAAAGTTTGAGAATGCCAAGACTGGGCAAGGCACTGTGGCCTCTGGCATACCTGCTGGCTGGATGGGCTTGGATTGTGGTCCTGAGAGCAGCAAGAAGTATGCTGAGGCAGTCGCTCGGGCTAAGCAGATTGTGTGGAATGGACCTGTGGGTGTATTTGAATGGGAAGCTTTTGCTCAAGGAACCAAAGCCCTCATGGATGAGGTGGTGAAAGCCACTTCCAGGGGCTGCATCACCATCATAGGTGGCGGAGACACTGCCACTTGCCGTGCCAAATGGAAGACAGAGGATAAAGTCAACCGTGTGAGCACTGGGGGTGGTGCCAGTTTAGAGCTCCTGGAAGGTAAAAATCCTTCCTGGGGTGGATGCTCTCAGCATTGTTTAGTACTTTTCCTGTCTTTTGGTTCCTGTGCACAGCCCCTAAGTCAGCTTAGCACCTGTTGCATCTCCACTTGGCATTAGCTAAAATCTTCCCCCATGTCAAGATTCAGCTAATGGTAGTGCCAGGAACCCTTAAACAGTTGCACAGCATCTTAGCTCTTCTTTACTGCACCCTGGATTTGCCTACATTCTTCAAGATCTTATTTGAATTTCTTAGTGACTAAACCGTTGTGCATTCTAGATTGCATATATTTATATTTTGCCTGTTAAAAGAAAATGAGCTGTGTTAGCTTCTCTTTTTGAAGTAGCTTATTCTGATTAGCTTTGTCATTGCTTCACTGCTCAGCATGGAAATAAGATGAAATTCTAATTGTGGGTAGATAGGGAGACAAAGTTGGTGATCTATTCACTCAATCATAAAAGTATCCACTGAAACTGGAAAAAAAATAAAACAAAAGGTGACACTGCTGATTCATGAGTTTCCAGTCCCAGCTCTGAATGGTATAGTTCCCTTTCACAATTAATAAGAAAGGATAAAGGTTACAGGATCCCTTTCTCATGATGAGGTCATTCAGTGCTTGGCAGTTCCCTTTATAAAGTGGTTTTCTGCAAACTCTGAATACCAGGCTCCTGAATTTCTGCATGTCAGCCATGAGTAGTTCAGTCTTAACATTTGTAAACACATGCACACACACACAGATGTAAGAAGGACAGAAATGGAATTTACTTAGACATGGTTCCTAATTGAAATCTGACTTCGTGCCTTGCTGTTACGTTGTGATTAAAAGCACAGTGATCTCATGGCACAGCTGGCTTCCAGCCCCGGCTCCATTCTTCACAGATGTCCATTTCCTTGTCTGTAACTCCTCGTTGACAATGATAATAATGCCTAATTGAAAATTGTGAGGGTGAACTAAAACAGGAATGCAAAGCACCTGGTATTGGACCTGCATGAAATGAACACCCTTTATTTTGTTAAGTTTGTGGCAGAAGCCACCGTCAGCCTAATGTCATCATTGTGAACCGGGAAAGGAAATTATGTCCTCTAGTCTTGTCCTTGCTTTTTTTTTTTTTTTTTTAAATCTATTTGGGAAAGTTATAGATAAAAGGTAGAATTAGCAACTATTTTATGTAATCGCAATATTAATATGGGCACCTTGTCTTGCATTAAAGAATTAGGTAATGTTAGTAAACAGTAAAATTTTCCCAGTATTTTTGTTAATATATTAACAAAAGCAGTTGAAGATTTCATTATGCCTATGTGATCCCTTAGTAAGATACTCAATGTTTGTTATATTAGAAGTTAAAGCTGCTTTAAAAAATGTTTCTTTATCATTTGCTTTTTCTCCTGTGTTTTGTTGTTTTCTCTTTAGGCATGTACCCAGAGTGAATTCTTCATTTTAGCTCAGGGAGGCACTTGAAGTGAGATGCTTAGAGAAATATACATTGGTATGCTTAAATCACTGCTCTAGAAGGATGTACACTATCAGCACTGCCTCAGTGGTCACCATCAACACATCGGCTCTTTGGTGACATTTTCCATTTAATACACTAGTAAAAACACTGTTCTGAGTCCTGGTGGACCACAAGGGCCATCCCTTTAGAAATGTGCTCTTCTAAGAGCCATACATTTCCTTACAAAGAATGCAATATACATTAACCCAGTGATTGTTAATCTTTTGGTCTCAGAACCCATTCACATTGAAGACCCCAAAGAACTTTTGTTTATGTGGGTTTTATCTGTAAATATATATTGTGTTAGATATTAAAACTGAGAAAAATTCAAAATATCTATTAACAACCAATATATATATAAACCAATATATTACATAAGGAACATATTTTCCAAACCCCCAAAAATGGAGTGACATGAATGGAATTGTTTTACCTTTTTTTTTTTTTTTTTTAACATCTCTCTTTCATGTCTAGCTCTTAATGGAAGACTGCTAAACTTGGATATGTGTTTTTGCAGGCAGTCTGTTGTGACCTTACACACTCTGTGGCCTCTACAATAGTCCCTGCACACTTGTGACTGAGAGTGAAAAAGGCAAACAGCATCTTTGGTATTATTTTGAAAATAGTTCTGACCTCACCTACCCCCTGGTGTTGCGGGACCTCACTGGAGAACTGTGGAATTAATAAACACTATTGAATCTCTTAGTTAGAATCTTCAGAATTCTAAATTCAGAAGATTTAGTTATTCAGGCTTTCATAATGTGATCTCTGTCCTCTGTCAATCCATGAAAAACAGACACGGAATACACCTTAATAGGAAGGAGTGACACGCTCTGTGTTGGACATATGCTTGTATGTGTGGACGGGGGTGGTCAGGGACCACTTACACAGGAGGTGACCTTTCAGCCAAATGTTAAAGGCAGGTAAGTGTGTGACAGTCTAAGAGAGAAAAGCACTCTGGAAAAAGGCAGCAGGGAGGCGGGTCTAGGAAGCTTGTTGCTACTCTGTTAGAGCGTGCCTGTTTTCTTTCTCTTGCAGTTTATGATCACAGGTGGAAATCTGCAGGACAGTAAAGAGGCACTGCATTTGGCACAGACAAATGGTATTCTCCTCTTACTTTTACCCGCCCCCTCCATATGAATTAAGTTATTTTGAAGAAATCTGTCTAAGAACTGTCTCAGGTACCATACAATGGATCATGACTGTGAAGACAATAGCAAAACACATTGATTGCAATGGGGTGTGGTTAAGATGAAAGAGTTCTGACCCTGGTATGCCAGATGTTTCGTTAAACCCTCTCATCATACTTAAGGATTATTTTAAGATTTCAGCTAATGAGAGTTAAGTTCACCAGGTATATAATGTAGTCTCAGATATTCCTGATACAGGATTTTTATGTGTATGCTGTTATGTGTTCAAGATGGGAGCTGCTCTTTATTTTGCTTTTTTTAAACTTAAAACTGTGAAGGATCATTTATTTAAATATGTATTTATGCAGACCACTGTGTAAGGCCCCAGGAATGCAAGTAATAATATATAATCCCTCAGATGCTCACTTTATGTTCATACATTTTGCATTTATTTGAAATCTATAAAGGTTTGGAATTGGCTCCAAAGGGAATCCTATTTACACAAAACATCTCCTTTACCTGGATTTCATTTTATCTAACCTTGTTTTGGTTTTGTGTTTTGTCATGCTTCATGTGCTAGACTTTGAAGAATTAGGCTTTCCGTGTTATTTTTCAAAATACTGATTTACTTATTAAATAAAGCAATTTTGGGGGGCTCTTGGGGGGCTCAGGTTAAATGCCCTACTCTTGGTTTCAATGCAGATCATGATCACACAGTTTGTGGGTTTGAGGCCCATGTCGTGCTCCATGCTGATGGTGTGGAGCCTGCTTGGGAATCTCTCTCTCCCTTTCTCTCTGCCCCTTCCCTGCTTGCCCACTCACACTTACACTCGCTCTCTCTCTCTCTCTCAAATAAACAAAAAAATCTTTTTTAAAAAAGCTATTTTTTGTAGCAATCTTTCTAAAATGCATACTTCAGATCCACTGACACTTTTCCTTAATGATTAACATATCATCTTCCCAGATGCCTTTGAGGTGTGTAAGAATATTGTCTTCCATACTTTTTATCCCTAGAGAAATCTGTTTTTAAAAGTTCTTGAGGGGCGCCTGGGTGGCTTAGTCGGTTAAGCGTCCGACTTTCGCTTAGGTCATGATCTCGCGGTTTGTGGGTTCGAGCCCAGCGTCGGGCTCTGTGCTGACTGCCAGCTCAGAGCCTGGAGCCTGTTTCAGTCTGTGACTCCCTCTCTGACCCTCCCCTGCTCACGCTGTCTCTCTCTCTCCTAGAAATAAATAAAACATTAAAAAAAAATTTTACAAAAAAAAAAATAAAAAAATAAAAGTTCTTGAATCTCCCATACTTTTTATCCCCAGAGAAATCTGTTTTTAAAAGTTCTTGAATCTCCATTGTCAGCCCTCCTTACTCCCCTTCATGAACCTGTGTCCTCACTGCTTTAAAACCTCTGCCCCCTCTTATATGTAAACACCTGCAGGAGAGGCTGAGAAAGGCTCCCCACCTCTCACGTGGGTTCAGGTGCAAACACTCAGAAACCTTTTTGACTTCACATTGGAGTTTCATGCAATTACAGTTATTAAGACGTACTCTCCAGATAAGTGAGCTTTATTTTTTATCAGAAAAACAAACCCTCCCTTCCACCTCTTTAAGTCATCCTTTTTAAGGGTGTTTAAATTTTAATTGTCATGTTAACTCTGTGAAACAAGATGGTCACATGAATAGTGAATATAAAGATATAGTTAGGACATTTCATTCTGTAAGAAATTGTTTCAATTTCCATTCTGCAAGGCTGAGTATATACCAGGCTTTGGAAAGAGGTGAATTAATTCTTTTTACCAATCTGTTAAGGCAATTTTCATATTCATGTCCTGCTTTGTAAGGTAGTCCAAAACTTCTATATGATTAACTTCTTGCAATTCTGGTAGTTTGAATGGTTTATGGCTATCATTAAAAGTTAACCAGTTGAAATTATTTGATGTTCTATCATTTGTATATGTTAAATATAATATGAAAAATATTTTGGAAATAATCCTTAGACATTATTTTGTGCTAGATATGTTTTTCAGTACAGTTGGATGTCATCCTACAAGATGTGATGAGTTTGAAAAGAATGACCCTGATCTTTACTTAACGGAGTTGTTACATCTTGCTGAAAACAATAAGGGGAAAGTTGTAGCAATAGGAGAGTGTGGACTTGGTAAGTAATTGCCAACATAGCCCTGTTAGAGTGACTTTGAAAATGATTCTTTCGGTACAAGTTAGGAGTAATGTTTCTTTTTTTTTATCTTTTAAAGATTTTGACCGACTACAGTTCTGTCCCAGAGATACTCAGCTCAAGTAAGGAAATTTATTGACTTTTGGAATTATCATAAAATCTTAAAAGTGATTTTTTTATAGCTTTTTGTCAGTTCAGTATGTAGTTGGGGTAAGCATCAGGATTTTTTGTTAATCGCTTTGTATATCAAAAGTTAAGTGAAACAAATTCCACACCTACTTGCATGGAATTCAAAAGGGATGAAAACATAGTTCCTAATTGGTTAACCGTCTAATTTAATTCTAATGGTAGAAATAAGGGATAGGTTTTACATGATAGAGACTTTTGTTCTTTGTTTCATGAATGTATTCACGTATGAATCATTCCAATGAAATGATTTAAATTCAGTTGTGGGGGACATGATTTAAGAGCAACGGATATTAAATAGATATATTTGGTGATTATAGGATCAATCACCAAAGCTAGAAAACCATATTTTACTCTTGCTGGGCATTGGGTATCGTCAACTTAGAATATGAGACTCCTTTCATAGGAGCCACATGGAGAGTGGTGGCTTCTGAGAAAACGCCAAAGCTCACAAACCATGTAGACTTCCTACAACCCACTGCTCATACCTTTTCGGTGGATAGTGTTATTGGGCAAAAAGAAAAATTAGGTCATAGACTTAATTTAAGACTTGAGCATTTTGTTGCATTTCAGAAACAGTGTCTTAATGGTCAAGATAATTAAACATCAGAGTAAATCCTTTCAGAATTAAAACACTATGTATAGCAGGACATGGTTTATGCTTGAACATAGATGCCAAGTGCCCAGGTATTAATCTGTACTAGAGAGTTTGAACTCCATTCAGTAAATGATTACCAAATGCCGCCTCAGTATTATGACACAAGGAAAAATAGGCTTGGTTCTTATGCCTTTATAGATAAGAGAAGACATAAATAGTTAAAATAGGTTGGAAAATGCTATCAAAAAGGTGTAGGCCAGTAGTGGAGAAGGACTTCCCTGGGGAGTCAGGGAAGGCTTTGCCAATAAGGTGAGGAGATGTGAGTGAGGCCTCTTCCAGAGTGAAGCTAAGGACAGACTGAAGTCTGGTTTGAAAAGATGGGCAGTTCAATCTGAGATTTTTTTTAATTTTAAAATATCAAATGATTTAGTAAAAAAAAAACAAAAACAAAACAAACCACACTGGTAGTAATCCTATGTGGACTGTTATGGAAACAAAGGCCCATCTTCCACCTGTTGCCCCCCTGCATCTGCTGGCCCCCTGCAGCCGCGGCTCTGCACGCAGTGGCTGGGCTGGTTTCCGCGCTCCCTGCGGCGCCCTGTGCCGAGAGCCGCTACCCCTTCCCGCCCCACCACAGGCTAGCCTCTGGGCTCTTCAGCGGCACACGCCGAGTCGTGTTCATGTTGTAGTTCCCACAGCACTGCTCTCAGCACGCGGTAGGTACTCAGGGAATGTTCACGGAGTTTTTAATAAGGAGGAAAGGGTCCTTTCTAATTCCTGTAGATGGCATGGATATAAAGTTTATAATGCAGCTTTTACTGTTGGATCTTTTCTTGGAAGAACTTAGATTTTGAGCTGTTACTTTGATACCATCCTGGAAAGTTAACCAGTGTGTGATTTGTTGTTTTTCTTTTTTATTTAAAAATGCAGTCAGGAAAAAGATTTATGAGAAGAGAAAAATGGGAAGTGGTGTGATAGTAGGCCAGACAAAACTAATGTGCAGTAGACAGGGTGTCTAAAAAATAACATCTGAGGAATAATGGGCAGTAAAGGCAGTATATAACAGTGCTAAAAGTAGTTATCTTTGGAATCACCGGCTTCGGGTTGGAATCACAACTGCCATTTGGTAGCTATATGTCTCTTTGTAAATCTCAATTTCTTCATCGTTAAAATGGGTATACTACCACCTACTCTTCTTAACATTTGGAATAATATCCCTGGCACAAAGTAAGTGTTCAGTATATTCTGGCAATTGTGTTATTCTTAGAAATATTTGAAAATACTGGCTGTCCTTTTTCTTTGGGGTTTTTGGAAAGCGTTTTTTACAGAGGGGAAAAACAATCAGGAAACTGAGAGAAGGCTGATTCCATCATGGAAGGGTTACCCTTTAAGCATTCCCTGCATTTTCAGTTTCTCTGCTGCAAGCCACATTCTCTTTTCTTGTTGCAAGTGTACAGCTGGGTTCACTTGAGTGGGAAGAATTTGCTTTGGGATTTTTCTTGGGGCTTCAAAATGGTAACACTGTGCAAAAAAGAAATCCAACATCAGACAAGATTTCAAGATAATTGTTTGGGATTTAGGGAACCTCAGAGGGGAGAGACTGAGGCTGCCCTTGCCATCAGCCAGTCCCGAGGAGGGCTTGCCACCGTGGGTCAGGGTACACTGCAGTGACGCCCTGGGTGTTGTGGAGTCGCCGCAGTCCTCGTTACTAATGGCCGCAATTCTGAAGCTGACCTTTTCAAGCCCTGTCCTTTATTGTTGACTCTAAAATGTAAGAAGCGGTATTACAATTAGAAGCAATTGCAGCTTCACTAAAATGAGCAAATCTAACTCAAGTAAATAGTGGTTTTCGTATGTGAGCTAAGAAAAAAAAATCAAAGCAGAGATGTCTCTTGATAGGTGCCAGTTCCTGCCTTTGAACTTACGCTATTTCTAGTTACCATGACGGGTATTGTTTTTTGGGGTTTTTTTTTTTCCTTAAAAGACAGTAGTTTTATAATGTCAAGCACCAGTTATTCTCAGTTTTTGTCATTAGGAATAACTAACTGGCCCCTTAAGACACCGACCTAGTTTGAGCACATGGACCTTTCTTTTCTCATATTATGCAAAATTCCATAGGCGTGCTGCTTGAGCATCTGTTATTTTCGTGATTTGTACTTTTGCCCGCTCTGTGAGACGCAGGCTTATTTCCAAGGTGATCATTAGACTCTGTAAATCTGTGGCTTGGTTGTGTGGCTTTGTACATGGAGTTGTATGTAAAAGAAATGATCCGTGTAGAGTGGGGAGCACAAAGGGTGTGTGGTGTGTAGCCAGAAGCCAGATACATGGCAAAGTTTATGTAATGACTGCAGCACACTTAATTGCTGACATTTGTATTATTTTAGAAGTTATGGAAACAGTAACTTTTCTTTCAAGATTTCATTGCTATTTCCTACACTGTGAAATTTCAGCACTTTGTTAAATTATTTTTGCTTATTCTAGCCCAGCAGAATCTGAAAAGGTGATTTAAAAACGTAAATATAGTGGGGGCATCTGAGTGGCTTAGTCAGTTAAGCATCCAACTCTTGATTTCTGCTCAGGTCATGATCTCACAGTTTGAGAGTTCAAGCCCCACGACAGGCTCTGTGCTGACAGTGCCAAGCCTGCTTGGGATTTTCTGTCGCCCTTTCTTTCTGCCCCTCCCCTGCTCACTCTCTTTTTCACTCCCTCAAAATAAATATTTAAAATAAACAGAGGTGCCTGGAGGGCCCAGTCATTTAATTACCCGACTTTGGCTGAGGTCATTATCTCACGGTTCTGTTCCAGAGTTCGAGCACCGCCTCGGGCTCTGTGCTGACCGCTCAGAGCCTAAAGTCTGCTTCGGATTCTGTGCCTCCCTCTCTGCCCCTCCCCTGCTCATGCTCATGCTTTGTCTCTCAAAAAAGGAAAAAATGTTTTAAAAAATATTAATAAAATAAAAATCGAAACATTGGGTAATAAAGACAAAGACCACCAACTTTATGAAAACTATTTAAGTACATTTCTATTTCTCATTTTAAAATTTAGTGCCTGGGTGGCTCAGTCAGTTAAGCGTCCGACTCTTGGTTTCAGCTCAGGTTACGATCTCATGGTTCATAGTTCAAGCCGTGTGCTGACAGTGCAGAGCCTACTTGGGATTCTCTCTGTCTCTCCCTCCACTCTCCCCCGGCCAAGATAAAGCAATAAACTTCAAAAAGAAAATGAAAGAAATAAAATTTAGCATTTTCAAGAGTACAAAGGGGTACTTCAGGAAAATTGTTGTCCTATACTTCAAGGAGACAAGATGGCAGAAAATATAGCAAGAGAGATTTAAGTGAAACACAGGGAAATTATTCCCTAAAATCAAGGTGCCTGGAATAAGGCACTTACTATCTGTACCTACTGGTTTTATTTTAACCGCATGACCGTGACTGAGAACTAGTGAGCACTGTGCTGAGTGAGGAGACGCGGAGCGCCCACCCCGTTATATCTGTGGCTGTTATGCTGTGGGACCAGGAAAAGGCTGCTTTGAATACAACTGTGGTCATTTTGGCTGGAACCTGGACTTAGGGACTGAAGTTCTGGCTTCACGTTTGTCCCGCTGTGCGCTGTGATCTTGGATGAGGTCCTAGTACTCTTGACACCAGCTCGTCCTATTCTAGGGTTATTTTGTGGGTCAAATGAGATAATGGTATGTGGCACTTGGAACCCCTTCTAAACTCAAACATTCAGGGCTACCATTTTATCGTGTAATTTTCAGATCTTTGAAAAATAGTGTTTTAGTTTTTGTGTATATTTATGTAATAAATCCTGTGTTTAGTGCTAATAATTTCTTGTATAACAGAACATGGAAAACACGGGGTATAAAGCTTTGCCTGGCCTCTTGCTGGAGCAAATGGACTCCCACTGACGGTGCTCAGCGAGCTCTCCAGGCAAGAGGCTGGTGGTACACTCCCCACCAACACGTGCTGCGGGGAGGGGTCCCACAGGTGATGGGAGGGGGTCTGCTTCATCTGCTGGGGCGTGGCAGAAGAGCTGGTTACGAGTGTATTTGAAGGAACAGCTCCCACCACTGTAAACGTTACATATAGCTCTTTATTTCTAGTGATCATTAGTTAAAGTGCTCATTTACCTAGAAATTATAATGGAAAGCTAACAAACATTAATTTTTTTTAAACTTGAGAGAGAGAGAAAGCACATGAGTGGGGAAGGGGCAGGGGAGGGGTGCGGTGGGGTGAGAACGCGGGTAGAGAATCCAAGAGGGCTTTGTGCTGACAGCAGAGAGCCCGAGTCAGGGCTTGAATTCACTAACTGTGAAATGTGCCAGACCCTTAAGCGACTGAGCCACCCAGGTGTCCCACTAACAAACACTTTTAAAAATAAGTTTGTAATCTCAGAAAATGAAGTGTCCTTTTCAGGAAGACGTATGTGATAATTATCAAAGCCTTTGGCTAAGCCAGCTGTATTTTAAACCTCTGAATTCACTACTTCTCTCCTATAATCTCCTAGATAATCAAAGTCCTTTAATACACACACACACACACACACACAAACACAATTATTTTTCTCATAAGAATTCTCATATATTTCTCTTAAATAAAATTAACAAGGTAATTTTTTTCGCATTATGCAGATATTTTGAAAAACAGTTTGAACTGGCAGAACAAACAAAATTACCAATGTTTCTTCACTGTCGGAACTCACATGCTGAATTTTTGGGTGAGTTGAAGCTAAAATCTCCTTTAGAATTTAAGAATTTTGCAGAAATTAGCAAGGTATTTGCCAAAAGTTGTTTGTTTCTAATTTACAGACATAATGAAAAGGAACCGAGATCGGTGTGTGGGTGGAGTGGTGAGTAGAAGAGCTGTTTGAATAAAGGATGCGCAGAAGCTGCCTTGTTACCTCTAGTGCTTCTGAAGTAATTCCAGTATCTGCAGTAAAGTTATGACCGTTCTTCCCGCTCTCGTTGAGATATATACATTTACTATTAAATCTATGGGCCAGATGTAATACAGACCTAAATCACACACATTTAATTACATTTATTTTGTTCAGAGTACAGAATGATAAAGAATTCTGTTCACAAGAAAACCCCATGAATTTACTCCTACATTTTAATAGTGTGGGTGATACTCTTTTTCTCTGCCTCTTCCATCAGCCTCTTCAGTGTTTTTCATTTTAAATTCTGAGCAAAATATAAACTAATTTTAATATCTTAAAATATTTTAATATTCACCTCAGGTTTGCCTTCTTAATTTCTTGTCAACTGTATAAACTTAGCACTCTGATTACAGACTCCTTTTTGGAATCTGCTTCTACCCTATATTCTGTGTGGTCACTTCAACCACTAGTCCTGACACAGTTCCCATAAACATTATCTGCCCACCACTTAGCTCAGGTATCCATGGCAGTGTTCTTGAAATCTTTTTTGGATCATGGGTTCTTTGGAAAACCTGCCTCAGAAAAATGCTCAGTTGTACAGCTTTTCACGTTGGTTTCAGAAGAGCCTCACTAGCCTCCAGCAGAAAGGCTGTTTGTTGCCCAGGTGTATAAAATCAGTTACACTAGCCCAACTAAAGAAAGAGGAAGTGGCGCTGAGCACTAACTGTATACCCTCCTATGCTGCTTGGATAGCTTCATCTCTATTTTCTCAAGGTCTTAGCTTCTGCTCCATGTTGCCTAGTGCTGGTGATCATGTTTTCTGCATTACTGTGGTGTTGATATTACTGTGCACATTTTTATCTATAGTTTACTGACCTTTCTTCAGGAACTGTACTTGGGAACTAAGAGAGGCTTAAAGGCTTTCATTAATGCCCTTGGGATTAATGGTTCTACCTCTTAGCCCATTTGCTATATTTCTAAGAAGTTACTTAGCAGCAAATCCAACCTAAATGTTTGACTTTTATCAAAAAAAGAGATTGCCAAGGGGCACCTGGCTGGCTCAATCAGTAGAACATGCAACTCTTGATCTTGAGGTTATAAGTTTGAGCCCCACATTCAGTGTAGAGATTACTTAAGAATAAAATCTTGGGGTGCCTGGGTGGCTCAGTCGGTTAAGCATCTGACTTCGGCTCAGGTCATGATCTCATAGTTCATGGGTTCGAGTCCCGCATCGGGCTCTGTGCTGACAGCCAGCTCAGAGCCTGGAGCCTGCTTCAGATTGTGTCTCCCTTGCTCTCTGACCCTCCCCTGCTCATGCTCACTTGCTCGCTTTCTCTCTCTCTCTCTCAGAAATAAATTTAAAAAAAAAAATTTTTTTTTAAATCTTTAAAAAGAGATTGCCAAATAAAAAATAACTAATTTTCTGAAATGGCTTATAAAGAGTTATATTTAAAATTACTTTGATATTAATGGAGGATATATTTACTAGTCAGTTGGAAGTGCTGAGGGGAGAATAAGGCCTTTTGGGCAGTGGTGTAATGCAGTTTTATTTTTTCAGAAACATGTTATCCATAGTGGATTCCAACTCTGGATACTGTAGTAACAGATTAATGACATTACTTGTTAGGCATATTTAAAGAAGTGTTATTTTTTAGATTACATAAATATATCCAAAGTGTGAAAAACTATGCTTTTCATCCTTACATCTTTGAAGAATACGACCATCTTCCTTTTTGCCTACTGAGAGGATTACTGTCTAACAATTAAGTTTAGTAGTAGCATTCTCACAACTCTTCCTAGATCTGCTTAAAACTTTTAAAAGTCATTTCTAGAAAAAAGTATCCTCTAACATCATAAAAACTCGACATTTTAAGATTTACTTTATATGGTTTTTATAACATTTCTAACTTTTCTTCATGCTTTTGCCTAAGAATGTGGCTCCTACATCCAATTCCCCTTCCTGGAGCTACTGCAGAGCCATCGCACAGCCACAGAAATTCTAGGCGGCCATGTCCCCTCGTGCTTCACATCTTTGGAGATGGTGACCCATTAAAATTGTGAGATTTGAATTGAAAATAAAAATTGTAGGGGCCACCACATCTGAAACCCTCTGGTCCAAAAAGTATCCTAATGCACCTATACTTTTCCTTAGAAAGTCTAATTAATGGAATTCAGGATTTTTAAAGAAAGTATGATTATTAAATAAAACGACGCCTGTATGTTCTTAGGTGCATTCATTTGACGGTACCAAGGAAGCAGCAGCTGCCTTGATGGACTTGGATCTGTATATAGGATTTAATGGTTGGTAGGTCCTTAAGTTTGTTTTATGTTAAGTAGATTCCTTGTTTAACAGTGAATTGCTGATAAAGATTTAAATATGTTTTTATTTAAATGTATTTATCATATTGATCTTGGCCTGCAAATTTCAGTTAAGTATGCAAGAAATTAAACTACATTATTCCTGCAAGTTAAAACTTTAAAGTTAGAGGGCGCCTGGCTGCTCAGTTGGTGGAGAATGCGACACTTGATCTGAGGGTGGTGAGTTCAAGCTCCGTGTTGAGCAGAGTCTACTTAATTAAAAAAAAAAAAAAAAACAAAACACTTGAAGGTTATAAACTAGTAACCCTGTATTACGGTTATGGACAACAATTTTGTATTGAGATCAGCAGCGAGCTTTCTCTGGCCGTGCCATTTATACTCCGCTCAGTCTATAGCTGTGAAGCATATGTGTTGGCAGCATTGTGCATGCATATATACAAGTGATGTCTGACCAGGGAGGAGACTCAGGCTAGGACATAACATTTTATGTATCTCTATAGGCCAAGAAACCCACAGAAGTTGAGAATCCATAAAAAGAACTCCTAGTAAGAGAACCAGTGTTCTCTGGCTCCGGGCTCTGCACCCGGTGACCTTTCTGCTCTTATACCTCCGCGAACCTCATAAACCCAGCACCGTCCACTAGCACAGCTGGGTCCTGGCTTCCCTTCTTCAGTGTTTCATTCCTTTAAAACAACCACGTTTCTGATTACATTAGCTTTGCTAAAATATCTCCTCAGGAAAGCAGAATCATGAAATAATATTTGCTATAGAGTTCAGACTTATTTATATGTCCTAGATGCTGCTTCTATAATGATTTAATTAATAAACCTCTATGGAAAGGAATGCATGAATAATGGCTTAGACAGCAGTTCTAAGAAACTTGTTAATACAGTCCTTCCACCATGTTCTCTCCCTGTGAGTCAGGTTTTCCAGAGACACCCTCCCCCCCTGCTCTGTATCACCGAATAGCTAAACATATGTAGGTGCTGCTGCTATTTCATTCACTCCCTGTGTCTCTTTTCATTAAGGAAATGAGCATCTTAGTTCTCACCTCCAGGACTGCTCTGCCCCACCCCTCGTCTTAATTGGTCCCCAGCCCTCTCTGGGCGGCTATTGCAGAGTTCTGGTTCTATGCACATTCAGTGTTTTCATCATGCTGTCTGTGTAAATACTGCCGAACCACAAGACATACCACTTTTTTATTTCCCTGGCACAGCTTTCTTCATTCTTCTTCAAAACTTAAAGCCTTCTCACGCTTTCCAACAACTCTGTAAAATGCCTTCATCTGTTCTTCTGCCTGACGACTCTATCTAGATAATCTTGTTATCTAGATTCTCTCTCCATTAGTTCCTGACCCTTCCATCTTTCTGCTTCACTGTAAGTCGTATCTGTTCCGTGATAGAACCCTTATGTTTAGATCCCATGGATTCAGTTTTGTTTTCATGGAACACATATTTCAAAAACCCTTCCACTTGGTATTTTTCCTGGGCATAAAATTCTGGACTAGAAATAATTTTCATGAGAATTTATAGGGTTCCATTTCTAGGTTTAAAGTGAGTGGCTATTCTGTTTCCCAGTCCTTACCCTGTGACCTACTATTTTCTCCAGTGGAACATTTTGTTCTTTACCTCTGGTACTCCCAGACTTCACCAAGGTGAATTTGTGTTGGCCCATTCCAGCCAGAAGCTCATCTTTGTCAGTCCTGGGAAACGTTTTTTTCTCCCTCTTTGGAGCTCCCAGGCTCATACTGTGATCTCAATTTTTTCCCCTCTTATTTCTGTCTCTCATTTTTCTGCCTGCTTTCAGAAATATTTTTCAACCTCTTTAATGAAACTTCAGCTTCTGGTTTTAATCTCTGAAAGCTGTTTCCCTCCCTCCCCCCCACCCTCCACCATTCTCTGGGGGGAAAAATGTGTGTGTGCACGCGCGCGTGCCCAGATGCATCTTCTCCTCTCTCTAAAGATATGAATGATAAAGTTATTTTCTGTTTGCCATATAATGCTTTTATGCCTTTACTTCCTCCTTTTTCCTTTGTTTTAGTCTCTCATGACTTTCTTCAAATGTCAGGGAATTCTTACGCTGTATATTTTACAAGATAAGAAAAAAACTCTTTGGAATCTCTGAGGGGAGAGAGCCTGTCAACATGCAGGCCAGCTGACCTCACCAGGGGGTCTTCTGGGTGGGTTCATTTTCTTCAGAGAGGGATCCTCTGATTTCTGCTGGTAAAACAGGGTGGAGATTCATAAATATACCTGTGTTCTGAAGCAGAATGGGGTTGAAGAGAGAAACTCACCAGCCAGTCAGCATTCAGTCTCCATTCCCCCCTCCCTCCCCCGCCCCGCACCCATCTGTGCTTCTTTTTCTCCAGTTCAGTCTCTGATTTAGCTTCTCCAGAGACTATACACACCCCTCTTCTCCCTTCTGTCTCTTAGGCCAGGGGTGGGGCGGCAGAAGCAGTCATCTCTGTGCCAGTTCACTGGAAAGTAATCCGAGAGTCCCATCTTTTCTGTACCCCACATTTTAAAACAATCCCCACTCAGTCCCCTGCCTTATCCCAGCCTCAGTACCTGGGATCTTCAGTTCTTAGAACTTCCTTGGGTGAACTGGGTTGCCTGTCTTCAGTATCTCTCTGCAGGCATGTGGCACTGAAGTCACTTAGCACATAAACAGATCATTTATCATTTTAACATCTACTTTCTGCTTTATATTTTGTGACTAGGGGTTAGAAATATCTCCTAATTTCATCCAAAAAACATGTATTTTTCCCTTATTTTGAAATGATTTTTAAGAGAAAGTAGACCTTAATTTCACTAACTTGAACTATATGTCTGTCTGACATTTCTAAATGACCTTGAATTTGTAAAGATTTGGCATTCAGAATGAATGTTAGTCATTTAAGCAAAGTCAGTATTTCTATTCTTGTTCTGAAATTCATTTTACTGTAGTCTTAATCTCAGTCTGAGGTACAGTAATTTAATCTGTACTACCTGTGACATAAAGTCTTGGTTTCTAAGGATTAAATTAAAACATTTTTCCCCAAGAAAATGGAAAAGTTTCAGTTTTGACTACAAAATCATGCAGCTACTTTCCCTTAAATGAGAAACTTATTAAAAATATAACTGGTTTTGATTTTTTAATTTACATCCAGTAATTGGTTTTGATTTAAAAATATTTTTCTGGTAGTATATATTTCTGTATTTAGATCACTTTTTATAAACATGGAATACATGTAGAAGACTAAGATATGATTTCTTTTCGTGAGGTTAAAACTATGCAAATAATTCATAACCAGAAGTTTTAAATTTAGTACCAATGTCAAGCAGATTTAGGAAATATTAATTTGTATTTAGGAAATATTAAGCTGGCTAAAAAGAGTTTTGTTTTTTTCCAGAGAATACTTATAAAAAGGCCGATATTTATAGCAAACTGTACACACACTTCCCTTTCACTGCTCTTAAAATCATTCTAAAGTAAAATCCTACTTAATCAAAATGGACGACCTTTAAGGGCAAAGAAACAAGGCCGGAGTTTCTGGAAAAGCCAGCTTAGACTAAAGGGCCCCAGAGGAGATGGGAGCAAAGTCAGCATGCAGAAATCACACAGAGGGCTTTGGGTGTAGAATTACTAACAGGACCAAATCAGGGTGATTGAAGGCCTTTACAGAGAAAGCTCTCACTCCCTATATTTATTGCCGTACGCAGAGTACAAGAGCAGAAAGCATTTCTACCAAAGAAAAATCTCAAGAAAATGGAAGAAACCAAATTGTGAGAGCCAAGGCTTAGAATTCTTATTTTGATCCCAAAGGAAGGCATTTAGAGAAGCAACAGTCTATCATCTCCTTACCTTTTCTCTTGGATGAAATTGCAGATCAATATTCATAGTCCTGGATGTCCCACAAGGAGCTTCCATGAAGTCCCCAATCAGAGGGGTCCTTGGATGGCTCAGTCAGTTGAGTGTCCGACTCTTGATTTTGGCTCAGGCCATGATCTTGCACTTCGTGAAATTGAACCCCAGAAAATCAGGCTCTGTGCTAACAGCGTGGAGCCTGCTTGAGATTCTCTCTCCCTCTCTCTGCCCCTCTCCCCACCTAAATAAAGAAACCTAAGGAAAAAAGAGTCCCCACAAAAAGACTGTCAGTAAAACAGTCCTCTGTTTACACAAAGCAGAGGAAACACAACACTGGAAACTCAAGCCTACTTAAATGTAAATTGATAATTAAGTACCACCAGACAAATGGGGTGAACCAACAGAAATTAAAAAAAAAAAGACAAATAGAAAAATTCACACCAGAGGAAACAGTGTAGGAAAAAGAACTTTAAAAGAGACCTGATAAAGTCCGGGCTGAAATGTAACATTCTGTTCATATTTTATGGCTGTAACAAGAAAACATAAAAGAATTCCTTAATGATTAAAAATGAATGTTAGTGTTAATACCACCATTGGAGTAAGCCAGAGAATCAACACATTCAACAGGAAGATACATATTTTTCCCCTCTACCAACTACCATTGGGTACCTAATAGTAGACAGGAATTTTCTCTTTATACAAGTATTCTAGTGTATAAAGGGCTGATAGGATTCTAACAACATTCTTCAACTTCTAGTAAACTAAGAGGTCTAAGCATTGGGCATCTGTGGCTGCCTCATGTCACACAAATATAACCAGATACTCTGTGCCTCTAGATAGAAGATCACACCATCACCTATGAAAGTCTTGCCAAAAAATGAAAAAATGCAACCTGAATCTGGCTGATTCAGATGCAATCTGAAGACTCTAGATGGTACTCTAGACATCCTGTAAGAAATACAGAAGGCAAAATTTTCTTAATGACAAGATGACCATGGAACATGGTACAGTAGGAGGATCTCACCTCCTCCCACAGATACACTCCACGCAACAACTACACGAAATGCAGCTCATTCAGAAAATGACTCGATTAGCAGAATGACTCTTCCACAGTAAAAAAAAGCCACATTGAGATAAGCAAACAGGAGCAGAGACATGGTAGGGAACCAGTTACATGGTATGGCAACTCACAACCAAGAGGGCCATCACAGGTGTAGAGGTCCTCCCTGAGGAGTGAGGGGATCACATTGAGTGCCCCCACCTCCCCCCTTGACTGCTCCAGAAATCTGCATCAGGAAGACAAAGCCCCCGTAACATCTGGCTTTGATAGAGATGGTAGAGCAAAAACTTGTGAAACTAATATGAAGTTTAAAAGACCTAGTAAAATCAGTTCTATCTCTAATAATTACACAAAATAAAAATGTAAACTGTGACACCATATACATAAAACTTGAAGAAATAAAATGTAGTGCTTTTACAGTGTGTTTAAACTTAAACATCAACTGAAAATAGACTGTTATGTATGTAGGATGTTGTATATGAACCTCATGGTAACCACCAACTGAAAACCTATAATAGATACACAAAGTAAACAGAAAGGAATCCAAGCATAAGTCTAAAGAAAGCCATCAAACCACAAGCGAAGAGAGGAAGAAACTACAAAAACAACAAGAAAGAAAACAGCAAAATGGTAATAAACACATACCTGTCAATAATTACTTTAAACGTTAATGGATTAAATATCCCAATCAAAAAAGATAGGGTGACTGGATTAAAAATCTATATGCTGCCTACAAGAGATTCCCTTCAGACCGAAAGACACATTCAGACTGGGGCACCTGCGTGGCTCAGTAGGTTGAGCAACCGACTTCAGCTCAGGTCATGATCTCGTGGTTTGTGGGTTTGAGACCCATGTCAGGCTCTGGGCTGACCGCTCAGGGCCTGGAGCCTGTTTCAGATTGTGTGTCTCCCTCTCTCCCTGCCCCTCACATGCTTGTGGTCTGTCTCAAAAATAAATATTAAAAAAGGAAAGACACATGAGGACTGAAAGTGAAGGGAGGAAAATTACATTCCATGCAAATAGAAGCAAAAAAAAAAAAGCTGCACTAGCAACACTTAAATGATACAGTATACTTTAAATTGTTTTAAATGTTTATTTTGAGAGCGAGAGAAACAAAGTGTGAGCAGAGGAGCAGAGAGAGAGGGAGACACAATCTGAAGCAGGCTCCAGGCTCCAAGCTGTCAGCACAGAGCCAGATGTGGGGCTTGCACTCAGGAACTGCAAGATCATGACCTGAGCGGAAGTCCTACACTTAACTGACTGAGCCACCCAGGGGCCCCTGATACAGTATACCTTAAAACAAAGACTCTAACAAGAGACAAAGAGGGCATTGCCTAATGATAAAAGGATCAATCCAACAATAAGATATGACAATTGTAAATATCCATGCATCCAACAGGAGCATCTAGATATATAAAGCAATTTGTTAACAGACCTACAGGGAGAAATGAATAGTAATGATAGTAGAGGACATTAACACCCCATTTACATCAATGAGAGATCATCCATCTACACAGAAATGCAATAAGGAAACGTTAGCTTTGGACGACATAATAGATCAGATGCACTTAATAGATACACAGAATATTCCATCCAAAAGTAGAACACACATTCAAGTGCACATGGAACATTCTCCAGGATACCTCATGTGTGAGGCCACAAAACAAGTAAACTTAAGATTGAAGTCCTATCTAGCATCTTTTCTGACTACAACACTATGAAACTAGAAATCAATTACAGAGGGGTGCCTGACTGGCTCAGACAATAGAG
The DNA here is from genome assembly GCF_003009895.1 of Hyaena hyaena. Taxonomy (NCBI): domain Eukaryota; kingdom Metazoa; phylum Chordata; class Mammalia; order Carnivora; family Hyaenidae; genus Hyaena; species Hyaena hyaena. The sequence continues at coordinate 2,419,176 of NW_024080694.1, forward strand.
CATGTGACTTTTAATCTCAGGGTTGTGAGTTAAAGCCACACACTGGTGTAGAAATTACATTAAAAAATAAAATCTTTAAAAACATTACAGGGGAAAAAACCACATGGAAGCTACTGAACAACCAATGGGTCAAGGAAATTAAAAAGATACTTGAGACACATGCAAATGTTAAAACAGGTGAAAATATTTGGGATGCAGCAAAAGCAGTCCTAAAAGGGAAGTTTGGAGGGCCACCGGGGTGGCCAGACAGTTAAGCATCCACCTCTAGAATTCAACTCAGGTCATGATCTCACACCCCGCCTCAGGCTCTGTGCTGACAGCATGGAGTCTGCTTGGAATTCTATGCCCCTCCCCGACTTGCTCTCAAAATAAAACTTTTATATAAATAAAAGGGACGTTTAGAGCAGTACAAGCCTACCTCAAGAAACAAGAAAAATCTCAATCTAGCCTTACAAACTAGAAAAAGAAGAAATGAAGTTGAAATGTAGAAGGTAAGAGATAAGATAACAGAAATAAATGAAATACAGACTTAAGAAATGAGAAAAAAAAATAACCAATGAAACTAGAACTGGTTCTTTGAAAAAATAAGCAAAATAGATAAACCTATAGCCAGACTTACAATAAAAGAGGATTCAAAATCAGGAATGACAAATAACCAACACCACAAAATTGAAAGGATTATGAGACTACTGGGAAAAACTATACACCAACAAACTGGACAACCTAAAAGAAATGGATAAATTCCCAGAAAAATACCAAAAATGAATTAGGAAGAAACAAAATCTGAACAGAGTGAACACTACTAATGAAACGGAGTTAGTAAAAAAAAAAAAAAAAACAAAACTACCCAACCAACAAAAAAAATCCAACAACTCCCAACAAACAAACAAGTCCTAGATCAGATGGTTTTACAGATAGGTTGTACCAAACATTTCAAGAAGTGTTACTACCTATTCTTCTGAAACTATTCCAAAACACTGAAGAGGAAGGAATCCTTCCAAATTCATGATACCAAGAACCACAGGCACTACAAAGTAGAAAAAGCACATACAGGCAGATATCTGATAAACATGATTACAACATTCCTCAACAAAATATCAACAAACTGAATTCAACAATACATTAAAAGGATCATTCATCATGACCAAGTAGGATTTGTTCCAGGGAATGTAAGGATGGTTCAATGTCAGAAAATCTAATAGCACATTAACAAAATGAAGGATAAAAATCATATGATCATCTCAACAGACGCAGAAAAAGCATTTGATAAAATTCAACATCCATTCATAGAAACTGTCAATAAAGTGAGTATAGAGGGAGCATACCTCAACATAGTAAAGTCCAGAAATGACAAGCCAACAAGTAACATCAAACTCAGTGTAGAGAAGTTGAAAGCGTTTCGACTGAGATTCGAACAAGACAGACAAGGATGTCCTCTCATGCCACTTATATTCAACATAAGTACTGGAAGTCATAACCACAGCAATCAGACAAGAAAAAGAAAAGCCATCCAGATTGGCAAGGAGGAAGGAAAGCTGTCACTATTTTCAAGTGACATAGTATTTTTAGAAAGCCCTCAAGACTCCACTATAAAACAATTAGAATAAATGAATTCACTAAAGCTACAGGATAGAAAGTTAATGTACAAAAATCAATTGGGTCTCTATACACTAAAATGAGTGCAAAGAGAAATTCAGAAAATCCCACTGGGGCGCCTGGGTGGCTCCAGTGGTTTAAGTGTCTGACTCTGATTTTGGCTCAGGTCATGGTCTCATGGTTTGTGGGATTGAGCCCTCTATTGGGCTCTGTGCTGACAGTGTGGAGCCTGCTTGGGATTCTCTCCCCCCTCTCTCTCTACACCTCCTGTGCTTGTGCTCTCTCTCATAATAAATAAGTAAACATTTAAAAAGCCCTACTTACAACTATGTAAGAATAAAATATGTAGGAATAAATTTAACCAAAGAAGTTAAAGACTCTGAAAACTCTAAGACACTGATAAAAGAAAGTGCAGATGACACAGATAAATGTAAATATACTCCATGTTCGTGGATTGAAAGAACTAATATTGTTAAAATGTCTGTTCAACTCAAAGCAATTCACAGATTCAATGCAATCCCTATCAAAACACCAGTAGTAGTTTTCACAGAACTAAAATTCTAAGATGTGTATAGAACCACAGAACACCCTGAAGAGCTAAAGCAATCTTGAAAAAGAACAAAGCTGCACAATCCCAGATTTACTACACTACAAAGCTACAGTAATCAAAACTATATGGTACTGGCACCAAAACACAGGAGGCAGTGACTGGCTGGCTTGGTCAGAGGAGCATGTGACTCTTGATTTTGAGGTAATGAGTTCAAGCTCCATGTTGGGTGTGGAGATTAAAATTTTGTAAAACCAGACACACAGATCAATGGAACAGAATACAGAGCTCCAGCATAAATCCATACTTGTACAGCTAATTAGTTTACAACAAAGGCAAGAATACACAGGGGAAAAGATCTCTTCAATAAATGGTGCTGGGAAAACTGGACCACTTTCTTACATCATAAAAACAATTCAAAATGGATTAAAGACCCAAATCCCAAATGTAAGATCTGAAACCATAAAACTCTTTTAAAAGAAAACATAGGCACTAAACTCTTGGACATCAGTCTTAGCTATATTTTTTGGATCTGTTTTCAGACATGGGAAACAGAAGAAAAAATAAGTTATGGGAATTACATTGAAGTAAAAAGCTTATGCACAGTATAGGAAACCATCAACAAAACAAAAAGGCAGCATACTGAATGGAAGAACCTATTTGCAAATGATAAGCCTGATAAATGGTTAATATCCAAAGCATGTAAAGAACCCTACAATTCAACACCAATGAAAACAATCTGATTTAAAAATGGTTAGAGGACCTGAAGAAATATTTCTTCAAACATAAGATACAAATGCCAACAGACAATGAAAAGATGCTCAATGTCTCTCTAACCATCAGGGAAATGCAAATCAAAACCACAGTGTGGTATCACCTCACGCCTGTCAGAATGGCTAGTATCAAAAAGACAAGAAATAACAAGTGTTGGCAAATGTGTGGAAAAGGGAACCATTATGCAGTGTTGGTGGGAATGTAATTGGTGCAGATACTATGGAAAATAGTATGGCAGTTCCTCAAAAAATTAAAATATAGAAATACCACACAGTCCAGTAATTCCACCTCTGCTTATCTGCCTGAAAAAAACTGATGGCACTAATTCAAAATGATACATGCATCCTTGTGTTAACTGCAGCATTATTTACAATAGCCAAGATACGGAAAAATCTAAGTGCCTGTCAACAGATGAATGGATAATATGTGTATATATGTATACAATGGAATGTTACTCAGCCATTTAAAAAAAGAAATTTTGCCATTTGTAACATGTATGGACCTAGAGGGTATTATGCTACATGAAATAAGTCAAAGAAAGAAATACTATACAATTTCACTTTTATGTGGAATCTAAAAAATGACCAAACAAAAAAATTAACTCAGAAATACACAGAGAACAAACTGGTGGCTGTTTTACGGGGATTAAGAGGTACAGACTCCAGTTGTAAATTAGTCACGGAATCCAAAGTATAATATAGAGAATATAGTCAATAATATTGTAATAAGTTTGGTGACAGATGCTTACTGGTGAGCATTTTGTAGTGTAGACAAATATCAAATCTCTATGGTTTCCACCTGTAACTGCTATAGTATGTTCACTATGCTTCTATTAAAAAAACATAGAGGAACCTACCTAACTGTATGGTACTGGCAGAAAAAGACATTCACATCAACAGAACAAAATACAGAGCCCTGACACAAAGCCAGATGAACACAGATGGAATCAAGACCAGGAAGCTTCAAGGCAAACAATTGGGTTTCTTCATAAAATACATTTTAAGGGTAAAAGAGTTACAGAAAATTTAATAAAATAGGTTAAGAGATTTAGACTGCTATGTGCGGCCCCCATTTGGATCCTAAGTCAAACAAATTTAACAAGAATGTAGGACACTGAAACCGTTTGAATACTGGATATATTAAGAGTTGGGTTTTTTAAGACATGAGAATAGTACTGTGGTTTCATTTGAAAAAATCTTCATGCTTAAAGATACATGCTGAAATACTTTCTGAACTAAATGCTAAAATGTAGAAACTATAACATTTTGAATTTCCTTTAAGGTTATATAGAAGAGGTTTGAGATGAGTGGATGGGATAGTTATCAGCCAGGAGTTGATAATTGATGGGGCCAAGTAATGAGTATGTGTGGGTTCTATATTCTAGTTTTATTATTTTAACCTCTCCAGAAAGAAAGTTATATATATGCTAAAATTAAAAATGCAACATAAGGACAGAATTAATCATCATTACACTATATAGCAAACCATCCCCAAACTCATTGGTTTATGATGGGAGGCTTTTTTTTCCATGGGTCTTTGGGTTAGTGGTTGACTGACAGAGGCAGATCTCAGGCCACATGTGGAATTCAGGTCCAAGTTATGTGTTTTCATTCTAGATGCCCAAGCAGAAGAGGCAACAGATGTTTAATGCATGCTACTCTCAGATCACAAAAGTGCCATCCAAATCAAAAAAGTACATTTTAAGCTTCTGGTCATGGCCAGATTCAAGATGCTCGTTCCTAATAAGAAACCCTGGCAAGGATATAGATACATTTCTATTAAAGGAAAGTGAAGAACCAGGACCAATAATACAGTCTGTCTCATGGTCTGAAAAATTAAAGGAAATGAATGTTAACTTCCCAGGAAAGGATGAAAGAAACGAGGCCTAGCAGACTAATTCAGGAGTCCTAAAATTGACCCTCAAAAGTCCCAGAAAGAGAGAAAACAAGAGAGGAATATTTCTTTTTGCCCATAATTTTTCCGACCGGGGCGGGGGGCGGGGAGTTTCTAAATTGGAAGGGTTCAAACTTCCCTAAATGAATGAAAATAGTCTCTTGCCCAGACACATCAAGTTTCAAGTTTCAGAATGTCAAAAGTAATGGAAGATCCTGTTTCCAGATGTGGAGAAAAGGGCACCAAAGAAAGAATGAGACTCAAACTGGCATCTCCAAACTAAGCTGTCGTTTTCATTCCTTGTTAAATACTCCTTGTTCTGTGACTGTGATTTTCATCCTTTGTGAAGATTCTATTTCTGGCTAGTGAAACTTTAACTTTGTCTGATTCCTTTGTACCAATATTTAGCCAATAACAGAACTGACCATACCTTCAAATTCAGCATTTTGAGCCTTTCTACGTTATGCAAATTACCCAGAGAAGCAAATGAATGTTTTAAAAGGTTTACACAGGCTAAATAAAAAGCCTGACTCCAGTTACTGGAGTCAACTGATAAGCACAGAAAAACTGCATTCCCCTAAAGGCAGGATGTGGTTGGAACAGTTCTTAATCCGGATTCTGTAAGGATAAAAATGTGTATACTAAATTAAAAAAATAAAAAAATATATTAAACAAAAAAAGAAATGTGGCCCATTAGAGCCAACCAGAGTTTTGTTTGGGGGTTTTAGGTTCTGTAATCTGTTTTAGGTAAGCTTATAATATGAAAAAATTTTCATTAAATATACCTTTTTATTATCTCTGAAAATTTTTTTAAGCTCACTGAAAACTGAGGCTAACTTGGAAGTTCTGAAGTCAATACCTAGTGAGAAATTAATGATTGAAACTGGTAAGTTTATGCTTTTCAAACCTTCATTTTCATATTAAACCATACCAAAACAGCTAGACAAAAGGTAAATATCTTAAAAACGCTCAACCTCAACAATTACACTTTTCAGAAAACCTTTGAGGTTTATTAATTGTTAGAAAAGTTATTTATAGTCACGTTTTTCAGTTTTCAAAGTCAGTGTAAGCTAAGCATTCAACAATGGAATGTCAGAATATGTGGTAACTAAGGAGGTTGTAATTTATAAATACTTTATTAAACAAGAGGTCTTAAAAAAAATAGTCTTAACTAATTATTTCACCTCAGGGTTTCAAAAACTTCAGAATTTTTTTACACAGTGTCATCTTTGTAAATGGCTTAATTCTACAATACTTTCCAAATAAAGTACAAAACTTTAAATCAAATTGGTTTAGTCAAAGAATTTTAGGGGCTCCTGGGTGACTCAGTCAGTTAAGCGCCTGGCTTTGGCTCAGGTCATGATCTTGCAGTTTGTGGGTTCAAGCCTTGCATCTGGCTGTGCTGACAGCCAACTCAGAGCCTGGAGCCTGTTTCAGATTCTGTATTTCTCTCTCTCTCTCTCTCTCTCAGAAATAAAACATTAAAAAAATCTTTTTTAAATTTTAGAAATGTGTTGCCTCTTAAAATAATAAAATATTAGAAGCTAACAATTTACCTAACCCTGAACTTAAGGCTTTACTTACACATATGGACTTTTTAGTAAAGTCAAGACTAAGCCATTCTGAAGAATCAGGTTTATTTCCTGACAACGAAATGTTACTAAAAGTACAATGCTTGTAAAATGTGAATTCTTACCATTCTTTATTAAAGAGGTAAGTATCTTTATATATCCCAGACTATAAAGCCACTGTTTCACATTCAGGAGAGGCAGAGGTGTTTTCAGGTTACAATTTGTATTCTTTAAGCTTTCTTTTTTAAAAGTATGTCATACACCAACAGTATGTTAGCAGAAAAAAATACAGGAGTCCTAAAAAGCAATTAACATTTTAAAAAAGCATTTAAAAATTTGTACAGTTCTAGGGCTAATCTTGTGCTTTCAATTTTTTTTGCTTTTTGCCATTTTTTAAGCTGAATCACAGTTTATATTTTAGGATTTACACATTTGTTTGACGATGTTCATTACAAAAGCAATAATTTGAGGGGTGCCTGGGTGGCTCAGTCAGTTAAGCATCGGACTCCAGCTCAGGTGGTGAACTCACAGTTCCTGAGTTTGAGCCCCGCATCACTGTGCTAACAGTTCAGAGCCTGAAGCTGCTTCAGATTCCCTGCCTGTCCCTCTCTCTCTGCCCTTATCCCGCTCGTACAAGCGCACCCTCTCTCTCAAAATCAGACATTTAAAAAATTAATTTGAAAGGTAAATCTCTGAAAAGACTTCTCTGCTTAACTCCAGACGCACCTTGGTGTGGAGTGAAAAGTACACATGCTGGATCAAAATATATTAAAACTTCATTTCCTACCAAAAAGAAATGGGAAAACGGGCACTGTGTGAAAGACAGGAATGAACCCTGCCATATAATGTAAGTATTCTGTTTTCATGGTCTTCAGAACATTAAAGTCCACTACCAGATGCCATTTACAGAATGAACTCAGGGACTAATTGAAGTTGGGTGAAATTCAAATGAAGTTCTGATCAAAGGACACCATTTTAATGCAGTGATTTGAAAGGATTTGCACCTGAATTGCTCTAGCTCCGCCCCTCTTCATATCATCTCAACCTCCCAACTCAATAAAAGTGGTTTTATTACAGCAGGAAGAACTTCATGTGATTTTGGTCATTTGTCATTTTGTAGGAAAGGCAGTAAAGATTCTCATACTGCTTCCCGGCTTATGATTATAAAAACGCACTCTTAGCAGGAGACCTTTTTAATGGCATCCGTATTTTAAATGATTTGACAACCTGAATAAACCTAAGTAGTAACACATTTCTTTGAGCCTCTGTACAAAAGGGCAAGTTATAGAAAGGATTTCCTTTTCTAACCCAAAAGGAGAAAAAAAAAAAAAAACCCAGTAATTCAAAGTCAGTTTTTTATTATAATATATGTAGCATATGAAAAGAGGGGCTGTTTAGCCATCTAACTGGTAAGGAGCTATAGAGCATATAATTTACATGTTAAATTTATATCATTTTAATGGGCACATCATCCAGTTTTAATTTAAATTTATACTATATCAATCTAGTATGGTTTACCAGTTCAGGCAATTGAACTATTAATTTTAGGTATCTAATAATTCCTCTCATATACATTTTTAAAGTAGTTTTTCACAGATAAGTGTATCAGGTAAGCCAGGTCTAAAATGCAGCAGGCAGAAGAGTGAAAAATTACCCTATAAAAAATACTAGAAAGACTTTATTAACATTCTGGTGTTGGCAAAGATTTTTAAACCGAATGTTTTAAAACCCATAGGCTGAGGAATATATTTAATTCTGGTTAGTAAAGAATTACTTATAACTTTTATAAAATGCAGGTACCTGCAAATTGTCAGAAGACAATTATTTCTGAATCCTTTGGAGATTTAAAAAGACAAGAAACTGGTATTTTTCTAGCAGCCAGCTTAGAGGAAGTATTGGCCAACAGTGATCCAACTCAGTTTTTTATACTGCCTTAAGTGCAATACAGCTGTGCACCTAAGTTACACGTTTGCAAAACAGAATTCTAAGGTGTTCCAAATGCAGACTGTTAAGAAACAAGAAGCTGGAGTCTCAACTGCAATTATGAACCCCAGCTGAGGCAGCTGAGCTTGGGAAAGCCAGCATTTACAAACTGAGAATTTTTAAACTACGTTTCAAAAACACACACTCCTCTAGTCTAACGCTCATTACGAATTCCTACTTAAAGTCATTTTTGTTACTAATTCCTACTTAAAAAGTCATTTTTATCAATCCCATCTGTTAACAGTTTTAATTATTTTTAGAGATCTTTTCTCCCTTTTATATTATAAATTCCTTGAAACACATTTTGAAGCTATTGTATGTCAGAAAGGTACAAGTTACTGAGGTTGCAATGAAGAATCACGACAGTCCCTGCCCGCATCCACCCACCAGATGACTAGGTACATTCTGCCAGGCACTTTGTTGGATAAGACATTGAAGGTGTCAGGGATCTTTGCCCTCCTGAAGCAAAGAAGCAGAAAGTAGAATCCAAGATGTTAATTCTGTCACGGAGGTATGAATATACAGCTAGGAGCACAGGGCAGAGTCACTACCCGGCTTGAGGGGAAATGGCTTAACGAAGGTGACATTTCAACTGGTCATGAAGCACAACTGGGAGTTAGGCCAGACCAAGACAGACGCCTTGAGCAAATGCAGGGCGCAGAAGGGCTTGGCTCCTCGTAGGGGAAACAATGAGTTTACTGTGGCAAAAAGTAGGATGCACAGGTAAGTAAGAAGTCTGGGAAGGTACAGTGAGGCCAGATTGGTGAGGGCTCCTGTATGCCAAGCTTAGTAGTTTAGATTTCATCAGGACCCAAAGGATTTTCAGCAGGAAAGTGGCAATTGTTTTTAAAAAGCTATTAACGTATCAACACAGAGAAAGGACAGAAAAAGGAGAATGGGTGGCAGGAACCTTACTGCTTTCACACTGTATTATGCAGTAAGTTCTAATTCTGAGTAGTTAACAGAGGAAGGTCTGTAGCTGAAGAAAATTGGGTCTTTGATGTCAATTTAAAAAGATTTGCTTTTAGCATATTTTGACCTAGATAACAAAAATTAAGTCTATATTAAGCGAAGCTTTTGCATTACGATTATGCACTTAAAAAATTCCAGTTAATCTCTAGTCTGTCCCTAATTCCTTTAGGTGTTTATATTTAAGAATCCCATACCAGGGACAAAAAACTTAACACAAAAAATATTTAAATGTTTAATTTGGACTTTAGAACTTTCTAATTGATGTATAAAAACATTATCTACACATAGTACGGCTAGAGAACACTCATGATGATAATGATTCTAGGCAGAGAAGCTGAAAGATCGGACACCCAGGCTATTCTTGATCTTGCAGGGAAAAAGTACAGGAAGAGCAAGCACCTCTCCTCCCCCCAGTGACCATAACTTCTAACTTCCTTTGCGGTCGTTGTGCTAATGATGACGTAGCAATTTCTTGCTGTCCTTTGAGACTAATTCTCTTAGCAGAGGCACTAGGCTTTGCCATACCCACAATACCACCTACCTTGCGACTCAGCACACATGTACATATAAAACCAAACAAAAATGAAACAGTGCTTCCCTTACTAAGTGCAATGTACTTTTCCTTTCCTTACAGTTTTCTGAAAATTCATCATGACCCACTAATGAATGCATAACGTTTTCACTGGGCTAGTTCCATTCACTGTGGTGGACACAATATGGGCTGGTTTTAGAATTTATTTGAACCTGGTCCTTGGCTCTACTTATATGCAAGACTGCCCCAGAACTTTGTCTCCACGTACTCTTTTAAATATCACAGCAGTTAAACTTTTCTGTTGATAATACTGAAAACTTTATAGCTGGTTAAAGCTTATTATCTTAAAGGTGCTAGTCCAAGAGCTTCCTTGGCGTGGAAAAAGAGAGTACCTTTAAAACTGAGCAGGTACTTAGAAATAACCATCCATTTTGTTTTCTCTTTTAGTCAAATACTGGAGATAATGTCAGCAGTGAGAGAGCAGGATCCACTGGAATTAGCCAATACGTTATATAACAACACCATTAAAATATTTTTTCCTGACATGTAATTGGTATGTCCTTTCCATTTTCCATCATGTTATGTAAAATTTCATGGTAAACCTTCTAACGGATTGAATAAAGAAAAGCTCTGGAAGTTGTCTAAACAGGTATTATGTGCACAGCATCCCTCTCATTTTTATCCATAAAGCCAGATCCAAATTTTTTTAATGTCAGTTAATGTCTTAGTTTACAACAATGAAAACTCCCAAATATTTCATTTTGTAATCTCTTCCAAAGTCTGAAAGGCCAATTTTATGTCAATGCTGCAAACACAGAATGGCCAATAAACATACTGGGTGGGTGGGTGGGTGGGTGGGTGTGGGTGTGTGTGTGTGTGTGTGTGTGTGTGTGTGTGTGGTTTTTTTTGACATCAAAATTAAACAGGTAGCACATTCTGGTTTATATCCCAGAGTTTAGTTGAGATAAGCCTGTTTCTCAACTCTTACACAATCTCTGAATCATGACTTTCCACCTCAGCTTCACAAGGCGCTACTCTCAAATTTCAAAAAAGTCTCCTGGCAGCCTATCTTTGCCTTTGTTTTAAAAAAACACTCTACATATAGCCTTTATCCTCTGGTCCAAATTGTTTTGCTTCTTTGATTTAATGTGATTTCCTCTGATTTGCATTTTCATTCCTCCCATCCATTTAAAAAAAAAAAAAAAAACTAAGGTCCATAGTTAGAAACTTTTAAATGCTTTCATTGAGGAATCTTTGGCACAGCTGACGCACTGTATTATTACATCTATTAAAAAGCTAGTTCAAATTTTGTCATAAAAACGTGAAAACATTTTATTCTATGTACAATAATGTACACAAATTTAAATAGGTCACCAAAGAGACCAGAAGTAATTAAAGAGGTATATTTACAGTAGCACATCACAGTAAACGGAAAACCATTCACAGATTGAACATGGATACTGTTTTTGTGCTTGGTTACACACTGAAGTGAAGCGTATTACTCCATTTTGGATGAACTCAATTTTAAACAAATACCTCAATGATTAGTAAATGCTATTTTAATCAGTCGGTATCATCATTAATAAATTCTTCAGCTGCAGGGCCTGTGTGTTGCTGAATCATTCCATTTCTTTCTCTTTGAACATCATCGTCACAATCTGTACTGTCATCTTCGTTTAGTTCCCTGTCAGATTCAGCAGCAGCTTCTCTCATAGCTTCCTCTGGATTCTCATTGGGTGCAATAAATCCATTGTTGTTAGATACGTTTGAATTATCCTTAATGTCGTCTTCGATGTACACTTTTTGATGGCACATTGGACAAGTATCCTGAATGTACAGCCATTTCCGAAGGCAAAGTGCATGGAAATAATGATTACATGGTGTGATGCGAGCAGATGTTGTAAACTCATGATAGCAGATTGCACATACATCATCGATTTCTTGTAAGCGGCTCCCTTTGATTTCAGGAAGTGAATTAATTTTCTTAACAGCAGTCCTACGATTCATGAACGTCTTCCAGCCATTTTTTGCTTGTAAGTAGATGTTAAAATATGCATGTAGACACATCATACAAGCTCGAATTTTACTTCCTGACTCAAACATCATAGTATAAGCCCCATTTCCAAACATAACTACTCCAAATATAAATTCAATAATATTGCCTGTTGAACGAACATAGTAGACATAATCATCAAGCTTTTCCCAAAGGACATTATAGTAGCCATCAATCATGAATAATGTATAAACGGTGAGAGAAACAATGACTTTTAAGCAGAGTTCCACACAAAAGGCTGTCACTGCAAACAACCATGTATTTAGTGCATAGTGATGCCAAAGCACATAACTGAGTAAAACAGGAAGGAGAAACAGGCAAGCCGAGACAAAGAGCACGGGAAAATGTCTACGAAAAGATGACACATGAGAGGCACTGAGAGACATTAATACAGGGTCTGTCATTCCATGGATGAAATGCAGGACTGCAGTTAATAAAAGGCACATGTTTCTGCTTAAGCGAATAAGTCTCTCTTCTGGTCTTAGCCCACTCAGACCAGTCTGAAGAGCCAAAATAAAAAATAAAACCGGCGCTACGAAGCCAAGTCGCCTGTCATCTTCTTCAGTCGATCCAATAAAGGCCAATATTCCAAGGCCCAAATAATGGGCTATAGAGGAAATTACAGCACTCATGCCCAGTACAGTTAGCGTAGAATCACATCCACTAATTATAAGATTGCAAATGAGGTCCCAGAAATCATCCCAAGAAATAAAGAAGGAATCCGTTTCGTTTGCCATCCTTAAAATGTACATCAACACCGTAGCCTGAGCGGTAATTCTGGTTAGCCAGAAGACTCTCAGTATATCTGGGAAACGAATCCTCTTCCATGTGTCCTCCATCAATAACTGTAATCCATAAATTCGATACATGTGCCTCACTAAAAGATAAACATACCGTGTAGAATAATAAAACCACTTAAGTTTCACTACCAAGACAAACACTGTGTTTAATGTGAGAATCAAGGAAGAAGTAAAAACTAAAGTCTCTCGGATGTGTAATGGCAGCTCTGTGATCAGGCCTATCACAGGAACCAAGAGATCCAAAATAATTAGCTGTGAATAGATGGAATGGATTTGCAGTAGTGTAATGTATCCAATTCCTAAGGTCAGCTGGAGAACGATGAGTGCCATCCACAGCGAGGGCCCTTTTCGAGGAAGCAGCTCAATTCCAAAAGCTGATGTGTTGTAGGCACCATAGAAGTCAATGTGCAAAGAAGCATAATAATTTACCAACACTGAAGTTGCAGCTAATAGAAAGGCTGAACTGTACATGTAAAACTTGAAAAGTGATCGTTGTGACAAGATCAGAACAATACTGGATACAAATATACCTAAACAAAAAAAAAAAAGAAAGGTCATTTGAACATATTTTTAAGAATGTTTTTCTACTACAGTTATTCCATTCTACCCTTAATTAGGAAATATGAATATTTTCAAAGTTACGAACACTAAGCCTCAAGACAATTTAGGTTTAAAGGCCAGTAAAAGTTCTGTAAAGTCAGAGTTCAACAGAACAGATCAAGCAATATTTTTAAAAATCTTACTCCTTATGTTCTAATCCCTAAAGTAATTCCAGTAGTACTGTATGTCCAGACACCAAATTACTAAATTATCTTCAAGATCAGTTTGTAGCGATACATACATTTTAACAAGTTTTAAAATCTTAAAAGAACATATCCTTTATAATTCATAATCACTAAAAATATTTTAAACAGTTATTTTTAAAAACATTAATTAAAAATAACCAAAATGCACGTATTTGTTCCTATTAAATCTTGGGTATCTTTTTCTTAATAGTAACCTTTAGGAAATCAAGTTTAACTTTTATACTTACACCTAATGCCTCCGTTTCCTCAAACAGTGAACTCCTGCTGGCTTTTATTTTTCCTGCTCCTTAAATTTGTGCATTCTCCCATGGGTCCAAAATCAGGGTTTTTTTCTCTACATACTTTTCTGCAGATTTCAGAAACGTCCAAGTTCTCTTTTTCGAGTAATTACTGTACCTTTTACTACAAATAGTCAACCCTTTTATTGTTCTCTAAATTACAGATGAAACATTTAGAAAACCAAAACATGTTTTAAAAACTGGCAGTAAGGGGTGCCTGGGTGGCTCAGTCGGTTGAGCATCGGACTCGAGATTTCAGCTCAGGACATGTTTTCATGATTCATGAGATTGAGCCCCACATTAGGCTCTGCACTATCAGTATACAGATTCTCTCGTGATTCTCTCTTTCTCTCTCTCTCTTGCCCCCCCCCTTGCTTGCTCTCTAACATTTTAAAAAATGGTAATAAAGCCCTACCCCCACACTCCATATGTAACCAATGTACAGTGTGATGTGCATCCAGGACCATCCTTCTTTGTGCTCTGACAAGTTTTTTTTAATTTTTTTAAACGTTTTTATTTTTTTATATTTGAGAGAGAGACAGAGCATGAGCAGGGGAGGGGCAGAGAGATGGACACAGAATGTGAAGCAGGCTCCAGGCTCTGAGCTGTCAGCACAGAGCCCCACGTGGGGCTCGAACTCATGAGCAGTGAGGTCATGACCTAAAGTCAGACCTCAACCAACTGAGCCACCCAGGCGCCCCAACCCTGGCAAATTTAAGTGAGATCACAATAAACATCACTGCCCAAGGTTTCAACTATGGAAACAATATCCAAATATTCATCTAGTTCCACTTCTACATTACAACTGAAACACTCAAAATTTCTAAAACCTAACTCACTTCAAATAGTTCTTGCAATTTCCAATTTCAATTAAAGGTACCATTATTCTTACAATGGCACCTCTAGCCCCACATCCTCCAACTTTGACAGTTATTTGCCAATTCTACTAACACCCTTTTCTCAGTGACACCAACCCATTAACTGGTGCCTAAAAACTCTTGTCCAAATCTATCCAGTCTTATCACCAAATTGCCTTTCTTCATTTCTTTGCTCAAAAGCAGTGACTCTTGAAATTACTATCAACTGAAATCTACATTCATTGCCCAAACATTCAAGGATCCAATGTGCTTTAGAGTAGTGTTCTTCCCAACACACAGACACCACCACTCCAGACCTCTTTCTCAAGCCTACACCCCCCCCCCCCCCCAACCTGCCATAACTGCAGCTATGTTTACATTCTTCTCTTTGCTTGGTATGATGGGCTTCCCAAAGCCCTGTCTGAAACCTACCCATCCAATAGACCCCTTTTCTCTGGTAGTGACTGATCTTTCAACTTACCTACAGAACTTGGGGAAACGCCCAATACTCATATACTACCTGACATTGTAGTTTGTGGTGATCTGAGTAGGGCACCTAGCCTGTTATATGATATACCCTTGACAGAAAGCAAGGATCCTACCTTGCACATCTATGGATCCTAAAATATTCTGCAGAAAAGAAATGCTATTATTTCATTGTTCAATTGAAGTCACATTGGGGAAATAGTTCTGTTGCATTCTAGATTTGTAAAGGCAACCACAAAATACAGCCCACTTGGACACTGAAACCTATGAAAAGACAAAACTGAAAAACTAGAGCTTGGAGTACAGAAAAAGTGGCAAACCCCAAATTAAACATCATCTACCCACCTTATTTCAGCACATCATCAAGAAAGACACTGCATATCACAAGAGAGGCATTTTACAGTTTACTGTATATGAAAGCAAGGGCTAGTTCTCAATGATGGCTTTGCCCAGGAACTTAAAATTTATCCTGTGCCAATGTGTCAGGTTTTATTCATGAAAAGAAGAACAAAAGGGCACAATCACCTGAAAGACACTTAAGTCTCTGCATAAGAACCAGCTGATTCCTGGACCAAGTGAAGGCCCCTTCAATAGAAAATGGACTTTTGGGGGGAGGATTAGAAACCTTTTCCATATATGTTAACATGAAGCAGAATTTACTCAGCCACAATGTGTAATCTTACTTTTCTACATGGGGGAAAAGAAAGTATTTTTCCTGAGACAAAACTTAATCTCCTAAAGCAAGTCAAAATAAAACCCAAATAACTTCAGTTCTATTTTATGCCATTTAAAAAGGAGAAAGCCAAACAGGGACTATAAATTATTTTTGTCAACTTGCTATTCACAAAATGGTAAATTAATCTTTATCTGTGAATAATCATGAACTCTGTTGTAATTTATAAATCAATCCAGTCCTTTTTAATCTAACAGCTCTCTTCCTTAAAGCCTATTTTTACATACAAATAAAGGAATGATTGGATTTTTACAAATAATTCTGTAAGGGTGCCTGGGTGGCTCAGTCAGTTGAGCATCTGTTCGGGTCATCTGAGCATCAGTTCGGGTCATGATCTCACGGTTCGGGGGTTCAAGCCCCACATCAGGCTCTGTGCTGAGAGCTCAGAGCCTGGAGCCTGTTTCAGATTCTGTGTCTCCCTCTCTCTCTGTCCCTCCCCCGCTCACACTCTGTCTCTGTCTTGCAAAAATAAACATTAAAAAAATAATAATAATTTTGTAGAAAAAGTGCTATTTTGCTTCATGTATCAAATGTATCAAAGGAAAAAGGGGGGTGGGCAGGGAGATGATGGCCAATGCAGTGAGACTATACTCCGAAGTCTGGATGAATGTGCCCTAGCAAGTAACAGTAAGATATTACTCTTTTCGTGATGAAAATTATATTCCAGGACATAATGACAAAACATTTCAAGAATAGTTTATTTTAATTCCAACCCAAAGCTTGCATGTAAGGTTTTCTTTTTTTATACTCATGTTATGTATGGAATGTATGAAAAATCAGCTCTCATTTCAGAGAAAAAGCCCACTTGCCAAGTAACAAGTCTCTCAAATAGCATTTCCTCTTATGGCCTTTTAATATTAAAATAATACCAAAGTTTGTTGTATTTTTAAAACTTCAGACATAAAACTCTTGGTATTTATCCTGAAGGCCTAAGAAAATTAAGCCCAGGAGTAGAGTTTCTCATTAGGATTTAAGAGCAACCTGAAGAAGCAATCAAGACTATATACAAATGCTACCTTATGAAGAACACTCACCTCGGACACTAGTGAAAGAAGTAATTGGAAGCACAGCCCAGGGATCTGAGTATCCAGTGATTAGAGTCTCACTGAAGTTCTCAGGGTAGGAAAGAGCCAAGTATCAAAATCAACTCAGAAGCTTTGAAAATATATACAAACTGAATTCATGAAAGAGTTCAGGGCCTTTTCAATTTGATTACCGCAAATAAGCAAACAAACACTACCGTGCATGGCGCACCACAAAGAATTTAACCTCTTTATGTGTAAAGTCCACTCATTCCTCTAACCTTGTCTAGAAACTTAGAACTAACAATTAGAAGGAAATAAGATGTAACATTTATAACTCTCCAGATATCTTTATCTTTTAAATGTAATCTAAAGAAAACTGTGGAAAAACATTTAAATGTCAGAGTAAAGAAGAAACAATACAGAAATGTTATGATTACCTTGATCCAAAGAGAGCCCCCAAGCAATAAAATGCAGACCAAGTAAATATCTTGAAATGTTAATCTGTAGGTATACTTGATAAATAAACTAGAGTATAAAGAAAATATTCCTATAAAATTCTCACTTGGGGTTTAAAAGGATATTCTAAGTCTTTTATCAATAATAAGAAAACTAAATTTTGGAGGGTGCCTGGGTGGCTCAGTTGGTTAAGCATCCAACTTCGGCTCAGGTCATGATCCCACGGTTTGTGGGTTCGAGCCCCACATCAGGCTCTGTGCTGACAGTTTGGAGCCTGGAACCTGCTTCGGATTCTGTGTCTCCCTCTCTCTCTGCGCCTCCCCTTCTCGCACTCTGACTGACACTCTCAAAACTAAACATACATTTAAAAAAAAAAAAGAAAACGAATATTTTGCTTCTAAACTAAGGCTTTAACATGTTTTTATTAAAAAGAAATGTGAATATAATTTTTTTTTAAGTCAAAAGCTATGGGTATAAGATAAAGAGTAAACAAAGCTTTGCATTAACAAACATACTTCATGAACACATGGATTTTGCTTCTTACCCAAAGGGGATGTCGTTGTAATAGTGGAGGTTTTTTTACTTTTTAAAAAAAAATTCCATTTCTGATTACTCATCAAAGAGGGCATCTTCTGATTTATTAACCATTCATGTTTCTTCCTCTGTGAATTGCCAATTTATCTTTTGCTCTATTTACCTAGAGTTGTTTTTCCCTCTTGAATTGTAGACATTTAAAAATAATTCTGGCTACAAATTCCTTTATCAGTTCTCTGTAATGCAAATACCTTCTCCAGGTATGTGGCTGATTTTTTCACATTTCTTCTGCCGCCTTTTGATTAACAGAGGTTTTTAACTTTAATATTGCTGGATTTATCAATCTTTATTTATACATATACTTCATATATTTTTAAAGAATCTCTCTCTTACTGTAAGGTAAAAAAGTCTCTATATTCTCCTGTATTTTCTTGTACAAATTTTTAAAATTCTGCTTTTCACATTTAGGTATTAATCCACTTAGAACTATTTATATATTGATGCGAGGTATAGACCTAATGTAATTTTTTCCATGTAACTAAATGATCACTACCTGAATAGTCTACATTTACCTCAATGTATATAACTTCAATTCTACCTCTGAAACACATCAAGTTTCTCTATATACATGGATGCTCTGTTTCTGGGCTTTCTATTCTGTGCTAGTGGTCTCTTTATCTCTCTCAGGGATTCTCAACTAGGATCAGATTTTGTCCCAACCCCACCTCCCCACACTCATACCAGGCATCTGGTAGTATCTACATCTAGAGACATTTTTAGTAGTCATAAAACGGGGAAGAGGGGTGCTTATGGGTATGTACTGGGTACAGGACAAGGCTGCTGCTGAAAATCCTACAATTCACAGAACAGCAACCCCCAGCCCCGACCCTTCCCCCCACCCCCCCAAGAATCATCCAGTCCAAAAGGTCAATAGCGTTGCTGTTGAGAATCCCCAGTCTATCCCTACAGTGTCAAAATTACTACTGCTTCAGTGTTTTTTCACTTCACAGGTTTTCTGAGTTCTTTCTACACCACCAAAAATACCTATCTCGTTCTTTTCAAAACCTTCATTGTATGTCTAAACCTAATACAAAGAACAGATTCCCTTTTAGATATTTAGATTAACAATTTGTTATTACCAGGGGCGCCTGGGTGGCTTAGTCGGTTAAGCGTCCGACTTTCGCTTAGGTCATGATCTCGCGGTTCGTGGGTTCGGGCCCCGCGTCGGGCTCTGTGCTGACTGCCAGCTCAGAGCCTGGAGCCTGTTTCAGTCTGTGACTCCCTCTCTCTCTGACCCTCCCCTGCTCACGCTGTCTCTCTCTCTCCTAGAAATAAAACATTAAAAAAAAAATTTTTTTTTAAATAAAAAAAAACAATTTGTTATTACCAAAAATGCTGCAATGAAAATCCTTTCCCATAGTCTTTGTACAAGTACCATTAGGTCATCAGGCCAAATTCTTAGAACTGGAATTGTTGAGTCAAAAAGTGTATGATGAATTTCAAGAGATTGAGCCAAATGGCTTTACACAGAAGTGACAGCATACCAAAACTGTTATAACTGTATTTGAACTTTGTATATAACTTCAGTCTGGTAACTGAAATCTTGTTGCCTGCATTTAATTGTAAATGAGGCTGAGTTGTTTATTTGTTTTTGCTTATTGACCATCTGCATTTCATTTACTGGAAACTGCTTATCATGGGCCCATTTGTCTCTAGGAGTGTAAGTTTTTCTTAACGACAAAGTAAAACTTTTTTCGACCTTATACAGTGCGAATACTTTCCCCTCAGTTTGTCATTTTTAAGAATGTTTTAAGCATTTTGTCATAAAAAATAGCTTTATGTTTTTATGCACTCAAATTTATCAAATTTTCCCTTATAAATTCTGGGATTTTTTTGTATGTTTAGAAAGGCCCTTCCACTTCAATGAATTACCATTACATGAGTAATACTATCAAACTCCTATGCTTGCATTTTCTGCCTTGGATTTAGATTTGCTAATTCAGCATTATGCTGCACTGGGTTGCGTTTCATTTAGCATTTAACACCGCCTAAGAATAGCTTAATATTCTTAAATACTCCATATGTTGTGATTTGTATTTCCAAAATGAGATGCTTTATATTCTAATCTGCTGAAATTCTTATATTAGCTGGTTACCAAATGAAAGTGCAGTGGTAGTACATTTTTGTAGAAGGAGGGGAGTAAATTCTTCAGAGACTAGATATAAAATCGGTGATGGTTTTTACTTAAGAGAACAGACTTCCAAGTTTACAATTCCAATTTGAAGAAAAAGATGAGATTTGACAAGTTTTGAGATTTACATACAGTATTGAGAGATCTACAATTATTTTTAAAAAACAACCAGATAGAACAGTTAATTTCAACTATCCTGGTAGCTTTTCACACAAATCTGTCACTTTCAGGAACAACATAAGCTGCCTCACTGACCAGGCCTAAATGAAACATTTGTTTTTATTCAGAGTGAA
Source organism: Hyaena hyaena (assembly GCF_003009895.1). Taxonomy (NCBI): domain Eukaryota; kingdom Metazoa; phylum Chordata; class Mammalia; order Carnivora; family Hyaenidae; genus Hyaena; species Hyaena hyaena. The sequence goes on from NW_024080694.1 coordinate 2,439,556, forward strand.
TTTTTAGCAACAAAACTAGTTTTTAAGAATTGATTCTGGGGTGCCTGAGTGGTTCAGTTGGTTAAGCGTCCAACTCTTGATTTCCGCTCATGTCATGATCTCAGTTTGTGAGATGGAGCCCCACATTGGGCTCTGTGCTGACAGTGAGGAGCCTGCTTGGGGATTCTCTCCCTCCCTCCCTCTCTCTCTCTCTCTCAAAATAAACATTTTTTAAAAAAAGAATCTTATTCTCACAAATACAAAAAATTAGCAAATTACACAGGTGTAATGTAAGTAGCAGTCCAGGTGACAGATGTGGAAAATATGTTGTATTTCTCACAAAGAGTGAACACAAAACGGTGGGTACAAAGCACCAAAATTTCAGCAATGCCTTCAAAAGACCAAATATCTAACAGTATGGTCTTAACTGAAGTATTAGAATATTTTTTAAGCTATCAAACTTATTAATAACTAACACTTAGACAGCCTTCACTAAGTCCAGGTACTGTTCTAAGAGCTTACATCCTCACTTATTATCCTTAACATCCTGAGACAGACCATTATTGCCCCTCTTTAAAAATGTTAAGGGAGGCACAGAGCAGTTAAATCATTTGCCTTTAATTTGTAAAATATAAGCTTCCATGATTTACCATAAAAATAAACATGGATTACAAGGAAACTACCAAAATCACTGTTCAGTGTTCTTAAACTACAAATGATGTAATTAAGGAAAACACTCCTTAGGCTTCTTAGCCTAAAGCTCACCCCTCACGAGCACTGCATTAAAACACCTGGTCTCTGGGGCGCCTGGGTGGCTTAGTCGGTTAAGCGTCCGACTTTCACTTAGGTCATGATCTCGCGGTTCGTGGGTTCGAGCCCCGCGTCGGGCTCTGTGCTGACTGCCAGCTCAGAGCCTGGAGCCTGTTTCAGTCTGTGACTCCCTCTCTCTCTGACCCTCCCATGCTCACGCTGTCTCTCTCTCTCTCTCTTCTATAAATAAATAAAAACATTAAAAAAATAATAAAAAATAAAATAAAATAAAACACCTGGTCTCTAAGGCATTCCCAGAGTTGCAGAAGCCAAAAGAACATTCAAGGCAGTGGCTACACCATTTGCCAAAGAATACATGAACCCTTTCAGACACAACCGTTTTGTTTTTTGCTTGTTGTTGTGGTGGTGTTTTTTTTTTTTTGCTCCATCACGACCTCTCAAAACACAAGTAAGGAAAGTCATCCCTCCACCCTTTTTGTCTGTTACATTCAGTGAGTTTGCAAAGCAGCACTTGGGTGTCCCCAAATTGATAACGTTCCCTAGAAGTCGGTTAGCTTCTGTTCTCTCTCAGCCTATGGGGTTGAGGAACAAAAATGGTAATTTTTCTCATTTCTCAGTCTCCTGATACCCAAAATCGGCACAGATCTTGTCTGCCTGCATATCACCAACTAATGTGGTAACTATGGCAGGGGAAGACGGTTGGCGGTTCGTGGGGCTCCGCTGGACCCCGAAGTAACTATGCTAAGTAACTGCCTGTTAATCTATGATCTTGATGAGTGGATTCTAACTGGCAGAAATAAAATGTCATCCCAACAGGCCCCTCCCCTTATTAATTTCACTTTATCATTACTTAACTAAAATCACTTTTACCTATGACTACCAGAATGAAGTAAGGTGTTACGTATGAACCATTAAAACTAGTTAATGCCCTTTTTAAAGCTGAGGTATTAGTGACCATAACACATTAGTTTCAGGTGTAGGACATACTGATTCCCTATTTGTATACGCTGTGAAATCACACAGCTCCACTTTTGCCACAAATAACGAGGGCATTACACTTTTGCAGTGATAAGTAGAAATCACTGGGATCAAGTGCTGGTGGGTTACTGAGAAGTCTTGTGAGTATCACTTTCACATCCTTGGTTTTAAGGACCTAGCATATGATCACTACTATACCCCTCTGTATCTGGACAGCAGCTGTACAGACGAGGAAAGTGAATCACCTTTGATGTCAGAAGATTTTTAAGCCTAACCTCTAGCAACCACTTATTGCTATGTATCAAAACCAAAACACTGAAGTTTCTGTGGCCCTTAGTTACCTCATTTAAAAAATGCGGTTAACGCCGTCCACCTGAGAGATGTGTAAAGTTTAGGTTAGATAATACCAGTGAAAATGCTTTACAACAGTAAAGTACCAAATGTAAAATGTTATTTACTGCCCATAATAAAACTCAACACTACCACTTTTTTTTTTTTCTTTTTGGAGGAATTAAGGAGAAGCAACAGATGGTTCCTAATTCAGAAAGCCTTGGTAATACGGACCTCATCATCAACCCTTCCTCAGCTTCAAAATCACAAGCCTACCGACAACTGATCACAAGAATTAGCTCATCAACAAAACTTGCCAAGTTTCAGTTGCTCTAAAAGAAATTTTATGCATAAATGTTTTCTACTGTAATGCAAGTAAAGACGGGATGAAACAGGATATTTTTAACCCTCCATTCATATGCAACAAAGGCGATGATTTTCAGGAGTCTCTTTCGAAAGAGTCTCATCACTTTCTAGCCATGTTTTGATAACCACTTTCAATACCTTCTCTATTCACGGAAAATGTGAACACTCGTTACAAGTATCGCAGTCTTCATGAGCATTTTTGGTAATCGCTTCAAGGTCTGACATTCGAAACCCTGTCCCTTTCGTTTGGATGTCATTTACCGCAGACACTTCATGATCATGTGGGCCCGGGGATACAGAAGTGACAACATACGAGTGCTCTGTATTCTGGAGAGGGGGAAACTGAGGCCCAAGCCTCGGCACTACAGTCCAAGGTCACACACGGCGAGACGAGGCAGAGTTGCTGTCTTCCTAAGGCTGTCGCATGAGACGCGGCGAGCCAGTAGTCATTCCCCAAGAGAAACAGCAGGCAAAGGGCCGCATGCTCGCACATCCATGCTTTCTCCCCACCCTCGGGTGCAAAAATGAACAGGGGGCTGACTCTCTACGAGGACTGCTCCGCTGTCAACTCTGAGACAAGTGTCACCTCCTCCCCTCTCCCAGCCTGCAACGATGCCTCTGTTGGGAAAGAAACTGGTTCTCGAACACACAGACACACACTACCCACTGCCTGCGCGCGGGTGCCCGCTCCCTGCAGCACGTCTCGGCCCGCAGAGCCATCCCGGGACGCAAGCTACCCGCGTTCCGCTCACCAAGGAGCCGAAGGAAGATCTGGAGCCCGATGCAGAACCGGCTTTGGCTGGAATCGTAGTAGGAGTTGAAGATGGCGTCGATGATGTAGAGGCAGGGCACCCGGAGCGCCACCTCGAGCGCCGCCCAGACCTGCTGATGGGCCATCCGCACCTGCTGCTGCGGGGGCCCCACCGCCGCCATGAGCCGCTGCCACACCGGGGCTGGGCGAGCCGGGCAGGGCCGCGCGGGGCAGGGCCCGGGGCCGCGGCCAGGGGCGGGGGCTTGCGCGGGCGACTCCGCCCCCGCCCTCCCTCCTCTCCTGTCTCTCTCGCCGCCTGCCCCGCCGCCCGCTCGCGTCTCTCGAGCTGGAGCAGGCGGCGGAGGCTCCCGGGAGGCCTCTGGGTGTCGGTGTTTCCGGCCGGCTAAGGTCTGGCTCCTCCTCCCTCCAGCGCCTCCCCCGCCCGCGGAGCCACCATCTTAACCTCGCCCGCCTGCCTCTGCCGTTGCCGCTGTTTGGAGGCCAGGAGGCTGCGTCCGCGGTCACGCGAGACCGCGGAGACCGCGCCGCTGCTTGCGTCACAATCCGGCGTTGAGGGCGCTCCCCATGCCGTCATCACGCGCGGCGTAGCTTTAAACGTCTCGCAGTGTTGCCATGGTTTCCGCCCACCATCGCCGCTTTGGCGCCGCCGCATGGCGCGGGCGCCCTCCGGCAGCCGCGCCCTCCTGCCCGAGTGGCTTCCTCACCGGAGGCGGTGGCAGCTTAGCTGCTTTATTATAACCCATTAAACGTCCCGTAAACGTGGTTCAGAGCTGTTTGGGAGGAGGAACGCCAAGGGGCGGGACGTACCCCAGCCCGCCCGGAGGCCGGTCAGAGGGATGGCAGACGTCCCGGGCCGAGCAGCGCAAGGCCCCCTGCGGTCCGGCTGGAGCGTCCCTACGCGCGCCGTGTGCTGCGGCCGAGCTACGTGGCAATGAACTAGGTGTGGTAAGCGCCGCCAAGAAGCGCATCCCTCACGTCTCCTGCACACCATCTTCCGTGCCTTCTGCCCGAGAGGACGGAACTGAGGACGCCCATCGCCCGCACTTTGCGAACGTCAAGGGCCACTTGTGACTTAAGGGCAAGAACCCAGGGCTCTGTCTTTGTTTCTGGTCTTTGAGGTCAGCGCACCCAGGCCGTCCCTTCTTTCCTCCTCAGGGAAGAAGCCGTACTTCTGTTTTTTGTAGGGGATCAGAATGCGCCACCCCAAAATACGCCACGTTGACATAAAGATTATTCTGAGCTGAAGAGAGCAGGGAAGCAGCAGAAGCTTAAAGTTTGTTCTAAAGATCCTTGCCTGCCTTCCTCACTGCCATCATTCGCCTAAAAAGCAGGACAGACATTTGTGTTTGTAAAGGTGTCTCCCTCGGCAAACTCAGACTTTCGGTTACCCACAAATCTTACTAATGATACCCTTATTCCATTCGCTCTCTCCATACGTTTTTACCTTACCAGTGTGCTGAAAGCCTAATCCCCTTTTGTCACTTCTCTACAAGATTATTCTTTTTTAAGATAATAATGGGCGCCTGGGTGGCTCAGTTGGTTAAGCGTCCGGCTTTGGCTCAGGTCATGATCTCACGGTTCGTGGGTTCGAGCCCCGCGTAGGGCTCTGTGCTGACTGCACTCTCACAGCCTGGAGCCTGTTTCGGATTCTGTGTCTCCCTCTCTCTCTGACCCTCCCCTGCTCACGCTGTCTGTATGTCTGTCTCTCAGAAGTAAATAAAACATTTAAAAATTAAAAAAAAGAATACATTAAGCCCCAAACTGTAGCACCCTTCTCAGTCATTCATCACTGAATTTCTCGCATGGGTGTGTGCATTCGTGAGTTAAACTGTTTCTCTTTTTTTTTTTAATGTTTTATTTATTTCTAGGAGAGAGAGAGAGAGAGAGAGACAGCGTGAGCAGGGGAGGGTCAGAGAAAGAGGGAGACACAGAATCAGAAACAGGCTCCAGGCTCTGAGCTGGCAGTCAGCACAGAGCCCGACGCGGGGCTCGAACCCACGAACCGCGAGATCGTGACCTAAGCGAAAGTCGGATGCTTAACCAACTAAGCCACCCGGGCGCCCCAAACTGTTTCTCTCTTGTTGGTCTCTCTTTTTGTCAGTTTAATCTGCAGGGCCCAAGTCACAGGACTTGGGACCACGAAGGAAGGTCTTTTTTTTCCTCCCCTACATTTTCTTGCCTATCCATGAAATTAACATAATGTGGTCACTCTTATTTTTCTGTTCCTTCACCAGCACATGAGAGTGTAAATTAGGCCAGAGTCTGTTTTACGAACCCAGCCATCTTAAAGTAAGGGGGATCAAAAATAAAACCAAAACAAAACACCTGTTTCATTTAGGATCCTAGCCCAGACTGCGCTCTGTTAGCCATTTGTATCAGAGCTCTGTGTGCGTGATTCTCCTCTATTAGTTAAAAACCCTCCAGAGGACAGGATTATAAAACTCCAGCACCCCTTTCTCTGGGGGGCGTTGTGTGTGGTAGGGTGACAGATTCATTCCCAAACTCGTTACTCCAGTCTCATGTTTTTAACCTTTTGTTGTTATTCGCCACTGATAATATCTACCTAGTGCTGGGTACTGGGCACCATGCTGAGGGTTTTACGTTTTATTTAAATCCTTGCATCAGCCTTTGGGTAGCAGGATTATCCTTGCTTTAGAGAGGAGCAAACCGGGGCTTAAGTATCAGAATCACAAAGTATGTATATAAGTAGTAAGCTAAAACAGCCGTAGCTAGTTAAGAGTCACACCAAGGATTAGAACCCAGGACTATCTGGAGCGCCTGGGTGGCTCAGTCGGTTAAGCACCCGACTTCGGCTCAGGTCATGATCTCACGGTTCGTGGTTCGAGCCCCGCGTCGGGCTCTGCGCTGACAGCTCAGAGCCTGGAGCCCACTTTGGAGTCTGTGACTCCCTCTCTCTCTGACCCTCCCCTGCTCATGTTGTGTGTCTCTCCCTCTTAAAAATAAAACATTAAAAAAAAAAAAAACCCAGAACTATCTGAAGCCTAGAACTTCAGGCATCTTTGATTCCTTCCTTTTTCACACCCACAGCCAATCTGCAACCACGTTGTATCCATTCTTTTTTTTTAATGTTTTATTTATTTCTAGGAGAGAGAGAGAGAGACAGCATGAGCAGGGGAGGGTCAGTGAGAGAGGGAGTCACAGACTGAAACAGGCTCCAGGCTCTGAGCTGACAGACAGCACAGAGCCCGACGCGGGGCTTGAACTCACGAACCGCGAGATCATGACCCAAGCGAAAGTCGGACGCTTCACCGACTAAGCCACCCAGGCGCCCCTCACAGTCTGTGGTACCTGTCTCCTTTCTATTCCCCCTTTCTATTGTCACTGCCACCATCCCAACCCAAGATCCGACCGTAGCTTGCCTGATTAACTGCAATATCCTCATTACGATTATTATGATCACCACTTTTCCTAAATCAGTCTGTTTACCTCCTGCCAGGTTAATTTTCCTAAATTGCACACCTGGGGAATAAACTTGTGGTTCTGACCAAATTCCCAAAGGAAAGTAACCTTGATAAGATGAGAGAACTATTAAGGTTTAAATAGGAAACCTTGGAGACATAAATTAGCTTCTCAACTCACCGGTTATTCTGCCCTGATTGCAATTTAAAGCAACAAGAGAGAAGCTGTTGTGAAGGAAAGGGCCCACAAGGACTAATCTAAAACAGGAGTGTGGTAGAGAAAGCAGGCGCGTACCATTACATTCTGATCATGCAAAATGGAGAATAAAATACTTCATGGGCTCTCCAATTTTTATTTAAAATGTTAAGTGTAGTAAATAGTAAATAAAAATCTTGTAAAAATGTTCCAGCCCTTGCTTATTAATGTTTTAATGGTTTCTAATCTTAATTTGATGCACACAGTTTATTAGTTTAAGAATTTCTAATTCAAAGGAAATAGCATTTGGCCCAAGAACTTTCAGGAGTGATGGCACAGTTGTTCTCATCTAACATGACTTAAAGCACATCCCTTTAAACTCTAGATCTCACTTCCATCTATAAAACGAAGGTTTAATAAGATTCTGGCATTTTGAAATACTACCTTAAAATTAAATGTATATTACTGAGGTAGTTTTTAGAAAACTTAGGAATTTGGGGGGCGCCTGGGTAGCTCAGTTGGTTGAGTGTTGGACTCTTGATTTCAACTCAGGTCATGATCTAACGGTTGGTGGGATCGAGCCCCGCATAGGGGTCTGCACTGACCGCACACAGCCATATTGGGAATCTCTCTCTACTTCTCTAACCCCTCCCGTGCTCACTCACACTTGTTCTCTCTCTCTCTCTCTCTCAGAAACTCAACAAAAAAGAAAGTAGGAATTTTAAAAATAAAAGATAAGCTTTCAAAAGAAAAATGCCTATGTCAGCGATGCACTTTTCTGTTTTACATTTGGCATCTCTCAAGTCTGCATTTTTTTTTTTAATTTTTTTTTTAATGTTTTATTTATTTCTAGGAGGGAGAGAGAGAGAGACAGCGTGAGCAGGGGAGGGTCAGAGAGAGAGGGAGTCACAGACTGAAACAGGCTCCAGGCTCTGAGCTGGCAGTCAGCACAGAGCCCGACGCGGGGCTCGAACCCACGAACCGCGAGATCATGACCTAAGCGAAAGTAGGACGCTTAACCAACTAAGCCACCCAGGCGCCCCTCAAGTCTGCATTTTAAGTTCAGTTTCATCATGCCTGAGCCTGAGTTGCCTGCTTACATTTTAGGGGTCCAGTTATGTTAGAAGAAATAATCACCTGCAAGTAAAGATGAAGGAATGCCCTTCCTGTACTACCAAAAAGTTAATGACTACCACACCACTTAATACATGTGCTGATTGGGGTGCCTGGGTGGCTCAGTCGGTTTAAGCGTCTGACTTCAGCTCAGGTCATGATCTCACTGTTCGTGGGTTCGAGTCCCACGTCAGGCTCTGTGCTGACAGCTCGCTCAGAGCCTGGAGCCTGTCTTCAGATTTGTGTCTCCCTCTCTCTCTGACCCTCCCCTGCTCATGCTCTCTCTCTCTCTCTCAAAAATAAGTAAAACAATTAAAAATTTTAAAAAATAGATGCGCTGATTAAAACAGACATGAGAGAAATCTCAGAGGAATAGAGGGTTTTTTGTTTTTGTTTTTTTTTTGCTTTTTGGGGGGTTTTCTGCAGAAGGAACTTACTGGTTATGTTTGCTTAGCTTTGCAAGAGGTTTTCTCAGTTTTGTATCAGGAAATGTCTGTGTTAGTCATCCTCGAAACAGAAGCTAAATTCCTAATAAGCATAATCCCTCCATAACACCCACCACAATGAAAAAAAAAAATGCTTTCAAAGAAACAGCTGCAATTCATTGAATTTAATCTTTGTTTGGTTTCTACATTAACTTAATGTCGCACAATTCAGGTATATATTTATACTGAATCCACTCAGAGCAGTGTGGAAGGTGTGTGTGTATTCACACAGATACACTCTATATACATGAATTACCTGTGTAAAATATTACCAGTTTAAAAATAACTGTTCATTTGGCTTTAATGGTTGAGTGCCTTTTAGTTCTAAAAAAGCCTTTGGAAAAAGAATGAGTAAAAACTTGTTTGACTTTTCTGTTGACCTTTGCATTTGCCAAATGTTTGTTCTAAGCAACAGGAACTGATTCTGGGCTATCTTAAGCAAAACGGGAAATTTTTAAAGGGTTATTTTCATTATTCAAGATTTCAAGTTCCAAGAGTGAGATGTAATTGGTTGAGATTACTGGACCGTGTGTCTTAACCTGGCTGGACAGCTAGCTAGGTACAAGCAGCTTCCTTGGTGGGAGTACTTAGAACTACCCTCCCCACCCCCACCCACCGATGTGTTGTGTATTTACTTCGAATGGAAGACAGGAGTGCTGGGGGGAAGGGTAGGAATTGATAGCCCAAAAAGGGATAGATATCCTCCAAAAGTTTTTCTCAGAACTTTGGAATTACTTAAAAAAAAAAAAAGGTTTCTGACCTGAAATTCTAGTCTTTCTCATTTACAGTAAACTTCAGATATGCCCATCAAAATTCAGCTACTATTCGAGTTTTCTGGTTTTGTAAAGGCCAAATGAATAGGAAGAGCCTATTGTTTAGTGAACAAAGGAAACAACAGAGAATACAGTGGCATTTGCAATCAATGTTGAGTGTATACTGGCTCCTTCAGTTTATTCATTCCTGTAACAGACATTTACTGAGCACTTTCTATGCACTTGGCAGTAAGTTTGCCCTAAACTCTCCATCAGTACCCTCACCTGGGAGAAAGAAAACAGTAGTTAATATTGCCCAATAAGATGTGAAATACATGGCATGCATGTTCCAGTTCAATCTTAACAAGCCTATTGGAAGACACAGACAGAAACGGTGGCCGAGCCAGGTTTCTAACTCAGATTTTTCTGATTGCAGAGACGATGATCTGATCCTCTGCAAGTAATTTTTCATTTTTCATGCTGGCTACACAAATTAAAATAATATATTTTAGTATGGTATATAGTGTGTGATCATAATTAGTATGTTGAACAAATTTTAGGAAGCTACTCACTGGAACCCTTATGATACTAGTCACAACACTTTGCAGTGGTTCCGTGGATTGCTCAGGAGTTCGGATTGTTTTATATGATAATCATTCATAGTACTTAATTTCTCTTAGAATATAAATAGACAATGCGTTCAAATATGTCAAGTATGTAAAGTGATGGCCAAGAATAGTGAGGGCCGAGATACTGCTGAAAGGCAGAGTACAAGTAATACTAAGTTAAAAACATTTGCCAAGGCAGGGAGCCCAAAGATGATGGATATAGTACCCCCCTGACAGATGGGAAGGATAGGACCCATAGGTTCCTATAGTCCAGGTTTCTAATAATCAATAATCACTTCTCATTTCAGAGCTCCACCTCACTGAGTAGAATAAAAGCTTTGCAATAGGTTCTTTCTCCCAAAAATTGACAAGCTGATTTAAAATTCCTAAGAAAATGCAGAAGGTCAAGAATAACCATGGCAATCTTCAAGAGCAAAGTTGAAGGACTTACTAGATCAGATACCAGGACCTATTGTAAAGTTATATTAATTTAAACAAGATAGTATTGGTGCTTGGATAGAGTAACTGAACATGCAACATGAAAGTCTAGAAACAGCCCTCACATGTACGGTCACCTGGTTTAAGATAAAAGTGACACTACAGCGCAGTGGAAAAGGATAAGAAACCCAGCACTATAATGCATCTGACAAAGGCTGCATATCACTTAACAGGGAATCACATTAGAAGCATTCTCCCTACAGTTAAGAACAATTTAACTTGTATTAGAATGGAGGTGGGGTGGGAATTGGGCACTTTATAGTGCCAGAGCTTCCCTTTTTAATCAAAATTTAGCCATTTTTTTAATGTTTTATTTACTTCTGAGAGAGAGAGAGACAGCGTGAGCAGGGGAGGGTCAGAGAGAGAGAGGGAGACACAGAATCTGAAGCAGGCTCCAGGCTCTGAGCTAGCTGTCAGCACAGAGCCCGACATGAGGCTCGAACCCACAAACCAGTGAGATCATGACCTGAGCTGAAATCAGACGCTCAACCGACTGAGCCACCCAGGCACCCCAAAATTTAGCCGTTTTAAAAATAAATAATCTTCCGATCGCTGCCAGCTTTGTTTCTAAAGTTCTAAAAAGAAAAGTTGATTTTGACCATTTTTGCCAGTGTTCTCACTGCTTTTCTGGAGAAGCCAGTTTTCAGAGGTCCTCGCTGCGTCATTTTGGAAGCTACTCATTTTACCCTTGATGTTGGGTAGGGAAGTGTCAAGAGATGCCCTAGTGGAGTGAGCGTGAAATACACTCCTTCCTGCCTTCACTGTGTGACAATAACCCGCCTTCCTCCCGATGATCGATGATCATCGTGATCGGATTCACTGAGCCCCAACCGGAATGGTGACTCCTTGCCTGCTGGCCTCTTAGTACAAGGAGCCTGACATGACTGGGAAATCTCAGTCGGTTAAAGTGTAAAGGGTCTATTATTATATCTCCTGATGAAAGAGTTCCCCAATTGGAACCAGCCCTCTAGTCGCAGAGTTGTGGAGACGGGAAGCACGAACTCCCTGTGGGGACCAGTGAGGACACTAAGTGGGTGTATTAGCTTCCTATTGCTGCTATCAGAAATTACCACAAATTTAGTGATTTACAGCAACGTAAATTTCTTCTCTCACAGTTATGTAGATCAGAAGTCTAGAATCAAGGAGTCAGCAACTCTGTTCCTCCTGAAGCATTCGGGGAGAGAATCCATTTCCCTGCCTTTTTCAGCTTCCAGAAGCCTCCAACATTCCTTGGCTCATGGCCCTTTCCTTATGTTACTCTATCCTGCTTTGGTCAGCACACATCCTACATGCATGGCCTCCCGCAAGGACCTCTGAGATTATATTGGGCCAACATAGATAATCCAGGATACTTTCCCCATTTTGAGATAGACTTAATCACACCTGCAAAGTCCCTTAATCCAGGATACTTTCCCATTTTGAGATAGACTTAATCACACCTGTAAAGTCCCTTAATCCAGGATACTTTCCCATTTTGAGATAGACTTAATCACACCTGCAAAGTTCCTTTTACTATGTTAAAATAATACATATTTACTGGTTCTGGGTATTAGCACATGAACATATCTGGGGGACATTGTTTAGCCCACTACAGTGGAAATTCTATTTCTACCCTTTAATTCCTAGCTGTGCGTTTTCCATCTATATGGGACATGGCACTCACTCTGTAATAGGTATTGATTTAGAGTGTATACTGCACCCTGGTAGATGGCATCCCATTCATAGGGCATTGTCTCCAAGCTCTGGTTTGGTTTCTAAAGGGTTTTCCACCACTCCACCAGGCCACCATTTTCTTGGTTGTATACTATGTGAAAGGATCAGTGAATCACCTGGTCATGTGCCCACTCCAATACCACATTTGCTGTTCAGAGGCAATATTATGCAGGATACATATTGATGGATCAAACACTTGTAAACCTTTGGATAGCAGCACTGGCCAACATCTTGTGGGCAGGAAAGGCAAATTCATAGATGCAAACAGGAAGATTCTAGTCAAGGGGTATCACTGCCCTTCCATGACAGAAGTCCAATGTAATCCACTTGCTACCAATTAGCTGCTTAGTTTCCTTGAGGGACAGTGTTGTAACAAGGGCTCAACGATGAATACTAGGCTCCTTGGGGAGTAGAGGCCATGCCGTTGGCATCTTGCTAACCGGCATCCCTGCAACAGGACTTTATTCATAAGCCCTTTATGCTACTGGGGTGGCTCATGACTGCAACTGCTAAAATTAACTGGCCAAGTGTTTTTGTTTACTTGTTTAGTTCCTCTTCCATGTGCATGTCTCTCGTAGGCACTTATGCAACACACGGCTCTTTACTCATGTATCCAATCCCACAGATTTCCCCCTGCCTCTTCTCCAGGCTTCTTTGTCCCTGATCTAATCTAGCCCACTCCTGGACCCTGATCAATTCGCTAACCTATTTGCCACTTGCCATGAAGGTATAGTCTTATTTCAGGCCACACCTCTTTCCATACAAAGTGGATGACCAGGAATATTGCCCCCAATTCTGCCTTGTGGGAAGATTCCCCTCCCTGCTGTCTTTTAACACCACTACTCAGTAGAGCTGCAGGGTAGCAGGAGTCTATTTTGGTTTTGAACCTATATGCCAAGAAAACCCATCAATGAACTTAGCTCTGCATTTGTATCCTTTATCAGCAAGATAAAAGAGCCTCTTAAGTGGCCAAAACTGTGAGCTGAAGGTAGGGCACTGATGCAAGATGCCCAATGATGTTAGAAATATGACACAGGAGTCTGGGCCACCTACCTGTGCACCTATTCATTTCCTGTGGCTCTCCTTGTCCTTCGTCCCAGACGTACGACTTCCATCTTACAATGGTTTTGACTTGAAGGGTCTGACAAAACTCAGCTCATCATGGGCAACTCTGGCTACATGGTCACCTGATGTCCCAAGAGATGCTCAGATTCTACCAATGTCCATTAGCATGCCAGGAGCCATTTTTGGATGATACACAGTTCTCTGGTGCATATTGCCTGGTCTCAGACATCTACCTGAGGCTACCTCGTTTGCCCACTGGAGCTTGCCATAAACTCCCATGGCTGCTTTGCTCATCATACATACTCTTGTACCATAGACTCTCCTGGATTGTTTCCTGGATTTGTTTCATGAATGGCCCATGAAACAAAGCTAACTACACTGCAGCCTGTACCTGCTAGAGGTTTTATGTGCTGTGGATTCCACTGAAAACTGGCAGCCTTCTATATCACCCAGGAAAGGAGTCAGAGCAGTATTCTCACATTCTGAATTCCCACAAAAGAGCATACAGAGGTTGGTGTGCTTCCTTGATGGAGGAATAATGACAAGTGGGTGTGATGGAAAAATTTGTTCTTTACTGTGAAGGAGCAATCTTAGCATTCAAGCAGACCCGTAGCTCTAAAAATGTCAGTGATGTAACAGGTCGCTGGGTTATATTAGTGATTACTTTCCTTCCTTTGGAGTACAATATAGTAGCTCATTGTTTAACTGGCCTAATTAGCATAATGCCAGAAGTACAGTAGGTTAGTAGAATGTTCCGTGAAATGTTCACATGGTCTAGATGCCCTCAGACTATACAATGGGGGAGTGGAGTCCTACATAAGTGCTAACTGTGTCTCTCCCAGCATTCTCAGGGCTCAGTCTCATACTCACATGGCTCTGGCGGGGACATGCTGCTTAGATCCTGCATCCCCTCTGGCACACGGGCCCAGTTGAAATTGTTGAAAGCAGACATAAAAATAAGAGAAAAGGAGCTGTGCAGGATAGAGCTGCTTTGTGTGGTGTTGTGGAGCTAGTTTTATTCATAAAGTTTTGTTACATTTACTAGAGTTGAAACTATGCATACATACAGCTTTCATTTAAAAAAAATAAAATTGAATTACTATAAAAAACAAACTAGGATAGTCTGTCCATCAATAAATACTCACCTAATAGTGTACATAGAACTTTGTTGCATGGGCTACTCAGTCCAGGAGACGACAGGATATGTATATGTGGTGGATGTGTGTGTGTGCATGTATGTGGACGTTCCAAAATACAGTTTTAGCTTCATATTCATTATTTTCTACTTGCCTTTGATTCAACCTTAACCTTTAAAAAGCCAGAGACGGGCACCTGGGTGTCTCAGTCGGTTAAGCGTCCGACTTCGGCTCAGGTCATGATCTCACGGTTCCTGAGTTCCAGCCCCGCGTCAGGATCTGTGCTGACAGCTCAGAGCCTGGAGCCTGCTTCAGATTCTGTGTCTCCCTCTCTCTCTGCCACTCCCCCACTCACACTCTTTCTTTCTCTCAAAAATAAATAAAAACACTTAAAAATTTTTTTTTAAAAAGCCAGAGACAAATAACTATTCTGACAGTTTTTGGCCTCTCTGAAATTATGTGATTGTTGACCAAGTAATCTTGCAGACAAGGCTCAAATCTAATCCGAAAATTGCCATTGTACTTATTGTCAATATGCTGACATTCAGTTTATAATACAGGTAGGGATTCTACATACAATTGTGGTAAGATCTTATGGACTTTGTATGTTGAAATTTTGTGTCAGCTGAAGTATTTATATGTATTTATTATTGCTAGAGTGAATTTCTTCAGTGATTGTGAAAACTAGTAAGTTTACACACTATTATAAACCTCTAAAGAGTTTAAAAAAATAGCTATACAAAATATATGAAACAACTAGCCTCAAGGCACCGGACACAGGCTGTGAAGGACAATGATCCGTGGGAGATGAAAACACGGTGAGCCACTTAATCGCAGCAGCTTAACTGCCTGGAGAAAGTTTCCGGCTGTGGCAGGACGCGGGGAAGCCGAGTGGAGCCCAGCCGACTCCCTGAGGTGGAGACGGTACTGGGAGCCCAGTAACGAGTCTGGCATTCCATCCAAAGAGGAGAGGGCTACAGAGAAGTCCAGATCTGCTGACCACTCCCGACGTATGAGCTGAGTAATGATCGGTCCACACAAGAGGAAACTACCAAAGGCCAAGAAAATGATGAGTTTTATGGCTTGCCCAGTGGGAAGTGGCCGCACCCTGAGGCTGTTCGTTCAGAATAACATATACTGACATGTCCAGAGTGTGAAACAGTGAACTCAAAATGCCACTTGTGTGTTTCTCTTCATTTTAAATTTCTATGTTTTTATATTTAAAATGCATACATTATACTCCCTATATCAACAAAAGCTCATAACTTATTAATATCATGAGGTTAATGAATAAATCCACTCACAGTTGAGGGAGCTTAATAAAATTATCATTTCTGTTTTTTAATCACAACCTCTCCATCAAGTGGTGCATTAACTGGCAACTAATGCTGATGCTCACAAAGGAAGCCGTCAGTACTTTTACACAGTCCTGGATTGAGGTGACAGAGCCTCCAGGAGCCTCCTGATCCTTTCAGTCTCTTTTCCTTGGTTCCATTAGGTGCCTCTTCCTGACCAGGCCAATCCAGCAAGTGCTCGGAGAAGACTGTAATGTAAATGGATAAACTCAACGTGGAGAAAAGGCTTAAGGGACTCTTATTTTCTTCCATTCACACATAACTCCAGCTCATTCTTTTTTTTTCCTTCATTTTTTAAAAAAGTTTATTTATCTATTTAGAGAGAGACAGTGAGAGCAGGAGCAGGGGAGGGGCACAGAGAGGGAGAAGCCGAAGCAGGCTCTGTAGACTCTGCGCAGAGCCCAACCAGGGGCTCGAACCCATGAAACTGAGAGACCATGACCTGAGCCGAAACCAAGAGAGCTGGCTGCTTAACCCACTGAGCCACCCAGGAGGCTCTCCAGCTCATTCTTTAACTCTCAGCTGAGGCATCCCTAACTCCCACCTTCCCAGTCACACTCTCCACTTCCCCCAACCCACACTCCTAAACATAGGAGGCTGCCTCCCCTGTGTGCCTGTAAACACCCATCTGTTTCTATTTCAGCACTTAGTGCACAGTATTAACATTGTTTCCTCTGTGTCCCTTTCACCAGAAGTGATCCCTCCCACTTTGGGCAGGACTCAGCTTTTTTTTTTTTTTAAGATTTTATTTTTAAGTAATCACCACACCCAACATGGAGCTTGAATTTACAACTCCAAGATCAAGAGTGACATGTCCCTCAGGACTCAGCTTTACTCACCTCTGTGTCTCTGGCCCTCAGCACAGTGCCTGACAGAGAGAGTACACAGTACAATCCCAATTAATCAATGAATGGCTTTTCAAAACAAGGACAGTCTACTTTAACTAAAGCAAATGTAGAGCGATTCCTCACGCCCAAATTAGGAAAGGATAGTTCACCTTATACAAAAACTGACTAAAGTATTCACTGTATGCCGTCACGGCGTTGTTGGTTAACTCACTTTATACCTAACACGTGTCCTTCAGGATATGTACACTTGTTAACCTATAGGTACAGAGGAGTACACTAAATCTTGAGAGACTGCCTCAGGTCACAGAGAAAGGGAAGCCAGGTCATAGAACCTCAATTCTATGAAGACAGAATCCATATCAATCTTCTTTCACCACGGACCACTCAAGGCCCGATGCATATATAACAGGGGGGATGAAATCATCCAGGTGTATCCAATTTCCGCCGCCCATTCATAGCTTATGTCAGAAAGGTAACTCCTCAGCCCCTAGACGTGTGGCTCCCTGACTCCCCTTCCTCACGGTCTCTCCCCTGCGCCCTCCTTCCTCCCCATACTGACTCAGGCCCCAGCGTGGCATTTTTAGTCTGAGGCGCACAAGCTGCAGGCACACATGTGAGAAACCAGCACGTAAAAGAGGAGATGATTGAGGCAAACACAGGCAGGCCACCAGGGGAGATGGTGATGGCACAATCAGGCCCCTTTCTGTGGTGGGATCGCATGATAGCTAACATTTCCTGGGGGCTTACTGGGTACTAGACACTATTCTCTTTAATCCTTACGACGACCTCCATCTTCAACACGTCTCTCACTGCTTCTTCTGTTCCAAACAGATCTAGTGACAATGCTCCAAACATTTTCTGAGCAACTTTTTGCACTTATTATTTTCTTCAACTAGGATCCGTTTCCAGCCTGACTCGTTAACAAAATCTTGCCCAGTTTTTAAGAGTCAGTTCAGACACTACCTGTCTGAAGGCTTCCCCATTCTCAAAACGTTTCTTCTCCACCTCTGCACTTCGACCTGGTGCGATCACTCTTAAGGCACCTATTGTATTCCACCTCTTTGAGTCTTTGTGTTATTTCTGCTGCAAGGTTATGAGCTCCTCAGAGACCGGGTCTGTATCTGACCCATCTCTGGCTCCGATAAACAGTAGGCACTTAATTTGCGTGGAAGCATAAACAGCACCATCCTGTCCTTACTGACGCTGTTCCGAGGACAAGCTGCACCCGCCTGACCCCAGCCAGCCGAATGCCAGGCACAGTCATAATCCTGAGAAAGCACAACTTTCCTGTGTCCTTCATCAGGCAAACAAGCCCAGATGGCTTCAAAGGGCGTGAAAACAAAGCTCTGAAGAGTGATTCTCAACAATTAGTCATCCCAAGGGTAAACAGTGCTTCTCTGCAATTAGTCATTCCAGTGGTAAACAGTGGTGCTGGCAGACAGCCATAGCGTAAAGTGGTGTTTGAGAAACTGCAGAATACCTCACATTCCCTAGAGCTCCCTATGCCGGCCCCCGTGTCCACCAGAGAAGGAAAATGAAAAAGGGAATCTGAGGCCTGTTAACATATGAACTTTAAGAAAAGCTAGCTTAGGAGCGCCTGGCTGGCTCAGTCCGTTGCCTCTGACTTCAGCTCAGGTCATGATCTCGTGGTTCATGAGTTTGACCCCCGTCAAGCTCTGCACTGACAGAGCAGAGCCTGGAGCCTGTTTCGGATTCTGTGTCTCCCTCTCTCTCTGCTCTCCCTCCCTTGCTCAGGCTCTTATCTGTGTCTCTCTGTCTCAAAAATAAACATTAAACAGTTTTTAAAAAAAAATAGCTAGCTTAGGAGCTTCTGGGTGGCTGAGTTGGTTGATCCTCCAACTCTTGATTTCAGTTCAGGACATGATCCCAGGGTCGCGAGATCAAGCCCTGTGTTGGGGTCCACGTTGAGCATGGGATCTGTTTAGGATTATCTCACTCTCACTCTCTCCCTCCGCCCCGCCCCTGCTCGTGCTCTCTCTCTCAAATAAAATAGCTAGCTTTTTGAACAAGCTTCAAGCTGGAAATCTAGTTTACCTCTAATTTAAAGCAGTCATTCTTAACTTCTTTTCTACATCAACAAACCTGATATAGAAGACATCCTTCCCCGACACTCATTTAGAAATGTTAAAGTAAGGGAATGGAGTTAATACACTAGAGTAATTCTTATCTTCTTCCTTCCTGAATTCAGTCAGTCTTAATAACAAAACCGCACCATTTGATTGCTTTGATTTGGACTCTATTGCCTAGTCTCATCGATTTTATATCCCAAATTCACCCACGAGCCACTGCCACCACCATCTCCTGCCTGGACCACCACAGAAACCTCGTCACAGGTCTCCCTGCTTCCATCCTGGCCCCACCCGGGTGGCCGATTTTCCATACTATCACTGGAGTGATTTTGGAAACAGCATTGTCTCTTTCACTCTAAGATAACCAATGCCCTGTGTACAACTGCTTATTAGATAACAGCCATATGAGACCATTCAAAGAAATCCTCACTTTGCAAGTGAGGAAATTCAAGGCCAAAAGAATATTGGAATCGCGTGCCCAAAGTAAGACAGAACTGAAGTCAGAATTCAGAAACACCCAGGCCTCATTTTAATGAGCCACACTGCTTCTCCCAGATATGTAGTTCATTCCCAGTGTGTTAACAGAAGACAAATGCAATGACTTGGATTGTTCTAGAGCCTGCTTTCAGGGCCACAAAATATTAAAATAGGTTGCCAGGAGAGAAGAAGGGTGAGAACCCAGCCTAAACTTACGTATTAGGGTCACTCACATGTAGATCCCTGTATCTCAGGATCCACCTTCTCTAGCCAACTAGAGGACAGGGGCGGCACTCCAAATCCAAGACTATGTGGTCCACATGAGGAGCGTACGATTTCACCGGATGGATGTGCAGGATTTGTGTCTTCCACGGTTTCCCGTGCACCTGCTGAAGAAGGGAAGAGATCCGAGTTCCTGCAGATTCTGCCCACCTCTGCCACTCTGGTTTGGTGGCTGCTGACAGTGTTTTTCTCCTAGAATCCTCGGGAGCTCCATTTGTCCGTTGGTTGGTGATAAGTTGCTGAGGATGAGGCCAATGCCCCTTCTCCATTTCACTGTTTCCAAGAGGCTGGAGATTCTTCCCTGGGAAAGAATCCACATTTTGGTGGATATGCAAAATGCCCCCAGCGTCCTGTCTTAGCACCTGGCAGGCAATGGGCCAGCCTTCCTCAGAGCTGGGAATCAGCCCCAGGTTCACCCGGTCTGCAATGCTTGAGACCTTCAGTTTTCTGTTATCCCCGAAGTGTATTTGGCACCGATCTGCCACTCCATTGATCTCAAGATTAGTCCTCAGGGCAACTACAGCATGGGGGTTCCACTCACAGGCGTGGACGAAGGCAGCACCAGCATGGACGAGGAAGGGCAACGTAAAATAGCCAATCCCTGCGTAGAGATCCACCAGCACTTCTCCAGCACAGGGCAGCGATGCCACTCGAAGCTTCTCCGTGATGTTTCCGAAGGAGAACATGCACTGGGTCACGTCAAACTTATATCGGATCCCATTATCCACATGCTCTACCCAGCCGTGGTCGCCCAGCAGCAGAGTCACTGCTGGTGTCCGGGTGCCATCTGGTGATACCCGCCCTCGTTTGGCCACACGATGGACGCCAAGTGCCGACGCAACAGTCTCCCAGAGTTCTGGTTCCAGATCTTTCCACTGCTTGGCCTGGAAACAGTCTTCACTCAGCAACAAGAGGTTACCATGTCGTTGCCAAGATCGGGGCAAATCAGCCTCCAACTCAGCTGACCACGTCACTCCCCTGCCCTCTACCCAGCGACTCACCTCAAAACACAGCCTTTGGGCAGGTGAGCAACTCTGAGCCTTCTTGGAGGGAACAGGATCCAGGAGTTGGGTTACTATACAGGTGCTGCCGGGAGCCACACAATTCCTCAGCTCCCGCAGGTGCTGCTCAGGGAGGGCCTCTGCCAGCACGGGTAGCGCCACGGTGCCATCCGGCATCTTTTGCACACGGTGCCGTCTATCCAGGAGTTCCTGCTTCTCGAGATAGTCCCTGTATCGCTGGGTAAACCGAGGCTCAGTCACGACTGCGACAACGGCCGCGGGCTTCCCACCTTCCCTTTCCATGTTGCTGGCTCCCCATTCTCTCCGAGTCCCCTCTCGAGACTCACTCAACTCCACTCACCAGGATCCGCACTTCCACCACAGCAGCAGGAAGAGCGGCGCACAAACCGAGCCGGGTCCGGAAGTGACGTCAAACTGGCAGGCCGGAACTAAAGGTTGGTGCGCTTGTCGACAAATGCATCGCAGTTGCCGTGGTGAGGTTGCTGCCGCCATCTTTGTTGTGGTTGGCCATTCCTTGCTTCGGTTTAACAGGAGATTAATAAAAAGAAGGAATTCTCTGGCCCTGAGAACTTAAAGTTAGTCGATTTCCGCTGGAACCCTCGTGCATTCCCTTCAGTTAAGCTCACGAATCCAAAGAGAGAAGTGCACTTGGAATGATGGGCTGGATTTGGAGAAAGACTTTCCATAGACTCATGCTTCTCTTAGGGTCAGGGTCAGTGGCCTATAGCTTCTTCGTTCCTCTTCCGTAAAATAGTCGTCACCATCTTATTGTCCTGCAGTATAAAGAAACACGTGTTTGGAAGTCAGAAGTATCTGAGTAAATCATATCACCTTTCAGAACCAGAATCTTCACCTATGAAATGGGATTTTTGTTAGCTTTCTCAGATGATTGCTATGATTACAGATAAATAAAAATGCTTTGAACAGTGGCTAGTAAAGAGTAGATACTCAAAAGAGATGTGATGTAATAAGTTGAACTGGTTAGATATTAGATATTAAATACCCGTTGAAATGCTTTGGTACAGCTAATGAGGGCAGAGAGGAATCCCCCCACACCGTAATTCAAATAATGAAAAATAAGAGTTGTAAAGAAGCCCTATTCATTCTACTTACCTCCAGCCATTCTACACACTAGGATGTTAAGATCCAGAGAGGTTAACATCCATTAAGACCTCCAATTCAGATCTCTGGGAGGTGCAAGGCTGTGACTAAAACAGTTTCTTGTTTCTTAACACCTATTCAGTATCGATCAAAGTTGTCGGTTTTGTCTTTATGTTTAAAATTCAGATTCCACAGAGAAAAAAATCAAGTGGAACAGAGCAGAAGACCCTTTTGGTGCCCCATATATCCTTGGAACTCACCATTCCTGTATATGTCAATCCAATGACTTCTAACTAAAAGCACTTAGGAGTCTGTCTAATGGCTTTCTCTGCTCACCAGAATTGGCTTAGCCTATGTCCAGGGCATGTCAGAAATGCTGGGGAATTACTGCTATATCACCAGTATCTTGTATAGTTTCTGGTCACAGTCATTGCTTGGCAAATATTACAGTAATTAAGAGAATTATTGGTTGATCACCAAGAGACTTGAATATGTTTGTACCCATTCAAGCGGTAATCCATTTCATGAATGTAGAATGGTCAGAAAGTCAAACAAAGATCGCTAAACTAAGACTCATTGCTGTTTTACTTAAATGTACAGATGAAAGGCTAAATGAATTATGGTACATCCTTTACATGGAAATATTAAACAGTTGTTATAAGAAATATTAATGACACAGGAAGTTACTCCTTATGCAGTGTTAAATTGCAAAATATACAATTATGCCTTAGATGATATTATTTATGTATTTTATTTTTTTAAATGTTTTATTTATTTCTAGGAGAGAGAGAGAGAGACAGCTTGAGCAGGGGAGGGTCAGAGAGAGAGGGAGTCACAGGCTGAAACAGGCTCCAGGCTCTGAGCTGACAGCACAGAGCCTGACGCGGGGCTCGAACCCACGAACTGCGAGATCATGACCTAAGCGAAAGTCGGACGCTTAACCGACTAAGCCACCCAGGCGCCCGTATTTATGTATTTTAAAAAGTGTATTAAGACAAGGTCTAAAATGTGAGCAATGATTCATGATGATTCCCTAAATGTGATATAATTATAGTGATTCCATTTTCTTTTGTACATTTTTCTCCAGTTGTAAATTGTATATGATGAACAAATGTTTTATATCTTATAAAAATCTTTAGAAAATCCATGAGGCAGCAAAAACATTGTTTTCTAGGTCCCATACAAATGGAAACTCCCTTTCATTTTATCTGTAGTGGGAGGTGATAAAAGTCCTATCTTACAAAGTGTTTTTTCTCTAGGTTTCCTTCTGTTCCAAAGTCAGTCTTTGTTGCCTTACAACAATAATTAAAATAATGTAGTGCAGACTTTGACCCAGATATATCCTACTTTTAATCTGAGGTAAACAAAATATTGGGGAATGATTTGAAAGCTAACTTGATGTTTGAGAGTTGGAAATTGTCCTTCAAAAAACTGCAGATTTACAAATGAGCCCCACTCGTGTGTGGCCACCTTGACCCACCATCCCTCAAGCACATGACCTCACTTTCCCCACCATTTCTACCATGTGAACTCATTAAAATGACAATGAAGCAAAAGCAACCAGCAATGACAATAAAAAACAAGTTTGTAGACAACCCATGAGTTCAAATGTAGAAGGGGATAACTGCTTAGTAAAGGAGAAGTAGGTCATGGAAATTAACTGGAGAGGAGAGGAAAGAGTAGACAAACTTTATCACAAACTGCTTTTCCTGAAGTGGCCAGAATTATTTACTTCCATATGAATTAAATATCAATCAGAATTGTTGTTGTCAGAGAGACCCCAGCTGGAGATGAGTTTGTTACCACCTCTTATTGACGAGATGCCAACACATGGAAGACCAAGGGACCATCCACCAGCCTCTTATAAGAGAGGCTGCACTCAGTTATTTAAGGGCTGTCAGTTTTCATGTAGGAAGGAGGTTCCAAATGCTGTTGGGCCGTCCATATACACAAGAGCTTTTCTCCATGGCTTGATAGACCCTGGAGTCTAGAAATAATGAGGAATAATTGCTTTCACATTCTTATTTTTCTCTTCCTTCTATTCTTCGCTCTGCTGGCTGCACCTGGAATGCCTTTCCCTTCCCCTAGATGCCTCCTCATTTGTTCATTCATTTTAGCCTCACTTCTGCAGATTTTGAACAACTGTTTGCTGACCTCCCTTCATGGATATCTATTCTGAGTTATATGTACACTCACAAATATCTCTGATGCGATAAGTTAGGTGCTATTGGAGTTGCAATTTCAAGTGCTTTGTGAGCACGGATGAGAGATCAAGGCATCCCTTTTTTGCATTTTGAAGAACACACTCTATTGCTTTTCCTCCCACCTCATTGAATGCTTCTTCTTCTTCTGGGTATACCTGTCTACCTCCCCTTCCTCCCCTCCCTCCACCACGTCTGATGTTTCTCAGACACTTCACATTCAATACTTCCAAAATTGAATTCAGCTTGTGTTCTCCCCACTCCTTTAGCTCGTGAAATGCCCCTGCCAGTCTCCCTAGTTGCTCATGTCACAAACCTGGGACTTTTCTATTACTTATGCCGCCCCCCCTTGCCGTCAGTGCTCACAACAAAGCCACTGCCACTTTGAGTAGACTTTACCTGCTGCACAGTTCCCCAGAGAACCCACTTCTCTCTGTGCCAGTGACATTGCCCTAGACCTTATCTCACAGCTTCCTGAGTGGACCCACCTTTATTTATTCCACTTATAACATACTATTATTTTTACACCCTTAATTTTATGTCAGAGTATTTGAAGTAAAGCCCCACAATGGTAAAGAAGATTTTCATAAGCTTTTCTTTATTCTATAAAGAGCTACATGGTCACATTACAAAGTACCTTATGCCATAATTGAATGTTCTATTATTGTGATGGGATTTGAATAATTTATATGATACCCAGAGCTTGAGACTTTGTAATGTTTAAATTTATAAAAATGCAAAAATAACAAGTTTTTTTTTGAGAGAGAAAGAGCACAAGTGAGGGAGAGGGGCAGAGGGAGAGAGAGAGAATCTTAAGCAGGGTCCACACCCAGCACGGAGCTCAACACAGGGCTCAGTCCCATGGCCCTGGGATCATGACCGAAGCCAAATCAAGAGTTGGACGCTCTTGAGCCACCCAGGTGCCACTGAAATAGCAACTTTTAATAACATTTTTGAATTTTTTATTTTTTAATTTTATTTACTTATTTATTTTTGAGAGAGAGAGAGCATGAGCAGAGTAGACGCAGAGAGAGGGAGGAACACAGAATCTGAAACAGGCTCCAGGCTCTGAGCTGTCAGTACAGAGTCCAACTTGGGGTTTGAACTCACAAACTGTGAGATCATGACCTGAGCCGAAGTCGGATGTTTAACTGACCTAGCCACCCAGGTGCCCCAACAAAAAATTTTAAATATAAAAAGTTCTCATCTTAAGTCATCAGTAATTGCATTCCACTGTGGCCAGAGAACATACTATATATATTTTCAAGGCTTTTAGATTTATCGACGCTTTATTTTATGACGTAGTATATGGTCTGTCCTAGAGAAGGTTCCACGTGCACTTGAGAAGAATGTGTGTTCTGCTGTTGGTAGTGGAGTGTTCCCTGGCTGTCTGTTAGCTTGTATCTTTTCAGTTAATGATCTTTTCAGGTCATTATTATATTACAATCATTATAATTAACAACTATAGTCTTAATTCAAAAGCTAGAATACCTAAGGGCACCTGGGTAGCTCAGTTGGTTAAGCATCCTATATTTGATTTTGGCTCAGGTCACGATGTCATGGTTTGTGAGATCAAGTCCCATGTCGGGCTCTGCACTGACAGTCTGGAGCCTTCTTGGGATTCTCTCTCTGCCTCTAACCCACTTGCGCGTGCGCGCACACACACACACACACACACACTCTCTCTCTCTCTCAAAAGAAATAAACATTTTTTAAAAACCACTAGAATGCCTAGTACCAAGTACTAATCTAACATGGTCCTCTCTTATTCCAGTGTACTCAGCACCCTCCCTCTCTTTGCTGAGCTCACTTTCATGACTGGTCTCATAGCTCAGAAAATTCCCTTCCTAAGGCCAATCAGAATATCCCCAGGAAAGGCTTCTCTAACCTCCTATCCATCTCCCCCAATAAGGAAAATCCCTACCAATGACTCTCATGGCACCATGTTCTTCTCTTAGAACCCTTTCCAGTCATATTTTTTCATGTTTTGATTTGATTAATGGCTACTTTCCCACACGTGTGTAAGTTTCAAGGGGGGTAAGGAGCCGGATTTCACCCATTATTGTATTTCCTTATTGTATTTATGAGGACCTGCCACATATAGTAATTCTCATAAAAATATTTGTAGAATGAACATGTGAGTTTGTGAATGAATGAATGAATGAATGAATGAATGAATAACGGAAGGAAATAAGAAAAATCTGCAAGAAAAACAGCCCTTGGCCCAGAAGTGTTTTAGTTCCAAGTTGTTGCCACTAGATGGCAGCAACAACCAGCACCAAAGTAGTTGCAGCCTCTGAGCAAAGTTCTAGGGTTTCTTACGGTTTGAACACCCTGGGGGTGGCTACCATTCTCCCATTCTCTTTCTTCATTCAGCTCTATTGACCTTACTGACCTGGCCAATCCAGATACATGAATGTGTTTGGCAGCAAGTAATAAAACCTCCAAGAAACAGCAGCTCAACAGTGGGTAGGGATATACATACCTTTTAATAAAAAAGGAAGTCCAGGACTTGTGTGGCCTTCAGGGAACTCCCCAGTAAATCAGCTTCCTCCTCAACTTTAGTGCGACCCTTTTATCCTTGAGGTTTCAATATGGCCACGACACTTCTAGGCTCTGCCTTTCTGAGGCAGAAAGAATAGGGCAGAGCAGAGAGAAGTGTCTGCCCCAGGGGACTGCCACCTACCCCTCTGGGACAGAAAGGGATCCCAAGGCCACCCCTGGCTGCTGAGGAGGCTGGGAAGTGGACTGGCTTTACTTGTGGATTATGGGGTTAATTGAGGGCACAGAAGGGAGAGTGAGCAAACATCAGCCATGAAGCCACATTCCTCTACGCAGTAAATGGGAAAATACCCTGGAAACAGCAAAGGGGTTCTGGAGAGGGGTTTGGATGGAAGATGGGAAGCAGACATAAGAGCAAAGGCCAACACGTATGAAGAAATTTTAATAACATAGTTCAGCTAAGAAAGGGCCGAGCTGACTCTTGTTGCCTTCATCTTCACTCAGTAAACTCTGAAAATTCGAATTTCACTGGGAATCATTTTTCTCAGGAAGTTCTTCCAGACTTCTCTCTCCTTTTCCTCCCACCTAAGATTTTTAAATTTTTTTAAAGGACAATGTTCAAAAAAAGATTCAGGAGCACCTGGGTGGCTCAGTCAGTTGAGCATCCAACTTTGGCTCAGGTCATGATCTCACAGTTCGTGGGTTCAAGCCCCATGTCGGGCTCTGTGCTGAACATTTGCTCTGCTCGGAGCCTGGAGTCTGCTTCACATTCTGTGTCTCCTTCTCTCTCTGCCCCTCCCCTGCTCGCACTGTCTCTGTCTTTCAAAAATAAATAAACGTAAAAAAAATTTTTTTAAGATTTAAAAGTATTTTTTAAAGTAGGATCTATGACCAACATGGGGCTCGAACTCATGACCCCAAGATCAAGAGCCATGTGTGCTACTAACTAAGCTAGCCAGGGACCCCAGATTCAAAGGTATTTTTAATAGTGACACTGAGGAAAATAATAAGTAACATTTATAAAGTGCTTATCACGTGCCAGACACTAATTTCAATGTTTTATAGTAATGAACCTTTCCAAGAACTGTTATTTTTTATCATTCATGTATTTTTAAAAGAGGATATTAAGGTTGTCACACAGCAAGGAAATGGTGCATCCAGGATTCATATCCAGGCCAGCTGACTCATGAGTCTACATTTTCAACCATTATCCCACACTGCCGTCAAGCACAATTTGACAGTACCAGTGTTCAGCCGATTTTAAAGTGATGCAATGTGCCCCATGAGCATGTAAGATGGTCCTAGTGGGTAAGGAGGGGAAATACTAAATTCTTCTTTCATTTTTTTGTGTCTCTTATGTTTAATTTCTATATCTGCACCCACGTAATGAAGTACATACTATTTAGCACTGCAACTCTTTTCCAAGATTTATAAGTAAAATACACAGCTAGTGGAGCTCGGAGAAGTGCAGGTTAAAAACCTGGGGCTTTTTAGAGAGGCTCAGTCTGAGTGTATTTGTATTAGAAGGTGTCTCCACCAGAGGGCGCTTTGTGGGCAAAGAGACTGGTGACATTTCCAAAGGGAGGGCTTAGGGATTTCATCACTTCCTTTGTATAGCTGTGGTGAGGACTCTGCACACACTCTCCATCTTCCTTCTGCCCACTGGATGCTTTTTACTGGTTGGTCCATTCACCTTTAGGCTTTAGGAAATCACTACAGACGTTATGAGAGAAGGCAGCCCAGAGAGAAGGCAGAAGGACATTCCTATCCGTCATCTCCACTTAAACCCTCCTTATTCTTTTTTCTTTATTATTATAAATTTTTATTTGTTTATTCTGAGAATAAGAGAGAGGGAGAGCAGAGGAGGGGTGGAGAGAGAGGGAGAGAGAATCCCAAGCAGGCTCCATATTGTCAGTGCAGACCCAGATGCAGGACTCGAACTCATGAACCAGGAGTTCATGACCTGAGCTGAAACCAAGAATTGGGCACCGAGTCACCCAGGCGCCCCACCCCTCCTTATCCTTAAACTCAGCTTGGGCATCGTTCCCTCCCACCTTCCCCCATCATTCCGCCTCCCTCTCCCTACTCCTCCCTCTAATCTGAAGGAACTCAACCTCTGTTAGTGTGCCATTAAACTCTGTTCATTTCTCACATGCGGCACATGCTGCAAGATACAGAGATCCACTTTGCCAACAGTGGCCCCTTTAGGAGCAGGGAGCCACGGTTTCTTCTCTCTGGCCTGATGCTCGGCACACTATCTAGGCAAGGAGGTACACGGTACATAACTGTTAGTCCAGAGGTGACTTTCCAGAGTGAGCTTGTTCTGCGTTCAGGTGACTAAATGTTTAACCATCTCATGCCGCTGAATTCAGGAGTAGTGACTCCATTTACACGAGAATTAACCTTTGGACGTTACCGTTCGAGTCTCTTTCCTGTTCTGAGAAGCAGATTTACTGTGATGGTAATAAAGCTTAAGCTTCAGAGCCTATCAGGTGTCTAGGCTCTTTCCAAAGACTCTGGATGAAGCTTTTCATGATGATGTCACAGGGTCCTGTATTTTTGTAGAATTTGCGAAAGTAAGAGGACTTAACCACAAAGGGTTAAGATCGCTGTGTGGCTCCATGCCACTTTCCCCACTTGTAAGGTGTGGATGCGGGCATTTCGGTGACTCAGTAGGTGAAGTTAAGATGGAATACACTTAGTTTGGTTGAGTGGGATACATTTGTGTGATCGCAGTCTCTTCTGTGTGTAGTTCAGTTCTTGCTAGCCGTTCAGCTTTCAGAATAGTTGCCGGAGATACTTGTATGGCCAGCCACTGCTTCGCGCAGCATCTTGACACATAAGTACAGGACCAGGAGTCCCGTGGTGATGTGAGCATGTTGTCCGATGGTGGGCACCAGAAGGATGTGGGTCATAGAGGAGAAACCAAGTTTCAAAAGTAAGGCATCAGTAGCTAGTGTGCAGAAAGTTTCTTTTAAGCTTTAGGCATATAACTTTTTTTTGAGAGAGACAGTACATGTGAGTGGGGGAGGGGCAGAGGGAGATGAAGAGAGAGAATCACAAGCAGGCTCCATGCCCACCATAGAACCCATCGTGGGGCTCACTCGCACAACCACGAGATCACGACCTGAGCCAAAATCAAGAGTTGGATACTTAACTGACTCAGCCACCCGGGCGTTCCTGGCATGTACAATTTTAAATTTTTTTAATGTTTATTTATTATTGAGAGACAGAGACAGAGACAGAGCATGAGTATGGGAGGGACAGAGACAGGGGAAGACACAGAATCTGAAGCAGGCGCCAGGCACTGAGCTGTCAGCACAGAGCCTGACATGGGGCTCGAACTCATGAACCATGAGATCATGGCCTGAGCTGAAGTCAGATGCTCAACCGACAGAGCCACCCAGGTGCCCCTGGCATGTATAATTTTAAATGGAGGATTCAGTTCTCAACAATTTCTGGTTAGTATTCTGTTAGGAATACTGTTATCTAATTCTGTTAGATAACACAGCGTATTCATTATAAATGTGCCATACATTAGAAAAGAACTTGGGAATAGGGTATATATTTTTAAGTAAGCTCTACACCCAACATGGGGCTTAAACTCATGACTCCAAGATCAATGGTCATATGCTCTACCAACTGAGCCAGCCAGGCTCCCCGAGAGTAGGATATTTGGTGAAATATCACGTTCAACACCAGTTCAACTAAGACACATGCTTCCAATTTAATTTTTTTTAATGTTTTATTTATTTCTAGCAGAGAGAGAGACAGCGTGAGCAGGGGAGGGTCAGAGAGAGAGGGAGTGACAGACTCTGAAACAGGCTCCAGGCTCTGAGCTGGCAGTCAGCACAGAGCCCGACGCGGGGCTCAAACCCAAGAACCGCGAGATCATGACCTGAGCAAAAATAAGAAGCTAAACCGACTGAGCCACCCAGGCGCTCCATACTTTTTAAATTAAAAAATGGATGGTGGGTCCCTGGGTGGCTCAGTTAGTTGAGCGTCTGACTTCGGCTCAGGTCATGATCTCATGGTTCGTGGGTTTGAGCCCCGCATCGGGCTCTGTGCTGACAGCCAGCTCAGAGCCTGGAGGCTGTTTCAGAGTCTGTGTCTCCCTCTCTCTCTGACCCTCCCCTGCTCACGCTGTCTCTCTCTCTCTCAGAAATAAATAAAACATTAAAAAAATTAAAGAAAAAAATAAATCCAATTCTCTATCCATTTAAAAAAATAGATGGCAACACACACATTTGAATTTATCAGAATTCTTACGTTTGTAGGCCACAAACTACTGGCAAAAATAAAAACAGCAAGAATGTGGTGAAGTTGCATGTTTTACACATTCCAACCACTGATAATAGCAACAAATGTCAGGGCAGCTGGGTGGCTCAGTAGGTTAAGCGTCAGACTCCGTTCTGGCTCAGGTCATGATCTCAAGGTTTGTGAGATCAAGCCCCGAGTTGGGCTCCACACTGACAGCATGGAGTCTGACTAGAATTTTCACTCTTCCTCTCTCTCTGCCCCTTCCTCAGTCATGCTGTGTGTGCTTTCTCTCTCTCTCTCTCTCAAAAATAAGTAAGCTTTAAAAAAAAACAAACCCAAATGTCAATCAACCATGTTAGAGGAGAGACTGAGTCACATTTCTATTGTCTTTGTAGAAAATGATACTATAAAATTGTTGTCACATGTAGAAGGGATCAAAGAATACACAGCTAAAAATGAAGAAAAGGTATTATTTAGGTGTGTTCAACACTTAATAACAATTTTGTTATGTTCGTGATGTTTGTCAGTTTTTTTTTTTTTAAGTTAGCAATATGTTGGGGGTCGCCTGGGTGGCCCAGTCGGTTGACCTGGGCTCCAGTCACGATCTCATGGTTCATAAGTCTGCGCTGTCAGTGCAGAGCCTGCTTCAGATCCTCTGTCTCCCCCTCTCCCTCAGCCCCTCCCCTGCTCATTCTCTCTCTCTCTCTCAAAATAAATAAACCTTTTTTAAGAAGTTAGCAATATGTTGGGATTTCTTTTCTTATTCTAAATAAATATGTGAAATATTTACTTTTTAAGTTATTAAAATTTTATTTTAGAGAGAGAATATGTGTGTGAGGAGGGGAAGGGCAGACGAAGAGAGAATCTTTTTTTTTAAAGTTCATTTATTTTGAGAGAGAAGGTGGGGAGGGGCAGAGAAGGAGGGAGAGAGAATCCCATCCATGCTGTCAGCATGGAGCCTGATGCAGGGCTCAATCCCACAACCCGGGGTCATGACCTGAGCCGAAATCAAGAGTCACACATTCAACTGACTGAGTCACCCAGGTGCCCCTAAATATTTGCTTTGTTCCTATTTTTATATTTGTAATTTTGTATTCTTTTTTTCATTGTTTGAGCTATAATTGACATATAACATTATATTAGTTTCAGGTGTGCAATACAATATTTGTATATAGTATGGAATGATCACCACTAAGTGATCTAAGTCTACGGAACATCCATCATCATGTATAGTTACAAGTTGTTTTTTCTTATTATGAGAACTTTTAAGATCTACTCTCAGGAACTTTCAAATCTGCAGCACAGCAATATTAGCTGTTGTCACCATTCTATGCATTACATCTCTATGTCCTATTTATTTATAACTGGTAGTTTATACTTTTTGATCCCTAAAGACAGCCACAAATTTTTTTTTAATTTTTTAACATCTATTCATTTCTGAGAGACAGAGAGAGACAGAGTGTGAGTGGGGAAGGGGCAGAGAGAGAGGGAGACACAGAATCCAAAGCAGGCTCCAGGCTCTGAGCTGTGAGCATAGAGCCCAACACGGGGCTCGAACCCACAGACACGAGATCATGACCTGAGCTGAAGTCAGATGCTTAACTGACTGAGCCACCCAGGTGCCCCAAGACAGCCACAATTTCTAAGTTCCAGGCCCCAGAGAACCTGAATCTGCAGCTGGCTGTTCTGGCAAACTCTAGGGTTGCCTGGAGAAAAGCCTGAGCTTACATTGCTCTCCTTCTCAGCTCTGGGCCCCTCAGCATGTTTTGGGGTATGTGCAGGATGCAGGCTGCCAGCAGAATTCACTCCTCGTGGCTATGAGTGGCTCCAGACACTTAGGCACTACATTTGTTCAATAATTATTATCTATGATTCAACTTCATTTGTAGAAACCACTAAATTTCAGTTTATTTTAATTAAAACCCTCAAGAAGCTTCTCTCAGATCCTTATATACTTATCATATGCAAAGTAATACACTGTTCCTAACCCTTAATTAAAACCTATGCAAATTGCTGAGCCCAAGGGCATTCTGACCATCTAGCCATTTCCCAGGGAACAGGGGGCTGCACAGGAAACTAACCAACTAGGTCCCCACCGTTTACATACACACAGAGTTGGCAGGAAACTTCACAGTTCCTGGATTTCTCCTTATCTTCCTCATGAAAATTTGGGCATTTTCCTATTCTTGTTTTTTTTTTCTTTTTTCTTTTTTTGGCTGCCCTTCACATTGCAGGATGCTTCAACCATAATTGATACTGGTTACATGACCACATCCAAATGTCTTTTAGTTCTCCAGGTTATGCTTTGGCAAATACAATTAAGTTACAAATCCTAGGAACCACTAAAGACATTGCCAGCCCAAACAAATATATATAATCTTCTGTAAAATAAAAACTATCTTCAGCATTGCTCATTCATTCATTTGTGCATTTACTCAACCGTTATTTTTCTGTGCCTTTGCGTGGGGGTGGGGGGAGCACTGACCAAGCATCTGGGAACATGTGGATTACAGATGACTTTCTGACCTCAATGTCCTTATCAGACACTCCCTAGGGTCAAAGGCTGGCTTCCTGGGTGTCTGACCATGGTAGTCGCATATGGCCCTGGGCTTAGAAGTGCCCTAAGCTTGATTTAATGCTCTGCTGTCTTGAAATTCTTAATAATTTTTAAACAAGGGATGCCACATTTTCATTGTGCAGTGGGCCTCACAAATTGTGTAACATTTCCCCACTAGAATAATTACAGAATCACTAACATTATAAAGAGGGTAAAGAGGAGAACCCATAATCTGAGGGAGATGTTTCTTCAGTAAGGCAATGAGGTAGGATGAATTTCTTAAAGGAGGAGTTTGGAGACAAGGTTAATTTGCCAAATGGTGAACAGAGTGAACAAGGTGTGTGTAAGCACGAGAGGTTCAGCGAGCATGTGGGATTGACTGGACAATTTAAATGGACTCTGGTAGTACTAGCACCTAACGTACCACTAGGGGGTGCTCGGGGAGAGGTTGACAGGTAAACATGGGTCAGATCTGGAAAGACCTCTGGGCAGTGCAGTTCTTGAATTCAGTCCGGAAGGAGATGGGGAACCGTGAAAGATATGGCCAACAAGGGACAAGATCTGCTCTCCCAAGTCTGTCGTTCCAGGATTTCAGTTGAGCCATCCTGTGCTCAGAGATCCAGGCCACACAGACAGGTATATCAGTTCTCACATGGTAATACCAGGCAAGGATTCAAAGAGAACTAACTGATCCTCCTTTCTGGCATCTGCTGCTCTTTTTCTGAGTATGAACAAGTTATATGAGCAACAAAATGTATTCAGAGTCTGTCAGGATTTGCCAGCCTGAAATAGGATGGTCCTGGAGGACTTTTTGCTGAACCTCCATGGGCTTGACCCTTCAGGGGGTATCCAGATTGGTCATCTCTAAAGTAAGGTTCATCCAACACAGGAGATTTTCAGCAACGTAAGACCTTGTGGTAGGCTGAATAATGTGTCCCCAAAGATGTCCATGTCCTGATTCCCAGAACCTGTGCATATTTACACAGTGACGGACTTTGCAGGTGTGATTAAATTCAGGATTTTGAGATTGGGCGATTATTCTGGATTATCAGGGTGGGCCTGTGTAACCACAAGTGTTCTTATAAGACAGATAGAAAGGTGGATCAAAGGCAGCAGGAGGAGCTGAGGCAACAGAAATGAGAAGTTGGAGTGATTCAAGGAAGGAACTATAAACCAAGGAATGTGTCTTCTAGAAAAGGCAAAGAAATGGATTCTTTTCTAGAGCCTCTAGAAGAAACCCATGACTATCTTTTTTTTTCAATTTTTAAAAATTTTTTTGAGTATAGTTGATGCACAATGTTACATTAGTTTCAGGTGTACCACTTAGTGATTTGACAAGTTTATACACTATGCGATGTTCCACACAACGTGTAGTTGCTGTCTGCCCCATTACATCGCCACCACAACATCATTGGCTGGATTCCTTATGCTCTGCCTCTTGTTCCCGTGACTTCCTCATTCCATAACTGGAGGTCTGTGTCTTGACTTTAGACTTGTGACCTCCAGAACAAACTGGTGTTGCTTTAACCCGCTAACTTTTCGGTAATGTGTGTTACAGAACTAATACAGATCTTTAATAAATATTTGAACTCGTTCTTTTTAAAGCTCTGTCTTTGTGAATGCTTATCAGGTACATAAACATAGCAGTTCAAAGTTCAATACTGTGTGTAAATGTATACTGCGTATATAGTTTAAAAATAAGTGGTCTTTTTTTTTTTGCATACATCAAAAGATCAATTATTTTTAATATAATTTATTGTCACGTTGGCTACCATACAGTGTGCTCTTGGTTTTGGGGGTAGATTCCGTGGTTCATTGTTTACATACAACACCCATGTGTGCACATTTAAAACTGTGCAAATTAAAAAATAAGGGGAACAGAGGTTAGATATGACATAAATTAATATAATTATTAATATAAATATTATATTAAGTTATTATAAGATAAACTTTAGACATGATTATACATATACTTGATAATCACCAAAAATGGAAAGAATATTATAGTCAAGCAGATGGCAGTATTTTCCATCTATACAGTGGTGGCCTTAACATAGCTTAGAAAAATAAAAGTTCTGGGGCGCCTGGGTGGCTTAGTCGGTTAAGCGTCCGACTTTTGCTTAGGTCATGATCTCGCAGTTCGTGGGTTCGAGCCCCGCGTCGGGCTCTGTGCTGACTGCAGGCTCAGAGCCTGGAGCCTGTTTCAGTCTGTGACTCCCTCTCTTCCTGCTCACGCTATCTCTCTCTCTCTCCTAGAAATAAATTAAAAAAAAAAAAGAAAAAGAAAAGTTCAAAAAAAAGAAACTCCTCTATTCTTGTGTGTTCACTTGGCTATCAGACTGTAGGGCTTCTGCCCATAATCCTAAGATGCTATCATTGCCCACCAGTGTAGGCCCCCAGGAAATATTTCCATTAAAAATCTGCTTTAATTTACACCCTAGGATGTTGTGGTTATTTTGAAAAAATTGTTGATTCTAAACTCATTTCATCAGAGATCACTGAATAGGGCCAACTACTAGTTTTTCCTGGGATGTGTCCTGGCAAAATCTATGATATTTACATCCAAGTGCATTGCTGTGTTTGATTTTAAGGAAAATAACTTTGCAAACAGATGCATGGAAAAATTTTCTGTAATTCAAAAATAGTTTTTTAGGCTTTTGAAAAAAGTAGACAGTATTAGCTGTCTAGATCAGAAGTAAAAGATAGTACTAACAACAAGAACAAATACATTTATAATGTTTATTATAAGAAAGGCACTGTTCTAAGTACTCTGCACCTATTGACTAATTTAACCCTTGCAACAATCCTGTAAAGGTAATTAGTAATGGTAAATTGTATTACCATTATCCCCTTTTTATGGACGAGGAAATGAAGGCTCAACAAAGGTAAAGAATGTACCCAAGATCACACATCTGGAGTGAGGTAGAGCTGGGATCCTCACCCTTTAGCTTTTGCTCTTGACTACTGCATGCCACTAGACAGCCGATTAACAGAGAAATAAATGATGGTGCGTGTCCATTTTAGAGATGACAAACATTGATATGATAAACAAATGTGGACGCATGGACTATCATTTTGTATGGCCTTTGGGCAGATGGAATAATTATTCATAACTTCTATCCTTCAAACTGGTTCCTTTATAACTGGCTTTGATTCTGCATTTCCTCTGCATGGACTAGAAAATCATTGTCATATAATAGAAATATTGCTCCAATGACTAGAGATTTGGGCTTATTTTTCATTGTTTCATCATTAGTTATCTTTTGTAGTTAGGGTGCCTGTTGGGGATCCATGGTAGCATTTTCTCTGTAGACTCACTTAGAAGCTGGCTGTGGGAAATAAATGAATGAAAAGAAGTGGATAGATAGTTTCTATTAAATTATTTTTTCCACTGATTTCTTGAATTCAAGGAGAAAGTTCCAAGGGTTATAATGGCTCAAGGAAGGAAAGTCAGAAAAATGCAGAGTTGCATGGGAAGCCATCTTTATTTTGGGGTGCTAATTTCAGGGGAGATATATTAGGGGCGAAGTTCCGGATCAAGTTTCTAATATTGAGAGCTTTGCAGAAATCACAAACCCCAAATCTGATCAATCAGAGTAAACTTCCTAACATGCATGTCTAGTTACTTCATTTTTCTGCTTAGTATCCTTTAATGACTGCCCATTATTTTTAGAAGAAAGTTAGAATTCTTTGGCATTGTGTCCAAACCTTTTTTTTCCCCACGGATCTTGTATGCTTCTTCCTGGATGCACGGCCCCTCTCCTGAAGTACACTGTGCTCTGATTAGAACAACCTCACCCTCTTTAGTGCTTCCATTGGCAGCACATGGCCATGTTTATGCCACCCTCTAAAATGTGGCTGCCATGCCAGTACTTCCAGTCAGATGTCTCCCCTAGCTGCTCTCTCCTTCTCTACCTCAGTCCCAGCTCTAGCGAAGTTCAGTTGGCTCTGATATGGGCCCATGATCCAGACTGACCATAACTCCCCTGTAACACTTACCTCGCTATAAGGATTTCTTTGCTTGTCTGCCTTCCCCACCAGACTGAACCCTGGAGGGCCACCATCTCATTCTTTTCTTCTGAATCCCCTCCCCTGGGCAGATATGGGCCACTCAACCTGCTCTCGTCAGTTCTTCTCAGCTCCTCCTGTCGAGCTCTGAAAGTATGAGAGAATGGATTCCGTATTTCAACATCCAAGTTACTGAAGACCAGAGACAGCTGCTTTCGTGTTCCACTGCATGCATGATTTAAGAAATTCCCAAGGTTAATTTATGTCTCCACCAGGCTGCTTTGAGCACACTTAAGTGCCTGACTCCTGCATAAGATATGACTTTATTATTTTATATTTGCTGTATACTTCACAAAAATTTGGGCATAAGAATTCTAAAGCTATGTCTTAATAAAGTCCAATTTAAAATGCATTAAGGGAGCTTGCTACTTCATAAAGAAAAAAAGAAACAATAACACAAGTTTATCTTTTGTGGAAGAACAGACTATTGTATGTCGGGATTATTTTAGCATGGGATCTGTCATAGTTAAACATTAGAACTGGGGCTAATGTCTATAAATAAGATATTCTCAGAAAGAAAATATTGGAATTATTTTTGCATTGATATGAACAATTGAAACCATTTATTTATTTAAGCAGGGGTAGCATCCAATTATTACGTTTAGTGTCACCTCTTAGAAAGGGCACTGCTTGAACTGCACTTAGGAGAATTGAATACATATTATATTTCTGGGTACAGATCTCCCAAGTCAATATTTTATAAAGTATTGGTTCTCTGGAAGAAAATACTCTCATTTCAGCTACTTGATAGGATTTCATAATAAAGCTAAATGAGAATTGAAGTGACTGAATCTGCCAAAAGCAATTTCTAGTTTTCACATCAGTTTCCTTTTCCCTGTCATGTCATGTAAGTGAGAAAATTTAAGGATAGTGTTGGTGGATGGTAATGTTAAGACTAAGCAGTCGTTTGTAAGTTTTTATGTTTCTGAAATTTCCTACTTGGATTGCTACCCCTCTGCCCCAGTTATCCTAAATTTTCTATTTATACTTGCCAAAGTAGAGTTTCTTCAGGATGATCTTTGCATTGCCAGCATGGGAATCCCTTGAAGCTCATCTTAAAGATGCAGGTTTCTGGGTCCTACCTCAAACCACTGAATCAG
Organism: Hyaena hyaena; assembly: GCF_003009895.1. Taxonomy (NCBI): domain Eukaryota; kingdom Metazoa; phylum Chordata; class Mammalia; order Carnivora; family Hyaenidae; genus Hyaena; species Hyaena hyaena. The sequence continues at coordinate 2,477,600 of NW_024080694.1, forward strand.
AAACCTTAATAAGGAGGGCACCTCTCCCCCATACTAGTTTAGCCAAAAGGCTTTTATTTTCCTCATAGCAAGAAATCTGGAAGTAGGTAAACTAAAGTGGTATGGCAGTTTCACAATGCCTTCTGAGACCAGAGAGCCCTCTGGCTTTCTCATTTATCTTCATCCTTATGCTCTTAAAAATCTGCTCCATCTATCAGCACAGAGTTGCACTACAGGAAGAAGAAAGGGAAAGGAAAGTCAAAAGGCCACAGCACTGAGTCACCTCCTTTAATATGTGTCCTGAGATGCTCAACCCACTAGATTTCTCACTTATTTCTCATAAACTTTTTTTCTTCCTGAATTTCTTCAATTGCATTTGATGGTTTAAACAAAAGTTATATACCATCTGTTACATAGTGCTCAATGTATGTAGAAGAAATACTTAAGACAACTATATTAATAAGAAGATGGGGCACCTAGGTGGTTCAGTGGTTTAAGTGTCTTGATTTCGGCTCAGGTGATGATCTCATGGTTCATGGTTCATGAGATTGAGCTTCACGTTGGGCTCTGCACTGACAGTGTGGAGCCTGCTTGGGAATCTCTCTTTCTCATTCTCTCTCTCCTCCTGCCGTGCTCTCATGTGCATTTTCTCTCTCACTCGCTTGCTTGCTCTCTCTCTAAATAAATAAATAAACACTAAAAACACAGGGAAAGACAAAGGAACCTAAATGGAATATGAATTAAAAATAATTTCTAATTATGCCAGAAACATAAAATACTAAGGAATACTAATTAGTATACTGATACTAATACTAAGGAATAAATCTAATGGAAAATGTGTAAGAACTCTACACTGAAACTGTAAGACATTGCTGAGAGAAATTAAAGACCTAGATAAATGGGGAGATGTTTGTGAATTAGAAGATGCAATATGGTTAAGCTGCCAGTTCTTCCCAAATTTTTCTTTAGATTCTATGCAATCCCAGTAGGCTCTTTGGTAGAAACTGACAGGTTGGTCCTGAAATTTATATGTAAATACAAAGTATTTAGAATAGCGAAAGCAATCCTGGACACATTTGAAGATGTACTATCATGCTATAGTAATAAATAGTTTGAAATTGGTATAAGGATAGAAAAAAGGACTATGAAACTGAGTTAAGGGTCCAGAAATATACAAGTTATATTTATAGAATATAAAATATTCTATATAAGCTAATAAACTATATAAACTAATAAAATATAAACTAATAAAATAAAATATTCTATATATATTCTATATAAAATATACAGGTCATATTTACATAAATATAAAGCTAACTGAATTTTTGTTTTGTTTTGTTTTAAATTTTTTTTTGCATTTATTTATTTTTGAGAGACAGAGACAGAGCATGAGTTGGGGAGGGGCAGAGAGAAGGAGACACAGAATCCAAAGCAGGCTCCACGCTCTGAGCAAGCATTCAGCACAGAGCCTGATGCGGGGCTCGAACCCACAAACTGTGAGATCATGACCCGAGCTGAAGTCGGACACCAAACCGACTGAGCCACCCAGGCACCCCTAACTGAATTTTTGATAGTCACCAAGGCTGTTTAGTGGACAGAGGAAAGACTTTTCAATAAGTAATGCTTCAACAACTGGACATTCATATGAAAAGAAAACATGAACCTCAATCCCTACCTCACATAATACAGAACAAATAATTTAAAATGGATCATAAGCCTAAACATAAAAGTAAAACTATGAAGTTCTTAAAAGAAAGCATAGCAGAATATCTTAGTAACTTAGCACAAGTTACAAAGATTTCTTAGAACATGAAAAGTCCTAACCATACAAGAAAAACCCTGATAAATTAGATATCATGAAAATAAAAACTTTCTGATTGTTAAAAAATAGTTGGGAGGATTCACAGTGCCACATAAAGTTCTCTAGGAAATCAATAACAAAAAAACAAAGTACCCTACCACCCCCAAAATTAGCAAACACATAGTCATAGCACACACAGAATGACAATGGGCAATAAACACATGCAAAAGTGCTCAATGTAATTTTCATCAAGTAAATGCAAATTTAAATCATAATGAGACACCAAACTACATTTCCTAGAATGGCTAAAATGAAAAATACTGACAACACCAAAAGTTGGCAAGGATATGGAACAATCAAAACCCTCATACATTGCTGGTGCAAAGGTAAAATGGTACAATCTCTCTGGAAAACTGCCAGTTTCTTATAAACTTAAACAGACGTCTAGCCTCAACCAAATTCTCAACCAAACCACTTTTATGTGTTTATTCAAGGGAAATGAAATCATATGTCCACAAAAACCTAGTACAAGATTGTTCATAGCTGGTGTATTTATAATTTCAAGTTCACCAATAGGAGAATAGATAAAGAGGCTATGGTATATGTACACAATGACATACTGCTCAACAACAAAAAGAACAGACTACTTACACACATTTGGCAACATGGACACATACGAAAGAACAGTTTGCTAAGTGAAAAAGCCAGACAAGATAATAGTATATAATCACTATTCATTCCACTTATATGAAATTCTGGAACAGGCAGACCTAATAATTTATGGTGATAGAAATCAGAATACCAATTGCCTGGGGTGGGGCAGAAATTGACTTAGCAGGGGTATGAGGAAACTTCCTGGGGTGATTGAAATGTTCTGTATTTTACAAGGACATGGGTAAGTTGGGTTGTATGCCTTCATGAAATCTCACTGAATTTATACTGAAGTACAGTGCATTTCGCTGTATCTAAATCATTCCTGAAAAACACCTTGAATCCTGACGACTCTGCCTTTAAAACAGAAAAAATGTATGAATGACTTAATGATCTTCTGCCTTTTCTGCCAGTTGAGATGTCTTATGGAAGTCTGTAATTCAGTCACTGTGCCCATTGTCAAGGAAAAGTTGGCAGCCACTTTAAACAATGTCTAGGAATGGTTAAAAATGGTTAAAGTGATGGATTTGCCATCACGTGAATCTTAGATGTGAGAAGCATGTTGTCTGCACCTGCGGAAGGCTATATCATGAAGCTAGTACCTCAGGCACAAGGTGTCTGACACGGCTTGGTGAAAAATCATGAGTCACATAGTTAATGATTAATAAGATTTTCTGTAATGGGTCATCATTTCTCCACTCATGCACCAAGCATGTGAAATTGCTCTGTGTATCTAAGGACATCCAGTCTATCAGTGCTCTATGTGCTGTCACTGTGATGTATCTTCAATATTCAAGAATGTTTGGCTGACAACCATCATCACTTAGGTGCAGGTGGCTGCTATCAAAGGTATGGGCCACACCGCTGTGTGCCCTGGTTATCTTCAGTGTTTATGTTAAATCTCCAGATGCCAAATTTTTCATTCTGATGCTGGGTACTCGCCAAACCATCAGATGTTTACTGATTGTAGAATGGAGCCATTTCTTTCTTCATTGTGTAAACCCAGGATTAGTTTCTCTCCACTGGCCAATGCCTCTTCTATAATGCTCCTCTATTAATACCTTCGATTTTCAGTGCCCAAACCCCTATTGCCAGATATAACACCCTGCTAATCAGGTCCCACCTTTTCTATCTAGCCTTACTTCTCACTACTATTCAACACAGCAGCATAGATTAGTGGAGACATTGTAAGCCTAGGAGTCAAGAGGGCTGAGTATAGCCCTGAATTTCCTATGTAATGGGCATATAACCTCCCCTATCAAGGAATTTGGATTCAAAGGGCCTCCTTCCTCTCACTCCCTGAGTTTTAATAAGAAAAATATCACTGTATTTCTCAACATTTATCTAGAATATTCTCTCAACTGCATCTTTGTTTTGGAAAAATATTACCCATTTTTTCTGGCAGAGCCAAAGTGGTCTTGGCTCTCTGGCTCTCCCACTGTTATTCCATACTTTATCTAAGCAAACACAGCAGTGAATAGTACCACTCATTGATCACTAATTCTGTTTTTATCCTCCTGGTGTCTACTGTCAGCATGATATACAAAATATTTATTGAGCACTTACTATGTACATTGAGATAATCACTATGGTATGTGGCCAGATCCATAAAATAGCACGTACTTTTAGTCAACTTACAAGTCAATTTAGAAGTTGATCCCAACTTCTCCATGCCCCATCAAGGGTATGAACTCTTTGAGGGAGCACCTATGTCTTTTATAGGTATTTCTTTGTGTCCCTTAGATAAAAATGAAGGTTTACTATTTTTCAGGCTTCTCTCATGTCTTCAAGACCACTTGCTCCCCCTTTTCTCTTTCCACCTTCTCACAAGATTACCCTGTGGGAATTTCCTCCAATAATTCCTTCTTCCCTCTAGTCCTTCCCTTACCAGCTACCTGCCATGCTCACATTCCTGTGCACTTTGACCCCTGCTCACCTGGGCAGCCGGCTGGTGAACCTTGTGGGGCCACTACCTGTTACCCGTGGCTTCTGATTGGGGGAGGATCCTGATATAAGGATGAGTACACTATTTCTCCCGCCAAGTGGTTATGAGGGGCAAATGAGACCATGTCTCTTGGGCTGCTTATTTGTTTGAGCCCTTTGATAATGACCCTCTCTTAAAAAAAGTACAAATAGCCTAGCCTGCCTACAATTTCAAAGGAGTCACTCCTGAAGTTCAGAAGTCCTTCTACACATCCACTAGACATCCCACAGACTCCAGGTTATAAGCGTCTGCTGCACATGAAAATGCATTATAAAGACTAACTTTGGCAGAGGCTGTTATTAGTTATTTCCTGGGAGCTAGATCAGTGCAAACCAAAGTTTCTTAGTCCCTTTTCTGCCACCAGAGTCTACCCATAAGAATGCCCTGTGCCCTCTGTCTCTCCTATGCCCCAATCCAGCCTCAGCATCCTGTTTGAGGAATTAGACAGTTGCTGTGAATCAGAGTTTTGCTTTGGAAGGAAACCTGGCCTAGGGACAATCTTTGAGTCTTGTCCTGTATTAAAATATATCTGATGCTGTTCAAAATAAAGTGAAGTCTGTTTACTTTATTAATTATGGGCTCAACTGGAGTTTATAGGCTAGCCTGGAAACATTATATATATAACATGACAGTCACTTATAAGACTGTATATATCAAAAATATATGATTATTATGATTATTAACATTCTATAGAAAACTATGCTAAGAAAAGGAAACCCTTATAACCTTTTTATAATCTGGAAGTTTTATCCTGCTTTTAAAGTTTTGAAGACATGTCATTAAACCTAATATATTCCAGATAACTTGTGAGTCACAAATGGGAGAAATGAAAAATACATGATCCCTGACCTCAAGAAATTGATGGGAAAGTAGGAATTTGGTAAGTACTTATTGATTTACAATGCATTGACCTTTGAGGCCTCGTATGTAACATGTCACAGTTCTCTGATATCAAATAGACACCCAAAGGGTAATGATTTCAAAGTTGCTTAATTAACAATAAGGAACCACTTAAGACACTGGTAGAATAGGGGGTTCAGTAGGGCAATTTAATCTTTAAGACAGTAACATTTATTGCACATGCTTTCCGGAAAAATACTCTATCACTTTATTTTTGACTTAATCACCATTTCAATTATAAATTATATTTGAACTTATGTACCTGAAGGTTACTCAAAAGGAAGGAGCAAGGAGCAAGGTTATAAACAGAAACAATAAATTATTTCCCCAAAGCTATTCAGAAAATACTAGTCAAAACTGGAGCTAGGTTTCCAAAAACACTGCCAGTACTTAAATATTTCAAGGTCAAAGTCAGATTAAGCAACCTGTCTTAGATATTTTTAGCAGTAGCTACAATTAAGATTTAACAATACTAGTCAGGTCTGGAAAATGTCATGATGTCATACGCCAATTATCTTGAAATTCAATAGGAAGTCCATAACCATAAGGTTTGGGGAGACAGGCCATGGAAAGAGCATTCTGTTGGTTCCCACTATGAGCCTGGTGCTCTGTGATCCTTGGGGTGTGGATTTTTTATTCTCATTTTATAGCTGAGGAAGCAGAGTGGAAACAATTTGCTCTAGGTCACAACAGCTAGTAAGTGGCAGAACTGAAAAAAAAATTTTAATGCATACAACAAACTGCATTTGAAAATGCCAAGGAAAACTTGGGAGAGAAATTACCAAGGAAAACAGTTATGATGAATGATAGTGAATTGTTGCATTAATTTCCTATTGCTGCCGTAAAAATTACTACAAATAACAGCTTAAAACAACACAGACTTATTATCTATTATCTCACACTTCTGGAGGGCAGAAATCCAAAATTATGGCACTAAAATCAAGGTGTAGACAGGGCTGTGTTCCTTCTGGAAGCTCTAGGGGAGAATCTGTTTCCTTGTTTTTTTCCTGCTTCTAGATGCTGTCTACAGTTTTCAGCTTGTGACATCCTGCCTGCAATCACATCACTGATTCAGTAGTCACATCTTCTTCGCTCTGACCCCCCGTCTCTCTTTTTCCCTTTGACTGATCTTTGTGATTATATGGGGCCTACCTGGATAATCCAGGTTAATCTGACCATGTGAAGATCTTTAATTTAATCACACGGACAAAGTTCGTTTTGCCACGTGAAGTAATATATTCACATTCTGGGGACTCATATGTGGATATCTTTGGGGGACCATTATTAGGTCTTCCATAATTACTTCACAGTGAACTTGTATAGCTGCCATTCCAAATGCCTTACAATGCCTAACATACAATCTTGGAATTGAAATTTTATAATGGAAAGAACCTTTGGTATTTGGTTCACTTAGCCTAATCTTTTTAATGAGGTAGTTGATTTAGTTGTGTTTGTTCTTTCCTGATAACTCTCACAGTGGGGTTTTCTTTCTTTCTTTCTTTCTTTCTTTTTATAAAAGACCATTTATTTATCTAAATACTATTAATATTGCAAGTTTACATCTGGCATGCTCAGGATACTCGGTGGTGGTGGTAGGAGCACTTTGTTTGAATTGTTGTTAAACATGGCTGATTCGTTTGTCAAGAAAATAAGCACGTAGTATGTGCCTACAGCCTAAATCTTAAGGGATACAGGGTGAAGGAGACAGATAATGTCCCTGCCATCATAAAGTCTATGCTCTTTTGCACTGAATTTATCAGTTAAATTTATCTTTTTTTTTTTAATTTTTTTAATGTTTTATTTATTTCCAGGAGAGAGAGAGAGAGAGAGAGAGAGCGTGAGCAGGGGAGGGTCAGAGAGAGAGGGAGTCACAGACTCTGAAACAGGCTCCAGGCTCTGAGCTGGCAGTCAGCACAGAGCCCGACGCGGGGCTCAAACCCACGAACAGCAAGATCATGACCTAAGCGAAAGTCGGACGCTTAACCGACTAAGCCACCCAGGCGCCCCAGTTAAATTTATCTTTAACGTATAGGATAAAGATAAGCGGAATGTAAGTGTCAAGAATTTTCACAACCATCTGGACAGTGCAAGTATGTCTTGGATTTCCAATAGACTATAACCTCCGTAAGGGTAGAAGCCTATGCATGATGATTTGTATCCTTTACTTATTTATGTATGTAATATTTATTGAGCATTTCTTTTGTTAGGCACTGGAACAAAAGTGGGGAATACAGCAGTGAGCAAGATGAATAAGGTTCCTATTCCCACAGAGCTCACTTTTACTTGAGGGAAAGACACAATAAATAAAGACGCAACTAAATGACCAAGTTTATTTCAGAAAACAAAAACTGCTAAATAATAACGCAACATGATTGAGAGTAAATGAGAGAGAGGCGATTCTATAGAGGATGGTCAGAAAAGGTTGTGACAGGAAGAAGACAGTCATGGGAAGTTGCACTTGCAGAAGGAGCAGCAAGAGCAAAAGCCTTGAGACAGGGACAGGGATGGCCTGTCTCAGGATCATAAGGGATGTTTGTATGGCTGAAGTGTAGAGCCCAGGGCAGCATCTAAGGAGATGAGATTGTGGATGTAAACACAGTCCTGAGAGGTCATATAAAGACCAATAGAACTTGGTAAGGAGTTTGGATTCTATTCTAAGTAGGAAAAAAAAAAGTCGTGAGAGCAGGCAGGGAAGGGGTTAAGCAAAAGAGTGACGTGGTTTGATTTGTGACCTAAGAGAACCATTTTGTTTGTTTCAAGGAGTTGGGATTGAGCCTCAAGGAGAAGCAGGGAAGTTATTTAGGGTATTGTGGTTGCACAGACCAGAGATAATGGGCTTGCACTGAGATGTTGGCCATGGAGATCATGAGATGTGGTCAGATTTGAGGCACATTTTGGAAGCGAGCCCAAGGATTTGTGGCTCGCATTTAGATGTTAGAAAAAGATTAACAGGTAACTCCTAAGGGTTTTATTCTCAATTTTATTTAGATAGAAGTTACCTACGATAAAAGTTCATCCATTTAGTCTTCAATTCAATAGATTTTAGTATATTTACACAGCTGTGCAAACATCGCCACAATATAATTTTAGAACATTTTCATCACTCCAAAAAGAAACCTCACGCCCATTAGCAATCACTCCTCACTTCTCTATTCCCCCAGCCCCACTGAATTAGTTTTATAAGCCTAATGGAACAAATCACCAAGAGCTTGGTAGTTTAAAACAACAGGAATTTATGCCTTCTCAGTTTTGAATGTTTATTTGCTTTTGAGAGAGGGAAATAGAGAGTGAGAGAATGTGGAGGAGGGGCAGAGAGAGAGGGAGACAGAGGATCCGAAGCAGGCTCCCCCCTCACTGGCACAGAGCCCGACGCAGGGCTCAAACTCACAAACTGTTGAGATCATGACCTAAGCCAAAGTGGGACGCTCAACCGACTGAGCCACCCAGGAGCCTCTGTTCCTTCTCAGTTTTGGAGGCGAGAAGTCCAAAATAAAGTTGTCCGCAGGACTGCACAACCTTCGAAGGCTCTAGAGGAAAATACTCGTTTGCCTTTTCTGGCTTCTGGCAGCCCCAGGTGTTCCTAGGCTTGTGGCTGCATCCCTCCAATCTCAGCCTCTGTCTTCACATGCTATCCCCTCTCTTCCATGTCCTCTCTTCTTGTCTGTTATAAGGACACTTGTCATGGGATTTTAGGGCCCATCTGGGAAATCTGGTATGATCTCCTATCAAGATGTTTAACTTAATTACAATCACGAAGACCCTTTTCCCAAATAAATAACAGTACATTCATAGCTTCCTAGGTTAGGACCATATCTTTTTAGGGGCCATAATTCAACCCGAGATACCTGGATAATCACTAATCTATTTTCTGCATCTATAGACTTACCGATTATTCACATTTCACTTCTAGGATTTTGACCCAAGAATTTGGGTGGATGATAGTATTGCTTACCTAGGGCCAGATCAGGGATAAATGGTGTAGAATCATGTGCCTTTTGCCTATGTCACATTTAAAATGTGTATTGTGGGGCACCTGGGTGGCTTAGTCGGTTAAGCCTCCGACTTTGGCTTGGGTCATGATCTCGTGGTCTGTGAGTTCGAGCCCTGTGTCAGGCTCTGCGCTGACAGCTCAAGGCCTAGGGCCTGCTTTGAATTCTGTGTCTTCTTCTCTCTCTGTCCCTCACCCATTGGTGCTCTGTCTCGTTCTGTTTCTCAAAAATAAATAAATGTTAAAAAACTTTTTTAAAAAGATGTGTGTTGTACATCTAAGTGGAAATGTCAAATGAGCAGCTAGATGGATGAGTCTGGATATGGAGATTTGGGAGTCACAGGCATACTGATGGCATTTATAGCTGTGCACTGACTGCGTGTGGAGTCACTGAAGAATGAAAAGTGAAAGAGGGAGGCTGAGGAGCGGTACTTGGAACACGACAAGGTGATGCAGGGGAACCTTAAGGGAAGACAGAAGAAGGGAGTAAATGAGAGGATAGAAAACCCAGAAAATCCAGTGTTTCCCCACATGTCAAAAAAGAAAGCATTTCTAGAATGAGGGAATAGTTCACTATGTCACATACCTTTGAGATTTGGAGGAAAGTCAGAACAGATAAATAAGCATTGGGTTTAGTAACACAGACTTCATTGTTGTCATATAAAAGCAGTTTTGAATCAGCTGGGGGAGGGTGATGGCCTGAGTGTGTTAAAAAGTAAACAGGAAGTGAGGACTTGGAGGTGATGACCATGAACACCTCTTTCCAGAAGTTTGGCCCTGAAGTGAAATAGAAAAATGCGCTATAGCTGTAGATGAATGTGTTCAAGAGAAGATTTGTTTTGTTTTAAAGGCGGAAGATAAAACAAGATGATTTTATGCTTGGGCTAAGTATACAGAGAAAGTACTTAAAGATGCAAGAAACATTTAGTTAATTAAATATGTTAATTCTAGGAGTGGGCTTCCTGAGCAGGCAAGACCCAAAAAAACATGCCTGATAAGATTTGGTAACTATTGCAGCATTATTTACAATAGCTGAGATATGGAAGCAGCAAAAGTGTCCATCGGTAGATGAATTGATAAAGAAGATGTGGTATAGATGTATGTATGTGTGTATACATATTTATATAAATGTATGCATTTATGTATATAAATATATATATATTTACACACATACTCTGTGGAATATTATGTTCCACCATTTGCAACAACATAGGTGGACATAGAATGCATAATGCTAAGCAGGATAAATCAGAGAAAGATAAATACCATATGATTTCACTTACATGTGGAATCTCAAAAACACATGAATAAACAAACCAAAAGCAGTATCAGACCTATAAATTCAAAGAACTAATGGTTTCCAGATGGAGGATGGGCAAAATATGTGAAGAGCAGTGGGAGATAAAGCCTTCTAGTTATGGAATGAATAAGTCATGGGGATAAAAGGTACAGCATAGGGCATACAGTCAATGACATTGTAAGAGCATTGCATGGTGACACATGGTAGCTACACTTGTGGTGAGCATAAGTCATTGCACACCTGAAACTAATGTAACATTGTGTGTCAACCATACTTAAATAAAAAAGAACAAGAAAAAGAAAGAACAGGAATCTTCCATCTGTTGTAAAGGGTAAGAAGCCCCAGAGGCAAGGACAGGTGAAGAAGGTTGTGATGTTTTTCAACCACATGCAGCTGCTCAGGAGCCGGTGTGGTTATCTGGCCAATACCTGAGTTTAGCAAGAGTTGATATTTTGCCAAACAAGTAGGATGGGGAGAGAAGGGACAAGCAAGTGAACAGTGTTTCAAAAGGAGGGACTGTAATGCCAAGGGATTTAAACTGGGTTCAAAGGGAAGGGAGGACATGAGAGGAGAGGATTGATGGATTAATGAAAAAGTGGTGGGGTCAATGGTTGAAGGTCATGATAGGGTCAAACAACCATAGTGATCTGAAGGGTAGAAAGTGATGATCAGAGGGGGAAGTGCTATAGTTGAATTTTAGGGTACTGACATTATTTGTGGAGGACCAGGCCAGGTATGACCATGGGAATGAGTGGCTGAGAAGAGGGGAAGCAAAGGATCACTGAGGAGAGAGGAGGTGGGGGAACTAGGAGCTCAGGTCTAGTACACTGCTACATAGGCACAGACATCACCACTGGAGTGATCGGGAGGAAAAACAGACTTATGATTTTGAAAACACCGTGAAACTCAGGCAAAGAGAAGGCCATGGTGACTCAGTAGCTCTTGGCTCTAAGGTCAACATATCTGTCTGAACTTGGCTGGGTCTTGGAAGAGGAAAAGGCTTGAACTCTGGATTCACGGAGACCATAGGTTGTAATCCGGTCTGTTACTTATTAGCTGTGTGACCTTGGGCAAGTTACGTACCCTGTCTTTACCTCTATCTAGTTTCACATCTAAGAAATAAGGACTAAAAATAATTCCCTCTTGATGGGGTTATTAATGAAGATAAAGAGACGTAATCTAGATTAAAGGTGCAATAGAGTACCTGGAACATGATAAGCACTCAATAACAGTGAGCTATAATCTTCATCGCTATTATCTGTAAACTGGAGATTTTATTTTTTTTTAATGTTTTATTTATTTATTTATTTCTAGGAGAGAGAGAGAGACAGCGCAAACAGGGGAGGGTCAGAGAGAGAGGGAGTCACAGACGGAAACAGGCTCCAGGCTCCGAGCTGGCAGCTAGCACAGAGCCTGACGCGGGGCCCGAACCCACGAACCACGAGATCATGACCTAAGTGAAAGTCGGACGCTCAACCAACTAAGCCACCCAGGCGCCCCTGTAAACTGGAGATTTTAAAAGAGCTACTTTGCAAAGCCAAGAGGATTAAATGAGATGAAGTATGGAAAGTACTTAGCACAGTGCCTTCTATGTGGTAATACTAACTAATGATTAGCTATTACTATGACATTGCTTAGTAGACCTATTAAGTTTATAGCTCCTGGGAAGTGATGGTGATAGAAAGTAGAGTTATCCCTCTCCTGAACCCCATCCTGTGCTGGCTAATACTAGTCCTTTGAACGTCTTTCGAAATGGTGGAGTAGAGACTGTCCTGGAAATCATTTCAGGAAATAGAAGTCCTGATTATGTCTGAAGAGATGATAGAGACTGAAGCAAGCATAGCTTCATTTAGCCACATTCTGTCTGAGGATGGCTTTCCACATGCTGGTCAAAGAGTCATGAGGCTTTCACCAAAGAAGCCTTTTACCATTATTCTCGCCAGCTTTATTCAGGTGTGATTTACAAACAAAATTGCTATATTTAGGCTGTATAGCATAATTTTTAAAGGTGTATAATGTGATCATGTAATGTAAGTATATATGTGAAATGATTACCACAATTAACTAACATATCTATCACCTTACATAGCTACCATTTTTGTGTGTGGTGATAACACTTAAGAACTACTCCCTTAGCAAACTTCAAGCACACAATGCAGTATTATCAACCAGAGCCAGCATACCGTGCATCCCCAAACTTACTCATCTTGTAACTGAAAGTTTGTACCCTTTGACCAACATCACATCCCCTCCTCCCCCACACTTCCTGGCAGTCACTGTTCTATCCTATGGTTAAGTTCTACGTTTTTAGATTCCACATATAAATGGGACTACACAGTATTTGTCTTTTTGCATCTGGCTTGTTCACTTAGCATAAGGTCCTCCCAGTTAATCCATGCTGTTGCAAATGGCAGGATTTCCTTCATTTTTTATGGATGAAGAATATTCCATTGCACATATCACCAAAAGAAAATTCAGAGAACTTTATTTGATATGAATATTTTACTGAGTGAGAAACAAACTGCAAACAGGGATACTGCAAACCTAAAACTGATAAGAAGTTCATAGGCATGACTGGGGCGCCTGGGTGGCTTAGTCGGTTAAGCGTCCGACTTTCGCTTAGGTCATGATCTCGCGGTTCGTAGGTTCGAGCCCCACGTCGGGCTCTGTGCTGACTGCCAGCTCAGAGCCTGGAGCCTGTTTCAGTCTGTGACTCCCTCTCTCTCTGACCCTCCCCTGCTCACACTGTCTCTCTCGTTCTCTCCTAGAAATAAATAAAACATTTTTAAAAAAAAAAAGAAGTTCATAGGCATGATGTTACAGGATGGCTTATAAAGTGAAAATGAAGAAATTGTTTAACCTTTACAGTGACTGGTTACAACCACGGGAGTTTCCACATGGCAGGATATTAGTTAAAAGTGATCATCTTATACTATTTTAGGAAGATGACTTAAGTTTCATTTATGATTATCAGAGGCCTGTACAAGAAATAACATGTTAAGTTTTGTTTACAGTCATGAAATAAGCTAGATTAAGTTTTGCTTATTTGGCTTGTATGGTTTTGTCTGCTTCAGGGATTTTCAAACAACCTCCATTTTAGCAATATACCACATTTTCTTTGTCCATTCATCTGTTGATGGACAACTAAGCTGCTTCCATATCTTGGCTATTGTGCTGCAATGAATATGGAGTGCAAATATTTCTTCAAAACAATGATTTTATTTCATATGGATATATGCCCGGAAGTGGAATTGCTGGATCTTAGTTCTATACTTTTAAGTTTTTGAGGAACGCCCATACTTTTTCCATAATAGTTGTACGAACTATTCCCATTAACAGTGGTTAAGGGTTCCCTTTTCTCCACACCCTCTCCAACACTTATCTCTTGTCTTTTGGGTACTTGCCGTTCTAACAGATAAGTTTGATTTGCATTTCTCTTTTTATGTAGTGTCTTTATTTGGTTTTGTTATCAGGGTAATGCTGGCTTCACAGAATAAATTTGGAAGCTTTCCTTCCTCTTCTAATTTTTGGAATAGTTTGAGAATAGTATTACTTCTTTAAATATTTGGTGGAATTTACTTGTGAAGGTGTCTGCTCCTGGACTTTTGTTTGTTGGGTGTTTTTTGATTAGTGGTTCAATTGCTGGTAATTTGTCCATTCAATTTTCTATTTCTTCTGGATTCAGTTTTGGGAGATTATATGTTTCCAAGAATTTATTTATTTATTCTAGATTGTCCAATTTGTTGGCATATAATTTTTCATAATATTCTCTTATAATCGTGTTTCTGTGGTGTTGGCTATTTCTTCTCTTTCACTGCTGGAGCTGTTTATTTGAGTCCTTTCTCCCTCCCCTTTTTTTGATGAGTCTGGCTGAAAGTTTATTTAGTTGATCTTTTCAAAGAACCAGCTCCCGGTTTCACTGATTTCTATTGTTTTTAAATTTCTATTTTGTTTATCTCTGCTCTAATCTTTATTATTTCCTTCTTTCTACTGTTTTTGAGTTTTATTTGTTCTTTTTCCTCCTCCTTTAGGTGTAAGGTTAGGTTGTTTGAGATTTTTCTTGCTTTTTTTTTTTTTTAAATATTTTTATTTATTTCTAGGAGAGAGAGAAAGAGACAGCATGAGCAGGGGACGGTCAGAGAAAGAGGGAGACACAGACTCTGAAACAGGCTCCAGGCTCTGAGCTGGCAGTCAGCACAGAGCCCGACGCGGGGCTCGAACCCACGAACAGCGAGATCATGACCTAAGCGAAAGTCGGACGCTTAGCCGACTAAGCCACCCAGGCGCCCTGAGATTTTTCTTGCTTCTTAAGGTAGGTCTGTATTGCTATAAACTTCCCACTTAGAACAGCTTTTGGGTATCCCAAAGATTTTGGACCATTGGGTTTTATTTTTATTTGTCTCCCATGTATTTTTGGATTTCCTCTTTGGGGTTTTTTAATTGATCCATTCATTGTTTAGCAGCATGTTATTTGACCTCCATGTTTTGGGCTCTTTCCAGATGTTTTTCTTGTGGTTGATTTGTAGTTGCATAGTGTTGTGGCCAGAAAAGATGCATTATATGACTTCAATCTTTCTGAATTTGATGAGGCTTGTTTTGTGATGCAATACATAATCTATTCTGGAGAATGTTCCCTGTGCACTTGAAAGGAATGTGTATTCTGCTGTTTTAGGGTAGAATGCTCTGAATATATATATTAAATCCATCTAGTCCAATGTGTCATTCAAAGCCACTATCACATGGTTGATTTTCTGTTTGAATGATCTATTCATTGATGTAAGTGGGGGTGTTAAAGTCTCCTAGTATTACTGTATTATTATTGATTACTTCTTTTATGTTTGTTATTAGCTGTTTTATGTATTTGGGTGCTCCCATGTTGGAAGCATAAATATTGACAATTGTATCTTCTTTTTGGATTGTTGCCTTTATGATTATATAGTGTCTTTGTCTCCTGTTAGAGTCTGTCATAAAGTCTATTTTGTCCAATTTAATCTTTGCTACCGCAGCTTTCTTTTCACTTCCATTTATGTGATAAATGCTTTTCCATCCCTTCACTTTTAATCTGTATGCTCTGTCTTTAGGTCTGAAATGAGTCTTATGTGGGCAGCATAGAGATGGGTCTTTCTTTTTTATCCATTCAGTCACCCTATGTCTTTTGATTAAAGTGTTGATTCCATTTACATTCAATGTAACTACTGATAGGTATGTACTTGTTTTGTGGTTGTCTTTATCCTTTTCTGTTCCTTTTCCTCTTGCTCTCTTCTCTCGGTTTGCTGGGTTTTTTGTTTGTTTGTTTGTTTTTGGGGTTTTTTTTGGTGATATACTTTGATTTTTTTCACTTTATTTTTTGCATATCTATTACTGGTGTTTGATTTGTGGTTACCACTAGGTTTGTATATAACATCTTAAGCATTTAGCAGTCTATATTAAGTTGATTTTCATATAAGTTTCTTTCCCAGAAGTTTCTTGAGTTACGTCTGTTTCTTTGTTTTTGCATTGAGTATTCCTTATATATTTTGGATATTAACCCCTTATCAGGTATATAGTTTGCAAATATTTTCTCCCACTCTGTAGGTTGCTTTTTTATTTTGTTGATTGTTTCCTTTGCTATGCAGAAGTTCTTTAGTTTGATGTGGTCCCATTTGTTTATTTTTATTTTTGTTGCATGTACTTTTGGTATCATATAAAAAAAAAAAAATCATTGCCAAGACCAATGTCAAACAGTTTACCCGTATGTTCTCTTCTAGGAGTTTTATGGTTTCAGGTCTTACATTTAAGTCTTTAATCTTCTTTGACTTGAAATTTGTATATGCTGTAAGATAAGGGTACAAGTCCATTCTTTTGAATGTGGATTTCCAGTTTTCTCAATACCATTTGTTGAAGAGATTATACTTTCATCCATTGTGTACTCTTGGCACCTTTCTCCAAGACTAATTGACTGTGTATGTGTGGGCCTATTTTTGTTCCACTGATTTATATGCTTGTTTTTTATGCCAGTACCATACTGTTTTTATTACTATAGCTTTGTAACATAGTTTAAACCAGGAAGTAAGATGCTTTCAGCTTTGTTCTTTTCATTTAAGATTGCTGTGGCTATTCAGAATCTCCTGTGGTTCTGTATGAATTTTAGGATTCTTTTTTCTATTTTTGTGACAGATTCCATGGGAATTTTGATAGCAATTACATTAAATCTATAGATGGCCTTGGGTAGTATGGACATTTTAACAATATTAACTCTTCTGACCCATGAACATGGTATATCCTTCATTTACTTGTATCTTCAATTTCTTTAGCAACATTTTATAGCTTTTATTATCTAGATCTTCACCTACTTGTTTAATTTTATTGTTTTTTTATGCTATTGTAATTGTAATTGCTTTATTTCTTTTTCAGATAGCTCATTCTTAGTGTATAGAAACACAGATGATTCTGTGTTTTGATTTGTTTCTTGTAATTTTATTGAATTTGTTAATTCTAACAGTTTTTTAGTGGAGTCTTTAGGGTTTTCTATATATAAGGTCGTTTCATCTGCAAACAGACAATTTAACTTCTTCGTTTCCAGTTTGCATGTCTTTATTGCTTTTTCTTGCCTAACTGCACTAAGACTCCAGTACTATGTTGAATAGGAGTGGTGAGGGTGGGCATCCTTGTCCTGCTCCTCATCTTAAAGTAAAAGCTTTCAGCTTTTCACAGTTTTTTATACATTTGAAAGAGAGAGAGAGAGAGAGAGAGAGAGAGAGAGTGTGTGTGTGTGTGTGTGTGTGAGTGTGTATGGCAGAGGGGCAGAGGGAAAGAGAATCTTAAGCATGCTCCATGCTCAATGTGGTACCTGATAATGGGGCTCGATCCCTCTACCCTGAGATCATGACTGGAGCTGAAATCAAGAGTTAGATGCTCAGACTACTGAGCCACCCAGGTGCCCCCAGCTTTTCACTGTTGAGTTTGTTAGCTGTGGGCTTGTCATATATGGCCTTTACTATGCTGAAGTACATTTCCTTCTATACCTAATTTATTGAGTCTTTATCATTAAAGGATATTTACTTTTTTTTTTGAGTGCTTTTTCTGTATCTATTCAGATTATTATATGGTTTTTAATCCTCCATTTTATTAATGTGATGTATCATGTTTGTTGATTTCCATCCCTAGACTAAATCTCAGTTAATCATAGTGTATGATCCTTTTAAAGTGCTGTTGAATGTGGCTTGCTAGTGTCTGCTGAGCATTTTTGCATCTATGTTCATCAAAGATACTGGCCTGTAATTTTCCTTTCTTGTGTTGTCCTTATCTTGCTTTGGTAGGAGTTTAATGTTGGCCTAATAAAGTGAGTTTGGAAGTATTGTCTTGTCATCTTTTATTGATAAGAACTCCCAGATATCTCTGGTTCCAAAGCTACTGCCCTTGGCAACTGATTAATACAGCTCTCACCACTGATAATAAAAAGAGAAGGTGTCATTTACTGAGTGTATATGATGTATTCCAGGCATTCTGCAAAACTCTTCATGTAGATTATCTCATTTAATTATACAAACAACTTTGGGAGGTAAGTACCATTATTATTTAAATTTTGCTAAGAAGGAAATTGGGGGGTCAAAGAGGTTAATTGGTCCAAGGATATGCAGCTGGTAAGGGACTGAGGCAAGATTTTAGTCCAGGTTAATCTGACTCTAATACCACTGTTTTATTTACACAGTGGATACAACATTGGGTTACAGCTTTTCAATTTTAATAGGACTTTTTAGTCTAGGCACCCTCTATCTTCTCCTTAACAATCATATGTGTTTTCTTATCTTGCTCAGACTTGGTGCAAATAAGTTGGTCTTATAATGATGACAGTTCCTTAAGATTACTGTTCTTTTTTTGCTTTTCAAGTGGCAGTATATCATAAACTCAAATACAGATTGGCAGAATGGTGGTTACCAGGGGCTGACGGGGAGGAATAGAGAAGTTGTTCAGTGTATAAAGTTACAGTTATATAAGATGAGTAAATTCCAGAGATCTGCTGTACAACAGTGCCTACAGTTAATAATGAGGTTTTATGTGCTTAAAATTTGTTAAGAAGGTATATCTCATGTTGTATTCTTAGCAAAAAAATCCAAAGCCAAACCAAAACTGAAACAAAGGGACACAAGAAAACTTTCAAAAGTGATGTAGATGTTTATTACCTTGACTTTGGTGATAGTATAACAAGCATATACATATGTCTAAACTTATCAAATGATATACGTGAATTATATGCAGTTTTTTGTATGCCAATTGTACCTCAACAATGCAAGGAAAAATATGGATTAGCTATTTAATTTAAAAAAATCACACAAATGTACTGAATATTGTGTATATTTACAGGGTACTATGCTAGCTGCTCAGGGAAACAAAGATGAACGAGACAGGGAGTCTTCCTTCAAGTTGCTTATAAGTAGGGCCTACCCCACCAACCGGACCTCACCCCTGCCATATACTAGAACACTAGAAGGTTCAGAGACAGTAATAAGGTAGTTCAGAAAGAGGTTATATCCTCCATGAAAACATTTTCAAGAGCCACCCCAGGAATGAGAAAGCATTTGACCCAGGCCCTGAAGAATGGGAAAGATTCGACATGGAGATACTGAAGGTGAAGATGCTGCAAACAGAGGTGACAATGTGAACGTCAGCATGGAGACTGGAAATCGTAGAGAGTGCTAAGAGAGTCATGTCTGGCTCAAAAAAGGGGAAGTGGGGGCGCCTGGGTGGCTCAGTTGGTTAAGCGTCCGACTTCGGCTCAGGTCATGATCTCACGGTTCGTGAGTTCAAGCCCCTCATTGGGCTCTGTGCTGACAGCTCAGAGCCTGGAGCCTGTTTTGGATTCTGTGTGTGTCTCTCTCTCTGACCCCCCCGTTCATGCTGTCTCTATCTCTAATAAAAAAAAAAAAAAAGAAAGGGGAAGTGGTATGATGTGTGGCTAGAAAAGCAGTTTCTAATAAGATCACAAAATCCATAAGTTAATAAAGGGAGCTATTGGAGATACAGTTTAGAGGCATAGAGAGATAGTACATAGTGACAGTCAACAAATCCTGATAGCTTAACCTCTGTCAGAGCCAGCCAGGATGGAGAAATGGAAATAAAAATTAAAAATATTTAATGGATAGGGGCACCTGGCTGGCTCAGTTGGTAGAACATGTGACTCTTGATCTCGGGACCATGAGTTTAGAGCCTTACATTGGGTGTTGAGATTACTTAAAAAAAATAATAAAAATATTTAAAAACACATTTAGTGGATAGAATGTATGGCATTTAGCAAGGACATTTTTAAAGGGAATGAGGAGGTCAAAGATGATTCAGACTCTGAGTCTGAGTTTGGAAGGTATACAAAGAAATACAGCAGGAGGAATGGGTGTTAGAGGCAAGAAATTCTGGGGACAGGTTAAAAAATAATAGCCAGGGGGCACCTGGGTGGCTTAGTCAGTTAAGCATCTGACTCTTGATTTGGGTTCAGGTCATGATCTCATGATTTGTGAGATGGAGCTCTGCATCGGGCTCTGCACTAACAGTGTGGAACCTGCTTGAGATTCTATCTGCCCCTCTTCCACATGCACTCACTCTCTCTCTAAATAAATAAATATTTTTAAAAGAGAATAATTGCCAGAAACCATTTTAATAATTAAAAGCTCAAAAAGATAGTCTAAATCCTAAAACTGTGTATGAACATATAGGACATATGGATTATACACATGGGTCCAACACAGAGCTCATTAATAGGCTGAGCACATTAATACACAGATCACATGTGGCACACCGTCCATCTATCTACACTACCTGACTAGCTATTGCAGACCCTCACTAAACATCTGATTAACACAATTTGGCTGGCTTTTAGAATTCATTTCCAAATCATCTCAGCTTCTCTTCTCAACCCGCCATAATCTGACCTCAATTCCCATCACTTAACTGAAATTGCAGATCAAAAGGTCATCAGTGATTTTCTCATTGCAAATACAAAGAACACGTAAAATTATTTTAATCAAAGTTCTATTTAGTTATAAAGTCAAATTGTTCTACGAAATATACTTTAAAAAAAAAGAAACAAAGAAAGAGACAAAGCAGTTCCCATCCCAGTGTCTCCCTATTTCCAATTTTCATTTCAGACAGGCACCTATTTTCAACTGCTTTAGGTTTCTTCTAGGTACTTAAAGGAATTACATGCCTATTATTCCTTCTTCCTCCTCCTCCTCTTCTTCTGCTTCTTCTTTTTAATTGTGTTGGATATTTTCCATCTGTCTCTTGGATCTACTCTTCTCCTTGCTCTCTATTCAGAGAAATTCACTTGTATGGACCACGGCAATAGGTTTATGAATAGGCACTCTGACTTCCAGCTGAGTTTTTCTCTAGTTAGGAGAAGCTGGAGAGATGATCAGAGAAAGGAAGTGATAAAAGACAGTGAGATGAGAATATTTATCTCCCTGACTCGCTCCTTGACAATCCACTCTACCTGGCTATGTCCTCAACTGGAGGTCAGTGCTTCTCCCAAGGAGGGCTACTCTGCTTGGTTCTCATTCTATATTGTGTCCGCATGTACTCCATTTAACCCTCTGGGCCTAGGGTTGCTAACAAGGCAATTGCTACTAAGCCCTGGGATACTGCACTATCTCTTGTTTCTCCCAGCCAACCGTCACACCTCTGTAAATAAACCCTCCTCAAATCATCCCATTTAGAGTGTACTGCTATCTAGACCCTGACTGTACGCTTGCTATGCAAGATAAGGATTTAGCTTTCATCCTGTCCACCTTCTTGCTCTACCATACTATACATATCAAAACACACACACACACACACACACACACACACACACACACAGACACACACTCTTCTTGTTATGGACTGAATGTGTCCCTCCACCCCCTTTATATGTTGAAGCTTTAACCCCCAATGTGTTGGGGTTTGGGGAAAGGTAATTAGGGTCAGATGAGGTCATGAGGATGGGGCCCTCGTGACCATATTAGCACCTTGTAAGAGGGAAGTTTGCTTCCCCTCCTCCACACTCGCACAGAGAAGGTATGTGAGCACACAGTGAGATGGCAGCCACCTACAAGCCAAGACAAGAGGCCGCAGAATGAAAATCACCTGCTAACATCTTCATCTTGGACTTACAGCCTCCAGAACTGTGAGAAATACACTCCTGGTAATAAGCCATGCAGTCCATGGTATTTTGTTATAGCAGTCTGAACTAAGACATCTCCCTTCTGCACATCTGCCCTGTTTAGATATATCGTAATTTTTGGTTAAATCAATATTTTGTGTTATAATCTTGTGAATACTATTTACCTGTGATCCTTTAATTTACTATAATTTCTCCCTAATGTAATTTATATTTGGTAGATCAGCCATAAGAAGAATGAAATCTTGCCATTTGCAATGACATGGATGGAGCTAGAGAGTATAAAGCTAAGTCAAGTAAGTCAGTCAGAGAAAGACAAATACCATATGATTTCATTCATATGTGGAATTTAAGAAACAAGACAAATGAGCAGAGTAAGGGGGGAGGGGCAAGCCAAGAAACATACTCTTAACTATAGAGAACTGATAGTTATCAGAAGGGAGGTGGGTGGGAGGATGGAGAAACAGGTGAAGGGGACTAAGGAGTACACTTAATTGTTGTCATGAGCACCAGGTGTTGTATGAAGTGTTGAATCACCATACTGAACACCTGAAACTAATATTACACTGTAACCTATGCTGGAATAAAATAATAAAAGTATTTACTAGCGTTAATTGCCTCAGTGTTTGTTTGCTTAATTTTCTAGGCACCTATCACTAATTCATTCCCAAATTCTCCCCCAGAAGTGTAATTCTCCTTTCAATATTTTGAATACTTCACAAAACTCTATAAAGTCCATCTCTCTGTCAGAGGCGCACCTCCCAAGGCCTTCCACCGCCTTGCACCCATGTAGGCTGTGTGTTTTCTAGACCTGCTGTCCTGCAACTTCCCATCTCCTGGCTCTCTTGCTTTATTCCTTCCATTTGATGGAGCACATCTTCCAGTTTCTTCCTGATACGATGTTTGGGACATTTTGAGACTTCAACAATTAAAAAGGTTATAATCTACCTTCACATTGGATTGCTGGATATAGAATTCTAGATTGGAAATCATTTTCTTCAGAAGTTTGAAGTTAATGTTCCATTTGTCTTCTGGCTTTCAATGTTAGTGTTGAGATATCTGAAACAGTTCTGAAATGGGATCCTTAAAAAAATTATTTTTAGTACAGTTGTACATGCAAATGAGTTGTATCCTCACTGTTTGGACACACAATGTTATATTAGCTTCACGTGTAAAAGACAGTGATTCCATGTTATGTTATGCTCACAAGTGCAGCCACCATCTGTCACCACACAATGCTATTACTGTACCATTGACTATATTTGAAATGGGATCCTTTTTATTGAACTTCCCTTGACATCCCTTGACTTTGCTGCTGGAAATTTTTAAGATATTTTTTTGTTCCCTAGTGATCTGATGACAACAAAGTGTGATGGCATACCTTAAAGTGGGTCTTTTTTCATCTAGTATTCTGAGCCCTCAGTGAACTCTCTTGGTCTGGGAACAAATGACCTTCAGTTTGTGGAATTTTCTTTTAGATGTTTGACAATTCTCTCTCTTATGTTTTCAGACTGTGTTATCTCCAACTTTCTTGCACCTCTTGGCCTGATTCTTTAATTCTGTCATTTATATTCTGTTATATGTTATATTACCTGTTGTCTGCTTTAAAAGAAATGCTTCTCGGGGTGCCTGGGTGGCTCAGTTGGTTAAGTGTTTGACTTCAGCTCAGGTCATGATCTAAAAGTTCGTGGGTTTGTGCCCCATGTCGGGCTCTGTGCTGACAGCTAGCTTAGAGCCTGGAGGCTCAGATTCTGTGTCTCCCTCTCTCTGACCCTCCGCTGTTCATGTTGTCTCTCTCTCTCAGAAATAAATAAAACATTTTTTAAAAAAAGAAAATTTTCTCATTATAATCTTTCAATCTTTTTGCTACATTTTTCATTTTGACTATCATATTTCAAATTTCAAGAAATTTTTTTTTTCTGGCTGTTCCTTTTACAGAATCCTATTTTTCCATAGATGCTGTATCTCCTCTTATTTTGTAAATATGTTAGTATTAGGCATTTTCAAGAGTCTTATTTTGCTCCCTATGACCTCTAAGATCCTTTTTCCCCCTTTTTAAAAATCTCTACGCTTCACATGAAGCTTGAGCTCATGACCCTGAGATCAAGAGTCCCATGCTCTATTGACTAAGCCAGCCAGGCACCTTCCCTACCGCCCCCCGCCCCCCACCCCCATGATATTTTTGTTCTGTCTTGAAGGCTTTCTTCAACTGATTTGTGATTTTAAATTCTTGGCTCATGTTTTGTATTTAAGAGTGAAACAACAAAAAGCTGTTTGGAAACTGTGGTTGGCAGAGCTGGTTAATTGATGGTTTTACTGTAAGGTGATCTGGCTGAGCTGTTTTATTGGGTTCTTAGAGAGGAATCCTCCAGTAGTGTGGCTACCATACTGTTCTTGAAGCAGAGCAGAAGAGTGACAAGGGACCCATGAGTCAGAGTGTGGGACTCACTTAATATCTTGTGTTTGGTATACTCCCCCTTGCCCTCAGGTGTTTCTAGTGCCCCAAATCCAGTGTCTGTCCACTGGTAAACTAGATTCCTGCTGCAGTGAGGAAGTGGCATTCTCCCAGCGATATAGCATGTAGAAGGGGATTTGGCTTTATAAACACGCCTTTTGATCTTCTGTTTTTAGCTCAATTATATTTTTACCTTCAGAAGTACCTGATGCCTTCAATTCTGGTACTTTTTTGAGACTGTTGCTCGAATTAACCTTCTTGTAGGTTGCTCCATTCCGGCTTACTTTTCACCTTTCTCTGATCCGTCAGGTTAATTAACACCCCTCCATCTGTTTTCCATCTTGTATTTCTGTAATGCTGTCACCTCCTCCTCTTCTCCCATTAACTCTGTGCTTACAAGGGTATGCCTTTTTATTTTTAACCCATTTACATACATTTTTATTACAAAGTGCACTTTTATTACAAAGTGGTCATAATTGTATGTGTTCAACTCACCATTTCTAATAAGTACTTCCTTGTCTTTAATTTGCTTTACTTTGCTGCTGCACTTGAAACTCTAGACCACTCATTCTAGAAACTGTATCATCCTTTGGTTTCTGTGGCCAGATATTTTTCCCTTTTACCACATTAGCTCACCTCCTTTCTATGGTTATTTCTTCTTCCACTGGTAATCTCTTAACTGTTACTGGTTCCCATGTCTCTGTCCTCTTATTTTTTTTTTTTTTTTAATGTTTATTTTGGGAGAGAGAATGTGCATGTGAACAGGGGAGAGGCAGAGACCGAGGATCCCAAGCAAGCTCTGCACTGTCAGCACAGAGCCCAAAGAGGGGCTCAGTGTCACAAACTATGAGATCAGGACCTGAGTAAAGAGTCAGATGCTCAACCAACTGAGCTCCTCAGACAGCCCGTCCTCTAGTGTTTTCATTCACACATTTGCTATAGCAATTTCATCCAATTGCAGGGATTGAACCAATCCTTAATGCTGTTGACTCCCAAATCTGTCTGGGGCTCCAAACTCACATAAAGCTCAGAAACCAGAAGAAAAGAGGACCCCATCTCCCTGTATCCTACTCAGGAAAAACACACACACTGGAGCCAAAACAGGTCCTCCTTTTAGAAAAATAGGTAGGTATGAAGGAAGGCATTCAACTTTATAAAGGTAAGAGAAAAGAGCCAAAGAAGAGCTGTGCTAGTCATGATATTGGAGCTTTTGCTGCAGTAAAAAGGAATCTCTAGACCACACTGACTAAACACAAAAAAGTTTATATCTCTGTCATGCAAAGTGTGTTATGGACTGAGGCAACTCCCCAGGGCAGCTGTTTTCCTGCATTGGCTCACTACTCCCAGCCTCATCAGTTTCATAGAACTCCCAGTTCAGTACATGTTGTGAATCTCACCAGGTTGAGAGGAGAGAGCTGCCTAGTTGAGCACAGGCAGTTAAGTACTTGTATTGGGAGGTGAAATAAATATGTTGGGGGGCACCTGGGTGGCTCAGTCGGTTAAGCATCCGACTTCAGCTCAGGTCATGATCTCACAGTTTGTGGGTTCGAGCCCCACATCGGGCTCTGTGCTGACAGCTCAGAGCCTGGAGTCTGCTTCAGATTCTGTCTCCCTTTCTCTGACCCTCCCCTGCTCACGCGGTCTCTCTCTCAGAAAAAAATAAAACATTAAAAAAATTAATATGTCAGGTTTCCATTCATTGGCCAAAGTAAGTCACACAGTTACCCCTAACTTCATGGGCATAGGAAAGAATAATCCCCTCTGGCCCTGAGAATTGGATATTGTTGAACAGTAGTAATTTATAGCATTGAAAATACTTGGTCATAAATATAGGAACATTCAAAATTGTTCTACTGACCTCCCTTCTGGGTTCAAAGATAGTCATTTTTCAAAAATAGTTCTTGCAGCATCTAAATATTTGAAGCCTCACTAAGAATTCAAGTTTAAAGTTTTTAAGAGGCATTTCATAGCCATATGTTTTATATTTACTTTGATCAATATACCTCCCCAATCTCAAATATGATAGGAAGCCTGGAAAGGAAAAAATATATTAAAGTGTTGCCCTGAAAGAGTCAGGTAGGTGTGCGTGCATGTGTGTATGTGCATGAATCAGGTGTGGAGGTGCACTTAAGAAAAATATTTATACTTGACAGAAAAAGAGAGTGCAAGTGGGGGAGGGGCAGAGAGAGGAGGGCAAAGGATCTGAAGCAGGCTCTGCACTGACAGCAGCCAGCCCAATATGGGGCTGGAACTCACAAACGAGATCATGACCTAAGCCCAAGTCGGACACACAACTGACTGAGCCACCCAGGCGCCCCTGCGGGTGTTATAGGGGATGTGGGACAGTCACAGTCTTGTTGCCCACAGTTATGCTTGAGGACAGATAAATATGAGCTTTTTGGGGTATGAAATTGAGCACAGGAGTTTTGCAGTCCAATTGATAATAGCCCCTCTATTTTCTACCTTGCTTTCATGAGATACTATTTCTTCCCAGTGATGAGTACTTTCCAACATGTAGACGAAATCATTAAAAATGATTCAATGATTCTGGTGGTGCAGAGACTGCTTGGGATTCCCTCTCCCTCTGCCCCTCCCCTGTTTGCCCTCTCTATCTTAAAATGAATGGATAAACGTAAATAAAATAAAAAAATAAAAAATCTTAATGTCTTTCAAAGTTTATCTTTTTATTTTTGAAAGAGAAAGGGGGAAAAAAACCCAACAAATGCAAGCAAGGAGAGAGGCAGAGAGAGAGGAAGAGAGACTCCCAAGCAGGCTCCACACTGTCAGCACGAAGCCTGACATGGGCCTCAAACTCACAAGCCATGAGATCATGACCTGAGCTGAAATCAAGAGTCAGATGCTTAACTGATTGAGCACCCAGGAGCCCCAATTCAGGGATTTTAAAGTGGACAGTAATAGCTGGGTGTATAATGTATCATAACATGTACACAGCAAACACTCTTGTGCTCTGCCAGCAACAGAGATGCCAAGAACTCTGAAAAGTATTTGCATGATGTAACCTATTGTGGACTGTTGATTCAGCAGTAATTTTTCATGAGGAGACCGTGACTGTTAATGGAGCCAGGATGCTTAAAACTGAAGGGCAGGCCAGGCTGAACCCAGGCCCTCCTGCTCTCCCTCTTCTGTAACCTTCTCCAACCTGCCAGCACTAACTCTGTAGCACCCCTATAATTTCCTCAGAATCTTCCTCTTGCCACATGCACCTGCCTTTTCCTTTATTTCTCCAAAGCTTTATACACAGACCCCAAGCTCTCCCAACTCCTCCATTTATTCATATTTAGGATATTCAAATATTCAGAGAAAGGGAATGGATAGGGGATCCACTTAGTACATGTTAAATGTGTATTAAATGACAGGTCTATATTTCTCTAGTTAGGGTCAAGAGACATAATCCTACAGGTTTGAGAGGTTCACAGGAATTTAGATAATGATAGCTAATATTTATTGAGCACTAACCATGTTCCAGATATTGCTTGAAATACTTTATATGTATTAACTTAGTTTCACTATAACCCTACATAGCAGAAAATAGGTTTCCATTTAACAGATGAGCAAATTTAGCAACACCCTTATCCCATCAAACAGATGAGTGGCCATGGAAAGGTTGAGTTATTAGCTCAAGGTTATAAAGCTAGTAAATGGTGGAGTGAAGACCCAAACCCAGGAAGTCTGGCTCCAGAACTAATGATCTCAACCTCTTTGCAACGCTCTCATCTGGGGCTTGGATGGGCCAAGATGGCTTCATACATGGGCCTGTTAGTTAGCTGGGGCTGTTGCCGCCTCCTCCATGTGGTTTTCCCAGCAGCGTACTCCAGCCTTCTTTATATGGCAGCCAAATTCCAAAGGGTAATTGTCATGTGGAAAACTACCTTGATGTAATGTCAGCCTCCAAGTATACCACTGCAGGGTTGTAGGTAGGTCACAGGACAGATGGGCTTATAGACCAAATTAAGACACTTGAATTACATTGTTTATGTGACAGCTTTAAAAACACGTTCCCAAATTCTTTGGCATTGCTCCCATTCAAAGGTGGGAGTCTATATTCTTTTCTCTTGAATCCTGGCTGGTCTTAGCAGCTTGCTGGTAGCTAGGAGGGTAGGTGAAGTGAGGCTGCATGACTTGGGCTACGGCAGAGAATGTCATGGTTTCTTTGCAGACACTCACTCTGAGGGAAGCCAGCTGCCATGTGAGAAGTCTGCCCTGCTGGATGCAGGGGCTGTAGGAAGGTAGTCTGGTTCACAATCCCGGCTGAGCATGCAGCCAGCCAACAGCTAACATCAGTTGTCGACCACACGAATGTGCCATCTTGGGTATCCGGCCCAAATCAGCCTTCAAACAACAGCTGTTGTGAGTTGACATCTGATAAGAGACTCCAACAAAGAACTGCCTAGCAAGCCATTGCTGAATTTTGGAGCCACAAAATCACGAGCAAAATAAACTGGCTACTTAAGCCACTAAGTCTGGCATAACATGTTCACTCAAAGAGTAGCAACAGTAACCCAAATTAATTATCAACCAATTTAAGTTTATTTATTTTTGAGAAAGAAGGGGAGGGGAGTGGTGGGAGCTGGGGGGCAGAGGAACTGAAGCAGGCTCTGTGTGTACAGCAGAGAGCCTGATGTGGGGCTCGAACTCATGAACTGTGAGATCATGAGCTGAGCTGAAGGCAGACGTGTAACCAACTGAGCCACCCAGGCGCCTCATTCATCCATCAATTTAGAATAGAGTGGGAACCAAGGGGAAAGAGATGGGATAGATAAACAAGCTTAGGATAGCAGGGTGGATCTGAATTTTGTTTCATGCAGTGTTCCTACGTACTAACCTCTCTGCTGTGCCAGTCTTCTCTGCAAATGGTGTGGTTTTAAGGACCAGAGTGGAAAGTAAGGGGGGGGGGAGCCGGAACCAACACAGATCTGTTCTGTCAGAGAGATGAAGGAGCAAGAGTGTCTGGTCGTAACTGTAGCTGGTCATTAGCTGGCTGAGTAGCTAGGGGTCTATCTGCTTTTCTCATACAGACTACGTGAGGTTACAATGGGGCTATAACGGGTGTCACTAGTAAGTGTCCAGTTGTTAGTCTAGAGGTAGTCTAATCTCTACTTTATTAATATTTAAAGTTCACTTCGTCTATCTTTCTACCTAAAGGAGCACTTTCATTTGCTCCATCCTTTTATCTACGATCAACACATATCCATTTATCCTACGTGTAATGTCTCAGAAGCAAATTGTGTCTACATCTTAGTTTCTTACTTTCTACAGCAGACTTGAATAATCATAAAACATACAGCAAACAGATTACGACAAGCCTCAAGAACAGGCACTTAGATCAGGTCCGTGATGTCCCACTTACTGGCCAAAGCAAGTCACACAGCTAAGCCCAGTCAATGCGGGACAGGTCTACACAAGGCAATGGACGCCCCAAGACATGACTGATTTGGAGCACCGTTGTAATAATGTACCACTAACATAGCTAGGAAATGGTGGATCCAGCTGTCACACTTTCAGCAATCTGTTTCTGGAGCCCACACACAAAACGGTGTCCTCGAGACTGTCAGGTATCGGTACTTAGTGAAGAGCTTCTCCAAACCTCACTTCCCAAGCCCAATGAATCAGAATCTCTTGAGGGTAAGAGATATTGGAGAGAAGGTGGTGTTAATCCCCCAAACTTGAGACTGAAATAACCCCGCAGAGGATTCTAACACACACTGGGGAGATACAGGGTTTCAAAAACAAGAAAGACAGTCTCAATAGGCAACTTCATTTTCCATAGAGCACATTCTTTTTTTTTTTTTTAAGTAATCTCTACACCCAACGTGGGGCTAGAACTCATGACCCCAAGATCAAGGGTTGCATGTTCTTCTGAGCCAGCCAGACATCCCTCACAGAGCACATTCTTAACTGTCATTATTACACCAGAGACGCTGCCGTGAAATTTTTTTTTTTAAAAATTACTTTTATGTTTAAATTAGAGCAGTGGTTCTCAAACTTCTGTGTGCATCAGTATTAACCGGAGGTCTTGTTAAAGCACAGACGACTGGGCCCACCCTCGGTTTCTGATTCAAGGGGTTCTGAGCAGACTAGGGCAATCTGCGTGCCTAACAAGCTCGGCTCTCCGGGAACCACAGTTTGAGAACCACTGAGAGCAGTGGGATGATTTAGTGATAACACTGACTCACACTGATATATTGCACTTTCATGATTATAGTACATTTACGACATACGAGGTCTTCGGCTGGTGCAGCCGCGGATACGATAAGGGTAAGATTTGGATCTTGATTGCAGTTGAGCAGCTTTACTCCCTAAGTGGATCTAGTCTCTAAGACAGGAAGCCTAAGTATCATTAGACAGGTTCAGATAAAGGGGGAATCTGAGTTCCTTTGGAGGAGTTAAAGGAAAGTCTGGAGTGGGAGACCCTTCGTGCTGGGTCCTGGACACGTGGAGACAGTGTAGAATCAAAGGATTCTTTTCGCCCTGGCAAAGAGAGAAACAAAAACAAAACAAACAAACAAAACCAAACCTTGACAAACACCTGGAAAAGGTCTGTGACGTTCTTGCCTCCCGCTCCAGCATGAAGGATCTGCAAGCGCGGGCATCAGCACGAGCAAGCGTGTTTTCCGTGACAAGGCCTCAGTTTCAAACCCTGGCTTCTCCCTCCCTTTGGGGCTCTCAGAGCCGGTGCCTCAAAGACGAGACGGAGTGTCTGGCCGAGGCCTCAGTGGCCGCTGCCTTGGCTAAGGGCGCGCGCGACTTGGGTGCTTCAATCCCCCAAAGCCTGAGCGGGACGTTGCGACGACCCCCGAGAGGTGGCAAGGCCCGTGCCGGGCGAGAGGGGCCGCACGCCGAGGCACCGTTCAGAACGAGCCCCAGGTTTAGGCATGGCGCTAGGCCGGGCCGGCGGCAGCGACACTACCCTGCGGAGCAGGAACTCCACAGCTGTTTCTCTCTGTTCTTTGCGTTGAACTTCAGCGTGGCGGACGGCAGCACAGAGGATGCGCGCGCTCGGTTCCTCCACCGTCACGCACCGAAGGGGGCGGGGACTCGTGTGCACGCTGCCAAGTCGGGAGGGAGGGCCGCTCGGGAGCCCGCGGACTGCGCCTGCGCGGCCCCGCCTCGCCCCTTCGCCCCGCCCTGTTAGCCCTTACACCGCCGCTAGGGGTACCGTTGCCGCTGAGGCCTGAGAGCGCGGCGGCTTTGAGGGCGCGGGAGCCGTACCGAGCGCCGACGAGGGCAGGCGAGAGGGTGGGAAAGCCTGCGGGAGCGGAGGGCGGCGCCGGAGGAGGGCGGCGCGTGGCTGACTCATCCCTCTGGAAGATCAAACTGACGGAGACAAACCCTCGTCCAACCCGCCCGCGCCGCCCCTCCTCAGCCGGGAGGCGCCCGCCCGCACCGCCCACCCGCCCTCTCCCCGCCCGGCAGGCTTGGAGAAAGTTTTTCTCGTCGGAGGGACCCGAGCCGCCGCGGGCCTTTCGGAAGGCAAGGGGGACTGGAAAGGAGGCGACCGCCGCGCGGGCCCGGGGAGTGCATGGTGCCCGGCGCCTCGGCTGCCAGTCAGGAGGACATCGGGGCGGGGTCGGGCTGAGCCGAGCTCCTTCCCCCTGCCTCGCCAGAAATCGCCCTCCCGGACTGCCGCGGGGGTCCCCGCTCCTCAGCCCGCCATGTCCCGGCTGCTGCCGCTGCTGAGGAGCCGGACCGCGCGCAGCTTGAGGCCGGGCCCGGCCGCCGCGCCCCGCCCGCCGTCCTGGTGCCGCTGCGGGCGGGGGCTGCTGGCGCTCGCGGCCCCCGGCGGCTCTCGGGGGCTGGGCACCCACCCCAAGAAGGAGCCCATGGAGGCGCTGAACACGGCGCAGGGCGCGCGCGACTTCATCTACAGCCTGCACTCCACCGAGAGGAGCTGCCTGCTCAAGGAGCTGCACCGCTTCGAGTCCATTGCCATCGCCCAAGGTAAGGGGGCGAGTGAGGGGCGAGCCCGGGGGGCCCGGCGTCCCCACCCCGCGCCTGTGCCCGGGGAGCCCCCCCCTCCCCGCCCCTCGGCCCAAGACCCCCGCCACCCCTCCCCTCGCCCGCCTGGCCACGCGCCTGGGACGTCCGGGCTGGGGAGGAGGGGAGGGGGGTACTTTCCGCCTCCTGAGTGTCCCCAGGGCAGGTTGGACAGGCGCGGATCGTGCCAGGCAGCCGGGACCGACGCTTGGCTGGTTCCTCCCCAGCCTCAGAGGCTGGAGCTTCAGCCCAGATTGTCAAACGATTCTGTTTCGATCGTGCTCTGATTTATTGCGTGCCTCCCCTCCCCGGCCCTCCTGTGCCCCCGAAGCCCTTGCTGCTTTTCTTGTGAACGTGCAGCCGCGCAGATGCATGGCGTGGCTGCTCGGAAAGTGCTACAGAACCCGAGAGGCAGGGAGAAACTTTTCTTGAAAGGTTATCCAACCGAGATGTACGGGGGTCCAAAAGAAGGGCTGTTGCTTCCCAAGGCAGAGATGCTCTCAGCTGTGTGATGGCACACACTTGTAGTTGTATGAAATTAAACAGCCGAAGGAAACATTTTCCTGGGAAATGGAAAGAATGAATCAAACCAGCCAACTGCAGATAACGAACTTGCAAGCCCGTAGAAGTTCGGCGCTGCACAAGTTCAACTCCAGTTGTTTCCCCAGAGGTTGAAAGAATGTAGTAAATAAGAATGTATTTTTCTGGCAATCTGTGGCTCTACAATAAAAAGCAGACCTTCTGCTTTAAAGTAATGTGGAATGGTGAAAGCAAAGCTATTTTTAAGCTAACATGTTAAAAGAGGATATTTTTAAAACCCAGTGCAGAATGCTGTAGGTCAGGATTTGAGAGCAGGTAAAGAAAAGCTAAAAATTCAGAAAATCCAAAGGATGAAAGGAGTAAATGATTAATTCCATCTTGAAATATGTTTGCAATTTAAATACAGTAGTACAGACAAAATGCATAACACAGACAAAATATATGGCTATTTTATTTCACATTACAGTGTGTTTGACATTTAACAATTTCCCTCCCCAAAGTTGGTAGGTGCATAAACATCCCATAGATTCCAAAGTTGAGAGTACATTGATTGACTGGAACGTGGCATTTGCTTTGCCAGAGGCACTTGAACATGTTTCTTGGGCCTATAATACAGAAATGGAAGAAAGTCATATAGGCATGACTTGCCTTTACTGCTCCTTCAGAAACTTTCTCTTCCTTGTGCCTTTGAACTGGTTTTCTTTCTAGACTCAGGGAATTGTGGGACAATTTCTAGTACTCGATATTCCAGACAATGTCTACCCACAGCGCATTTATAGGAGAAATGTAACATCATAATCAGTTCGGTTATTAAGTGTGTCATGCTGCCATTATATGAAATAATAATCAAATACTCGTGTATTTGTAAGGTATGTTTGTATTCATTGTGTGGTTTAAGATGTTCAGTTCTGAAAATGTGCTCCTGGGAAAACAATACAGACAGTCTGTATGCTAGAACCTTAATTTTAGGAATGTTTTCTCCATGGGCAACACTATTTTGAACATACACTTGGCCTTGTCTAAGTAATTTCTTAGAAATTCTTCTGCATTAACATTGTTTCAAGGTCCAAAGGCCCTATTAATATAATTTTTATGATAATTCCTGAAAAGCATATCCTGTGCTACAACTGGGTGAATTGTACCTCATATCTTATTGTTTTAGCTTGTGGCGGTCGAATGGCAGTACAGATGCTACATTCTCCTGTGAAGATCATTTTAAATTTGACATGGTTTTAAATATTTTAGAAACGACCTATACACTTTGGTCAGTGGAGGTTTGTTAGCATCAATTAAACTTAATCACTATGTAAGTTAGATGAGAGAGAAGTTAGTAATTTGTCTTCTTTGTTCAGGATAAAAAGGGAGAGGTATAGGAAACAACGTGATAGTCAAATGCTTATCTGCTGTTCCTAAGCTGAAGAACTTCAAAGTTTAAATCAACTGGGTTTGCCAGTATTGTTGACTAAATTATTGTGCTTGGACTCAAATGATACTTCTTGACTGCTTTAATTTTTAGTACAGTCTTAGTATTCCTTATTGTGTTCAATATCAATACATACAGTTCCTATGGAGATCAGTGAAATCATTTTTCCCCAGTCAGACGAATGAATGACTCCCATGTTTTTCTTTTATTGTTGCTTTTTAAATGTTTTTAAATACCCGACTCATGTACTAAATGTGTGTGTGTACTAAATGTACTTTCTATTAAATTGTGTTAAAAAGACGGTTTCTGGTTATAGGAAATCTTACGTGTTCTTGGAAAGTGTGCTTGTATGATTGAAATAAATGTTTTAAATTTGGTGTGGAAACATTACAGGAAAAAAAACCCATCTATGCTTTGATATGGCAGTGGGGAATCTGTTGGGTTTTTTAAATTTTTTTTAAATGTTTTATTGATTTCTGAGAGACAGAGAGACACACATACACACACAGCGTGAGCAGGGGAGGGTCAGAGAGAGAGGGAGACACAGAATCTGAAGCAGGCTCCAGGCTCTGAGCTGGCTGTCGGCACAGAGCCGGATGCAGGGCTCAAACCCAGAACCGTGAGATGGTGACTTGAGCCGAAGTCGGATGCTTAACCTACTAAGCCACCCAGGCACCCCAAATCTATTGTTGATACTTGGTACATTTGCCCTTATTTTTCTTAGTGTTAATCAGTAGACATGTGATATGATCTGTGACAAGATAAAGACTTTACATGATTCTAAATAGATATGGTGAGCTTTGTGGGATGTCTTATCATAGTTAAATCGGATATTGTGATTTTCAAATTACAAAATGATTTCCTTCTCAGTTTTAAAGAAGTTGATGTTGTGTTCTCAGTGTACCTGCTCAACCTAATCTCTCTTTTTCTAGAAACAGTCCATATTTTCCTGATAATACTTTGTTGGTTCATTGTTTTTATAATAGGACTGGCAAGTTGACATTATTATAGTTGCCTTTCCATTAGCCAAGATTTATAAAACAAATTTGTCTTTAAGTTTTTGTAATTACAATTTCTATTCATAGTTTTTTTTTTTTTAACTTTCAAAACATATGAGTTGTTTTTGAAGGACAATGCTCATTGTAGTAGTTGTACATTACTGTGTAACAAATTACCCTAAAACATAGTGGCTTAAAACAAACATGTTTTTTCTCAAAGTTTCTGGCTATCAGGAATCTTGAATCAGCTTAGTGACATGTTTCTGACTCAGGGTATCTCGTGAAGTTATAATCAAACTTTTATTTTTATTTTTTGTAATCAAGTGTTTTTGCTGGAGCTGCATCAGCTGAAGTCTTGCCTGGGGCTGGAGGACCCATTTTCAAGAAGGCTCACTCACAGGCTGTTGGCTGGAAGTCTCAGTTTCCTGCCCTGTGGGCTTATCTGCAGGGCAGCCTAAAGTGTTCTCAAGGCATGGAAGCTGGCTTCCTCCAGAGTGAGTGATGAGAGAGAGACAGACAGACAGACAGACAGAGGGTGCTTAAGCTGGAAGCCACAATATTTCATAACCTAGTCTTAGAAGAGATGGTCCATTTATTTTGTCCACGATTTTACATTGTGGGAGGGTGCCATACGTGGTGCACATACCGGGAGGTAGAAATCACTGGGGGCCATCTTGGAGGTTGCCTTCCACACTTACTTAAAAGTGTTATAATTAATGTTTATTGGAGAATTACACAGAAGGATAAGAGCTGGCTTTAGGGGACACACAATGAACGATATGATTTGGAAAAGAAAAGGAGCTTCTTAGGTTGTTATTTTTGTAAATGTGTACTTGAGGTATTTTTATAATGAGATTTCTTTCACATAATAGTAGATAAGTAATGTATGGAGGTGAACAGAGCAGTTTTTGTTAGATCTTAATTACTTGCGTTTTTTTCTATTTCTCTGTGTAAGTAGTAATTGTGTATGTTTTAAATTTGCTCTCTCTTTTTTTTTTTTTTTTGCCATTTACCTACATCCATATAGATACACCGTATAATTCTAAACTTTAATCTTATAGTTCTCATCTTTTGCGGATATTTATTTAAGATAGGATGTTTCATTTTGAGAACTGCCATATACAACAAGAGGCCTTGGACAAAATGAAAGGCCAAAAGATGAAAATCTGATATGAAAGTGGATCCCGAGAAAACTTAAAAACCAGACTCTTCATGGAGTTCTGACTCACTGGGGATTTTGGACTCTTAACAAGAGTATCCTCATTTTAATCTGGCCATGTGTAGCAACATGGATGGACCTTGAGGGTGTTATGCTGAGCGAAATAAGTCAGGCAGAGAAGGACAAATATCATATGTTTGCACGTATAGGAGGATTAGGAGGAACTTGACGGAGGAACAAGGGGGAGAAGAAGGGCGGAAATGGTGGGGGAAAGGGAGAGAGGCAAACCATGAGAGACTCTTGAATGCTGACAAAAACTGAGGACTGATGGATGTGGGGGGGAGGGGGGGATGGGCATGGAGGAGGGCACTTTGGGGATGAGCACTGAGTGTTATGTAGAAACTAATTTGACAATAAACTATTTGTAAAAAAAAATAAAATAAAAAAAAAAAAGAGTATCCTCATTTTTCTCAGCCCATGGTTATATGAGAAAGTAGCAACTTAGTTAAGCTATTGGTTTCTGGGATGATTGGAGATAATTGTGGCTTCTGCTTAAAGAGAATAAAGAGAAGGCAAGAAAAACATTTCATTCTAAATTAAGATATATGAATAAATATATTTCAGAGACTTGGTTGAAATAGTAAAAGAGGAATAGGGAGGTGTAGCCCAAACTAAACCCAGCAAGAGAGGAAGAACCAGGATGAAGATATGAAGGGTGAATTGAGTCAAGAGGAATGAGAGGTCTCTGATAAGCTGAGAGCTGCTGCTGCATCTCCTCTTTCTTCTCCTCCTCCTCTTCCTTCTTCTCCTTCCCCCTCCTCTTCCTCCTCATTCTTCTCCTTCATCTTCTTCCCCTGAGAGCTTCTATATATCTTGGGCCCAGATAAGTTAAATGAAGCTTTGCTACAATCTGTTATTTTACTAATATGGAAAGAACCTAGTTAGAGCAGTATATTGTAACAAAACTTAATTCTAAACACTTTAGAATTACTTGCATAGTGGAGTAATCTTATTACTAGGGTTTATTGCCAGCAGAACATAGCTAACACAAATAGGATTTTTTCGTTGTAAAATGGATATATGCTGTTTGACAGTCTCTAATCATCACTAATCTATAACTTGATGTTCAGAGTTATGTGTGATTTAAACAACAACTGTTCTCTTATATTTCATGATTTTGTGGCCCAGGAATATAGGGAGGGCTTGGCTCATGGCTCTGTTTCATGTGGTGTTTGTGGAGGTCACTCCATAAATTTCAGCTGACAGATGTGCTGGTCACAGGGTCCAAGATTGGTTTTACTCACTTGTCTGGTACTTTGGTGGTGGTGGCTGGAAGCTGGGCTCATCTGGAATGGTTGACCAGAGTAGATGCACATGACCTCACTAGCACACCGTTCTCCGGAGGACTGTAGTACTTATATGATTGGTCAGGACTCACAGAGAAAAAGTTCCAAGGGAGTTATCTACGTAGAAGCTGTAAGATTTTGTATTTGTTTTCTGTTGCTGCTGTAACAAATTACCACAAACTTAGTGGCTTAAAACAACACAAATTTATTCTCCTAGAGTTCTAGAGGTCTGAAGTCCAAAGTGAGATTTAAGGGGCCAAAATAAAAGTGTCAGCAAGGCTCAGTCCTTCAGGAGGCTCCAGGAGAGAATCTGTTCTTTGTCTCTTCCGGGTGGGTGTCTTCCTTGGTTCCTGGCCACGTCGTTCTAAATCTCTGGTTTGGTCGACACAACATCTCCTTCATTTACCTTTTTGCTTCCACCGTAGAGGGTCCACCTGGATAATCCAGGGTAATCTCACTCTTTCAGAATCCTTAATTTAGTGACACCTGCAAAATCTCTTCTGCCATATAAAATACGATACAGGTTAGAGGATTAGGATGTATTTGGGGGCCATTATTTAGCCTACCACAGA
Source organism: Hyaena hyaena (assembly GCF_003009895.1). Classification (NCBI taxonomy): domain Eukaryota; kingdom Metazoa; phylum Chordata; class Mammalia; order Carnivora; family Hyaenidae; genus Hyaena; species Hyaena hyaena. The sequence continues at coordinate 2,515,819 of NW_024080694.1, forward strand.
CTTGTTATGACCTAGTTTTGGAAGTCCCAGAATGTCATTTCTGCTGCATGTTGTTGGTTAAGCAAATCACTAAAAGTCTAGATTCAGGGAAAGGAAACCAGGAGGTATTCTACGTGACCATGCCTAATAATTGTAATTCATTGTTTTATGTCTGTATGCTAAAAACATTAATCATTTCTGTTGGAAATCTTTTATCTTTATTAATGCATACCATTAGCACACCAGGTATTTGTTTAAGACTTTAGAACATTCATTCCTGTACTGAGTGGTGGTAGAGTGATTCATTTGATAAGATGTATAGGACTCCTTCTGTGTCAAAATTTCTCAGCCCTGGGCAGTATTGACATTTCTGGCTACATAATCTTTGTGGTGGGAGCTGTCCTCCACACAGGTGTTTAGCAACATCCCTGTCCTCTACCCACTAGATGCCAATAGTGCCCTCCCACCTTCCTCACCCCTAGTGGGTCAAGCAAACATATCTCCAGACATTTCCAAATGTTCCCTGGAGGAGACTCTGGGTAAAGGGAAAGAGAGGAGTGTAGCAAAATTGCCCTGGTTGAGAGCTTTTGCTTTGTATGAAATGCTATATGGCTATTTCTTCTTCAGTTGTCTGCCTTCAATCTCCTTCTCTTCTCTCATCCATTCATACTTGCTATTATCAGTGTATTATCTTTGCTTCAAGCTTATTGCTTTATTTTACATTTATTTATCTTTAGATAAGGACAGAGAAGTAACTCCTCACCTCCTTATCAAACTCCTCACCTTTCTATCAAATAAAGGAGTTTTATGATAACTGTTTTCCTTGATTGTGATGCCTCTTCACTTCTAAATTTTTGACCAAGTTCTAAATCTTAGATGCTTAGAAAATATGGCTTCAGAAAAATGAAACCCTGCTTCAGTTTAATTCACCAGTAACTAATTTGGTGGTGTCCATCTCAATAGTCACATATTGCTTAATTTTTATGGCAGTTATGACAAGCAAATTTTTATAAGCAATTTTGTGAATAGGAAAATTGAAATAATAGATCTGCAATTTATAGAGCCATCCAGAAAGTTAGGTAGAACTACATGGATGATCTTGTGTGTTGGGGATGATCTGATATTGAACCATTATTAGTGAAGATTGTTTCAGTTTTTCTAGAAATAGTGATGAGTTCGCATAACAAACTCTTGTCTGGTTTTCTTTGGCAAGTCATAGTGTAAAACTAACTGGGACAAATAGGGACTAAATCCCTGAGTGTAGGTTTTATTAGCATCTTGCTCAATTCAGCTGAATTAATTAGAATGTAGATTTATAGGACTCTTGTCTAGCCTTGTCTTTGACTCATTGGTTTATGTCTATCCTAAGTTAATGAAAACAACCACTTAAGAATAAGTTGGTATATGTGAAAATATAATAAGTTAGTTACTCCAAATCATCTGGTAAATGAGAGACTCTTCTAGATAAAGGATACAGGCAACAAGATGTCATTCCCCTTAAGCTCTACTTTGATGGCTTTGGTGGTGGCATATTTGAATGTATTGCATTATTCTCTACCTTAGTAAAAGTATAATGAGCACAATTTAGCTTCTACCAGCTGCCAATGTCTTTATATACTATACTTTAGTGCTTCTTTTTGAGGCTACTTCTATTTGTAGACATACTAGTCATCACACCAAATGTCTCCAGAGCACTGTGCCATTTCAGTTGGCATGTTTTTTAGACTCTGTCATAGTGGTAGTGAAATGTGTGGGGCTTATTTTGCCCCTCCTCCCACTCTGTGGTGCCCTCAGACTATTCTGTTCTCATTCATCTCTTGTGGTTCCCTTAAATTCTTTTCTACTATGTAAAGAAGGTCTGCTTCTTGGATATCTCTGTTATTGTTTCTGATGTCTACTCTTTGTCACTCTTCCAGTGTTTTTAATTTTTTTCTTTGTCTTTCATTTTCCATCTCACTCTCCCTTTTTTGATAGTCTATGTTTCTCAATAGGGTTTACTCCTGATAGCCGTTTCAAGGTCATTAAACCACTGCTGTCTTTTGTCTTTTTAGCAAGCCACTTGGATCTATCCAGTTGTTAATCTTTTGACTCTTCAACTTTCTTATTGAAGATCTTGTGAGTATTTTTGTTAACATCTGGCTATGGCTACTTAAAGGATTATTGTCTTAAGAACATAAAAGGTAGTTAACTGAGACATTACAATTTTTGAAGTTTTAGGGAAATTTAAATTAGAATGGTGCCCTTACTTGGTTTACTTTTTCTGTCTTCTGAGTTTTAAGGTAGATTATTTAGTACATTGTGTTATTAGAAATGTTTATAATTTTAAAAACAGGCTGGTATTTTGTAACACAGCTTCTGAATTTCTATTGTATTGTTTTTATATTTTACAGAAGACATCCTATTACCACCACTATTGCTGTTGCTAACATCATCTTTATTACCATTAGTTAGCAATTCTTGAGTATGTGCTATGTGCCAGACATACTGAACTAAGTGAATTTTCGTGTAACTGTTTTGTTTATTTCTTTTAGAGAAGGGATTTTTTTTTCTATAGACTAAGATACCTAGGCCAGGAGTACCTTACCCAAGATCCTCCAGCCTGTGTGGCAGAGTAGTTTTTAATTTAGCTTTGTTTGTTTCTTACTATTGCACCTTTCTGGGTATTCAGACTTGGGATTTTTAACACACATTGGGGGAAAAAAAGTAACACCTGAAATACTCAATAAAAGTCACATGTGCTGGTAACATATCTTAGTCTATCTTCTGTATATTTGCACAATATACAACATCAGTACAAAAGCAAACATGGCATTGTTACTTTGAAAATAAGGGGGGGGGGTCAAAATAAAATCAATATCCAAAAAGAGTTTATAAACATCTTAAAAAGTTTATTTATAGGTGAGAATTTTGGAAGAGTCAGGAAACTGGTATTTGGGACTTATGACATAACTTTCTAATTTTAATTTTAAAATTCCTAAATTCCTTTAGACTTTTAAACAATTTTTTAATCTTTATTTATTTTTGAGAGAGAGAGAGAGACAGAGTGAGCAGGGGAGGGGCAGAGAGAGAGGGAGACACAGAATCTGAAGCAGGCTCTGGGGCTCCGAGTTGTCATCACAGAGCCTGATGCGGGGCTAGAACCCATGAATCATGAGATCATGACCTGAGCCAAAGTTGGTTGCTCAACTGACTGAGCCACCCAGGCACCCCTCCCTTTTGTTTTTTATTTAATGAGTTTTTGGATTTTTTACTTTTGAATATGTAACATATTATTCATAAGAAAGCTGTCTAGCTTTGAAAATTTACTTATTTAGCAAATATTTGTTACTGTACCTACTATAAATTGGATGCTGTGCTAGGTGTTGGGGGTATATCAGAGAATTAATTTGGCAAAATACTCTCATAAAGCTTACACTTTTGAGAAAGGAAAGATGCGAGTAAATTAAATAAGCAAGGTAATTGTTGATAGTGTGTGCTATTAGATGAGTAAACAGAGTGACACTTGTTTTAGATAAGGTAATCTGGGAAGGCCTTTTTGTAGGTGATATTTAAGTTGAAAATAAAGGATTGAGGAAAAAACCAGTCATTCACACAGCTGGAGGAAGAGCATTCTGAGAAGGAAAAGCAAATACCAAGACCTGGAGATAGGAAGAGGCTGCACAGTGTAGGGATTGACAGAGGGCAAACATGGGCGCGATGTGAAGAACAGAGGGGAGCATGGAATGAGATCAGATAGGCAGGTAGGCAGAAGCGAGATTAGTCAGGGCCTTTGTGGGTAAACTGTCTGAAGGCTGTTCCTGGGTTTAAGCATGAGAGTAAAGTAATGGAATTTAAAGAGCACTTGGCTGCTTTTCAAGAACAAGTTAGAGGGTGCAAATGTATAAGCTAGGAGACCACTTAGGAAGTTGTTGTAGTTTAAGCTAGAGGGGTTGGTGGCTTAGACTAAGCAGCCATGAAGATGAAGAAAAGGAGATGGGTTCAAGGTGTATATTTGAGAGTGAACTGATAGGACTGCTGATGAGTTAGAAAGGGACAGGTAATTAAGGGAAAGGAAATAGTAAGTGATGACTCTTAGGTTTCTGACTGTAGTAACTGAGTAAAAGTTGGTGCTATTAACTGCCAGGGAGAAGACCAGGAAAAAATAGATTAGGGTGTGTGTGTGTGAGTGTGTGTGTGTGTGTGTGTGTTCACATAAACCTGGAATTCATAGAAGTTTAAGCTGCAGATGTAAGTGTGTGTGTTAACAGTTGTGTATAGATGCTACTTAGTCATGGAAGAGAGGAAGGCACCAAAGCTAAGAGCCTAGGTCAGGGGAGGGGCCACAGGCACATCCAGGAGGAGCATCAGTGAAATAGGAAAACCAAAGAGTTTGAAGCCAAGAGAGAAACTGTTTCAAGAATGAGGAACTGACCTGCTATGATGTATGTTGCTGAGAGGGCAAGTCAGATAGAATTTATTTTCAAGGAGGTCCCAGGCGACTTTGGAAAGATCTCTGGTGGAGAGACATATTAGAATGGGTTGAATAGAGATTTAGTAAAAATACTACTTAGTCTGAATTTCAGTACTAGTCTTTTAGAAATAAAAAAAGTATTTATCTTCTTTACTGAACAGAGGTTGGCAAATGTTTTGTAAAGGGCCAGATTGTAAAAATTTTAGGCATTATAGGCCAAAAGGCAAAATTGAGGATACTTATATAGTATTATATAAGAGAGAAAACAAATTTCCACAGATTTTTTTTTACTGGCAAAATAAAAAATATAAGGTAATGGAGTATAATTTTTAAAAATTTATTTATTTTAAAATTTATTTTTTTTTATGTTTGTTTATTTTTGAAGGAGAGAGAGAGAGATCGTGAGTGGGACACAGAATCTGAAGCAGGCTCCAGGCTCTGAGCTGTCAGCACAGAACCTGATGCGGAGCTTGAACTCACAAACTGTGAGATCATGACCTGAGCCAAAGTCGGAAGCTTAACCGATTGAGCCACCCAGGCGCCCCTAAAGTTTATTTATTTTGAGAGAGAGAGAAAGCGAGAAGGGGAGGAGCAGAGAGAAAAGACAGAATATCAAGCAGACTTTGTGCCATCAGGGCAGGGCCCAAACCCTAAAACTGTGAGATCATGACCTGAGCCGAGATCAAGAGCCAGATGCTTAACCGACTGCACCACCCATGTGCCCCAGCACAACTTTTTTTTTAATACAGATCTTCTAATGAGAAAGATGGAATTCTTTTGGAGGAATAACATTTGGTTTAATTGGGGTTCAATATTAATGTCCCTCATTGTCAAAATTGATTGCAGATACCATGTGTTAATGCCAATCTATATAAGATTTGACATATTTTATCTTTGAAAAAGTCTTTTTCACAAAGATAGTTACCTCCAAATACTGACATCAGTCTGTAAGCCTATGACTTTGAATGAACGTATTGATTGCTTAGAAGACTTTTTATAGAATTCTATTAGATTCTTCTGATATTTGTCTTTTCACATATCACATCGTATATTAATCCCTTCCAGTTTGTGGTAAGCAGAAACTCCTCAGTTGCACACAGTTAAATGGGTTTTGAAATACGGATCTTGCATTGAGGTTTGTAGAATGCTGCTGGAATTGTGGTTTGAACGAGGAAAATGAAACTGCTACATATTTGTGTGGAGATGAAGATCTTGCCTCTTTTAACAGTAAGGGAAGTATATAAATCACATTATTTGTGATTCAAACAACATTAGTCTTCCAGTGACTACTGTGGTATATTTCATATTTAAATGCTGTTTGGAATTGAATTCATTAAGAAATATTTCCATGGCTACACCTAATTTGTACAGCCATTCAGTATTTGATAGTAGTTGGTTGAGAGCTGTTCTTCCACTATTTATTTATTTATTTGTTTTTCAATCTTATACCAGTGTAGTTTTATTTATTTTTTAAAATTTTTTAAAAAATAGTTTATTGTCAAGTTGGTTTCCATATAACACCCAGTGCTCATCCCCACAAGTGCCCTCCTCCATGCCCATCACCCCCCTTCCCCCCCTGCATCAGTCCTCAGTTCTTGGCATTCAAGAGCCTCTCATGGTTTGCCTGCCTCCCTCCCTCTCCCCCATTATTTTTCCCCTTCTTCTCCCCATGGTCCTCCTAATCCTCCTATACGTGCAAACATATGGTATCTGTCCTTCTCTGCCTGACTTATTTCACTCAGCATAACACCCTCAAGGTCCATCCATGTTGCTACACATGGCCAGATTTCATTCTTTCTCATTGCCATGTAGTATTCCATGGTATAGATAAACCACATCTTCTTGATCCATTTGTCCGTTGATGGACACTTATGCTCTTTCCATGTTTTGGCTATTGTTGAGAGTGCTGCTATGAACATTGGGGTACATGTGCTCCTATGCGTCAGCACTCCTGTATCCCTTGGGTAAATTCCTAGCAGTGCTATTGCTGGGTCATAGGGGAGTTCTATTGTTAATTTTTTGAGGAATCTCCACACCGTTGTCCAGAGGGGCTGTACCAGTTTACATTCCCACCAACAGTGTAGGAGGGGCCCCGTCTCCACATCCTCACCAGCATCTAGAGTCCTCTGATTTGCTCATAGCTGCTCTGACTGGTGTGATGTTCTTCCACTATTAAAAATGTAAAATCATTTCTAGCTCACTGGCTATATAAAAAAACTGGTTGGATTTGGCCTGCAGGCTATAGTTTGCTACCTCTACACTTATTTGTAATTTACTTATTGAAAACTTTGGACATTATAGTATATAGCATAAAGGAAAGGAATTGTTTTAATTACATGAAGTGTGTGTGTGTGTGTGTGTGTGTGTGTGTGTCTGTCTGTCTGTCTGTCTGTATGCCTGTGTCTGTGTGTGATAGGAGCCAAGGGCAGGCCCTTCCATGATGGGCTACTTTGGCATAAAGGTTATTTTTGAGTTAAAAGCAATTAAAACCCAGCAGATTCAGTAAAAGCTCTTCACCTCCCCCACAGCTTCCTAACAAAATTAGAGGACTTGCTCCTGGGGGCAGAGCTATCCTATGGTAGACTGGGAAGAATCAGGCAAGGCCTGTTTGCTCTAAGTCCTTTAATGTCCCATTGTGTCTGAGTGGCCCAGCAAACATTTGTTTACCAAACATTTACTCTTTTTTATCTTTCTGTAAATGTCATTACTTCCCTTTAAAGTACCAGACCCTTATCCTTTTCTTCTTAGTTCAGAATGACAAGTATACCTCATTTTGCCTGACTACCTTTGGAATTTCCATGCCTGTATGGATTCCCCATATGTAATGAAATTAAATTAAGTTTTCTTCTGTTAACCTGTCTTAGGATAATTTGATTCTTAGTCCAGCTAAAAGAACTTGAGGGGGGGAGGCGGGGCGGCACCTGGGTGGCTCAGTCAGTTAAGTGTCCGACTTCGGTTCAGGTCATGATCTCAGTTTGTGAGTTTGAGCCCTGCATTGGTCTCTGTGCTGACAGCTCAGAGCCTGGAGCCTGCTTCAGATTCTGTGTCTCCCTCTCTCTCTGCCCCTTCCCTGTTTGCACTCTGTCTTTCTCTCTCAAAAATAAATAAACATTAAAATTTTTTTTTTTACAGGAGCCTGAGTGGCTCAGTCAGTTGAGTGTCCAACTTCAGCTCAGGTCATGATCTTGTGGTTTGTGAGTTTGAGCCCTGTGTGGGGCTCTGTGCTGACAGCTCAGGGCCTAGAGCCTCCTTCGGATTCTGTGTCACCTCCTCCCTCTGCCCTTCCCATGCTCGTGCTCTGTCTCTCAATAATAAATAAAAACATTAAAAAAATCTTTTTAATTTTTTTATAGGACCTAGAGGGGAAAGGAAATTTTTGCTCCACTGCACTGAATTTTACATCTATCCCAGTTCTACCAGCCTTTTATTCCTAATGGAAAGAACACCTTGGGCTTATAAGTCACTTATTTTTTTTTAGGGTTGTTCCCTCATAACTATAACAAGGGTTTAATTATACAATCTTTAAGATCTCTACCAGCTCTGTAATAGATTTTAAAATATATACTAAGTCTCCTCTTTTCAAAAGTCCTGTGAAATCAGGATATTATAACTCCCTTAAATGCCAGGGCCTTATCTTCCACTTCCTTTGTAACTCTGTGGAACTTAATTATACAACTTTGTTATCATGAAGTTATTTTTGGTTGAGTAACTAGTAAGAGTTACAAAAGTCATAACATCTTGGAGAAATGCCAATTTTCACCATTGTAGCGCTTGACATTTTCTTAATTTTTTTTAATTTAACAATTTGAGGTTCAGCTGTGTACTTACCAGACACAATTGAGGCAATTGATAGGATTCTTAAAATTATGAAGTTTATACTTTAGGGAAGATAGAGACAGCTTAGTTTGAAATTATAATGCAGTGTGTTAATCACTGTGAAAGGGTGTACAGTGCATTGAAGTACATTGGAGGGATAGCTGGGGAGTTGGGAATAAAGAGGGGACAATGTTCCCTTACAGAAAGTAACATTCAAGTTGAAATCTAGAGCTCAGTAGGAGGTAGGTGGATCAGTAGTATATGCATAGGATTGTGGAGGTAAGCTATCCTGAATAATGCCAACATATTTGCAGTTTAGGAAGATCTGCATATATGCACTGAGGATGGATAGTAGAGGTATTAGACTCGAGGCAGAAAGAGAGAAAAATATTTAGGAGAACCTTTGCAGAAATCAAAGAAAGATGATAGAGACCTGGACTAGGCTAGTGGAAGTAAAGATAAAAAGGGGCACACATTCAAGAGAATTTATTTAGGAGTTAAACAATAAAACATTCAACTGAACAATAGAATATGTATTTGATGACAGAGGTATGAAATAAAAAGGTGAACCAAGAATGATGCTCAGATTTCTGATCTGGGCCATTGACAAGATAGTGATAATCATTACAATGGAAGGGACCATGCAGGGGAGAAGCAGGTTTTGGAATGGAGAGGTGCGTTTATTTTTAGCTTCTTTGGTATTGGGCATTTGTGAGATAACCATATATAAATATATTCCATAGTTAATTCGTTGTATGAACCCTGAACTCCAAAGTAAGATGCAAATTTAGGAATCCTACCCATATAGTTAGCAACAAGGTAGGGGACAGTAAGTAGAGTGAAAAGAGAGGAAGCTCCAGGAGAGAACTATGAAAAACACCAAAGTTTATTGGAAGGGAAGATGGAGAAGAACCAGAACTAGGAGGAGACCAAGAAGGAATGTTCACAAAGACAGGAAAATTATCAAGAATAGTGTATCCCGGAAGCAAAGTGAAGAAGAGAGCATTTCAAGAAGGAGGGAATAATCTGATGCTTTAGATAGGTCCAGTAAGGGGAGGCCTTTGGATGGGAGGGTAAGAGGATGTCTGTTGTATTTAAAACCATGAAAGAGACAGATCTTTGTTAGAAGCAGTCTTGTAAAAAAAACCATTTGGGGACAAGCCAGATTTTAGTTGGCTGCGGGAGTATCAATAAGGAAGGATTCATCTCTTAAAAGGAACTTTGGAAATGGAGGGCAGAAGATGTTGGGTAGTAGCTTAAATTTATCTGAGATGATCTCTTGTAGATCAGAAGTCTGAATTTATTTTAAATATTTGTTACTAGTACACTCATTTCTTACAGACAGCTCTGTGTAGAATTCTAGTCCAATAGAGACATTATTCTCATGCTGTATGAAATTCAGATTTCCAAAAGCCCTTTCTGATGGCACCAAAAAAATTGACCTACCATATATCACAATAAGATTAAATTAATAAGCAATTGTTGGAGAACTGTGTTGTGTATTGTAACTTTAAACTTTACTAATAGAAACTTTTTTATAGATTAATTTTTAAGGGGCGCCTGGGTGGCTCAGTCGGTTAAGTGTCCAACTTTGGCTCAGGTCATGATCTCACTGCTTGTGGAATCGGGCCCTTCATTGGACTATGTGCTGACAGCCAGCTCAGAGCCTGGAGTCTGTTTCGGATTCTGTGTCTCCCTCTCTCTCTGACCCTCGCCTGTTCACGCTCTCTCTCTCTCTCTCAGAAATAAATAAAAAAACATTAAAAAATTTTTAGATTAATTTTTAAATCATCTGTATTTTCTTAGAACCAATACCTGTAAAAGATCAGCTTTGACCATTATAACAATTTCAGTCGTAATATATCTTAATTGAAACTATGTTTTCTTATATTTACATAAGGCTTTAGCTATTTCATTTTTTCAGAAATTCATATTCTTACCAGTTACAGAGTCTTACAAGTTATCAACAGTCTTACTTTTTTGCAGTTTCATTAGAAATTTCATTGAAATCAAAAAGATGCTCAGAGATTCTATTTTTCAAATTAAATTACCAAAGAGACTGGGGGAACATTTTTTCTTCGGATGTGGAATTTCATTGCTAAAACTGAGACAGTCTTGGGCAAACTGGGCAGTTGGTCACCCTACCTGCCCTAAGGGGAATAATAGTATTTTTCCCTTCTTGCAGATTAAGGTTTTTGACTCCTAGGACAGATTGAAAAAGGATCTAGGTAGAGTTTCATGTTCTTCCTCCATGACTGCTTTTCCTCTCCTCCAAGTCTGCACCATGAAGAACACTTTAGTAGGGCTTTCTTTCATCTCTTTTGCATCTGGTAGGATTTCTGGTCAAAGAATCTGCAAGAAGGTGTGGAGTCTTCCAGTTTATGCAATGTATTCATGTGCCTTCACACTGTCCCTCCAGCCTTCACTCTGCCATCACCAGTTCCCTTACTGTTCTAGTTATGCTCTTACGGTGTCTGGTTGCATCTGTCGCAACTAAGCAAGTGCTAATGTCCCCTCTGTCCTTGCAGGTGCCTACTTCTTGTTTGCTCTGTGACTTGAGCTCTCTTCCAGGTTCAAAATAAGTCATGAATTTGAGTGTAGTGTGACTTTGTTTCGCCCCAAAGGTGGGAGCAGTGCTCTCTACAGCTTTCTACATCCCATAGTGGAAACTAGAATACTACTTCACAAAGCTGAATGTACATGTAAAATCATCTGGAAATCTTATGAAATACAGGCTCTGTTTCGGGAGGTTTGAAGTGGGACCTGAAATTCTGCCTTCCTAACAAGTCTGCAGTGATGGCAGTGCTATAGGTCCATTAAGCAAGGTTATAGAAGGTGTTTTTGTTTTTAAGGTTCAAAAGAGTTGAGGTCATGTCGATAAACTCAGGCATCTTTGAATTATGAAAGAAAACAGGTTGAGGTGCCTGGGTGGCTCAGTCAGTTAAGCATCCAACTCTTGATTTCAGCTCAGATCATGATCTCATGATCCATGGGTTCGGGCCTGGCATTCGGCTCTGCAGTGACAACTTGGAGCCTGCTTGGCATTCTCGGTCTGCCTTGCTCTCTGCCCCTCCCCTGCTTGTGCTCTCGCTTGCTCTCTCTCTCTGTCTCTTCTCTCTCTGTCAAATAAATAAACATTAAAAATTTTTTTAAAAGAAAGAAAACAAGCAAACGTGATAATGGAAGATGTAGCACATTTTGTGAGCTGGCAGAATTTTATTTGTGACTAAGATCTTACAGTTTAAAAACATTCTAGCTTTTTTTTCTGCTTAAGGGGGCTTCTTAAATACAAGCAAAAATGTAAATTGTTAACAAAATGTGATTGTATAGTTACACAGTGGTTACTTTTGGTTGTAAATGCTGTGTAATAGATATATTCTTTTTTTGTTCATCTATTTCATTTTCCATGAACACCTTTAATATATTGTCCATTGGTTAGTCTCACTTCTTCAGTGAACTGTGGCCTCAGTGTTATTTTTTTCTTTTGCCTTTCTTTATTCTGTTCTTCTTTTGCTTTCCTCACATAATTTTGTATTGCTTTTAAAACTCTGAAATAATTTCAGATTTATATCTCTATATATTTATATATAACAAATCTCTGAATTTCAAGTATAATACAATCAGCTCTTTTTTTTTTTTTTTTTAACTTCTCCTGAATCATTTGAGAATAAGCTGCTCACATGATGATCCCTGTCATAGGTTGTATTCTTTAGGAAGCAGTCTCTGAGACAAAGATTAGCTTGCAGGAAGTTTATTGGGGAAAGCTTTTGAAATCCTCACCTTCCTAAAGGAAGGGAAGAAAGCAGGTTTAGGCAGAGGTACAAGTAAAGTGAGGGGGGTCTCCGTGGAAGCCTCAGCTTACCCTGTAGAAAGAAACAGTTGGGATGACCCAACAACATCGTTCTGAGTTGGGTGAGAGGTCTGGGCCCCCCACTTCTGTAAAAGTGAGCTATTGGATGTGGACTGCCTTGGGGCTGGGTACAGAGCCTTGAGTGAGGCAGCATTCTTTGTCTGAGGCAGTGTCCTGTGGTGACTGGCCACTGAGAGCTGTGTCTTGGCAGAACTTCCAGCCATTAAGGACTGACTGGGTTGCAGTGCCCACAACTGGAATACTCTGGTGTGTATTTCCCACAAACAAGAGCATTGCTTTATATAGCCACAGTGTAACATGCACTACCATCTAAGTTCTTCCAGGCAGTTCACTTTCACCAGTTGTCTCAACAATGTGCCTTTACAACAAAAAGATCCAGTCCAAAGTCGTATGTTGCATTTAGTTGTTAAATACCTTTAATTTCCTTCCATCTGAAACAGTTCATCAGTCTTTAGCTTGGCTTTCATGACTTTGGCATGAAAAACCTTTTGAGGCTTATAGACCAGTTATTTCGTAGCATGTACTTCAGTTTGGTTTTGTCTCTCCTCATGAATAGATTCTAGTTATGCATCTTTGGCAGGAATAACGTACAAGTGGAGTTCTGTTCTTTTTCTTCCTATCAGTTGCCCATGGTTTTAATTTGTCCCTAGTCACGTTAACCACGCTATTGTGCAAAGCAAGGACTGCCTATATTCTAGCGTGTGTCACTTTAAAATTTCATTTTTTATTAATATATATTTTAGTTACTGTCTCACTTGAATACACTTTGATTTTACAATATTGTTAGCATGCAGATATCCCAAACCTGAAATTGCCATTGTGAAGCGAGCCAAGAAGATATCATCAGCAGAAACCCCTGATAGTTTTGGTACAGTACAATTTTAGCAGTATTGTGTGTTTGTCAGCTGTTACTGCAAATAGCAAAGCATCTATTTGACAGAACTTCTTGCCTGTTTGAAGTAGAATGTTTTGGTTATAATGATAACCCCCTTTTTAAAATTTGCACTAGTGTTTTAGACAGTCTACAGAGTATTTATTTTTATTATCCTAGACTCTGTGGATATGATGGAATAATAATTGCATGTGTAATTAACTGAGGGGTTAAATCTGTGACCTTAACAAGACACAAAATTTTTTTTCAGATTCAGTTTCCATACAGCTTGATACCTAACTTATGTTGCATGTGCTAGTTGGAGGAATTATGTTGTGTGTGTGTGCGTGTATGTGTATGAGATAGAGAGATGGAGGGAGGGAGAAATAAAAATAGCTATCTTTCTGTCCCTATTTTATTTATTTTTGATTACTATTTAGTATAGATATATTGTCTAAGAAGTATAACACATGTATAAAAGACTAAAAATATTTTATGGAATGATTGAAATTTTATAAGAATAAAGTTTAAATGCAACTTAGTTTTCTAAGGCTGTATATATACTGTAAAGAGCAAAAACCGAAATTGTAAGAACTTAAGAGAAATGTAGAAGCATAGCATGTGTACACACACACACACACACACACACACACACACAGACATTTCCTGCAAAAGTACCCCAGTATATTCTAGTTGGCCAATTCTTATATAACTTTAAAATTAAAAAGTTTTTATCTCTGTGTATATGTAGAAGTTAAGTGTTTAATGCAAATGTCTTTTTAAGAATAAAGTTTTAATTTTGAATTATTCTGAAGATTGTTTACTTAGCCATTGATTTTTAGGACAAGGAATAAAGGAATGATAGTGATTCTGTAGATGATGGCAGATATCAGTAGGCGGTAAGATGCTGATGAACAATAACTACTTAATAGTTGAACTTAACCTGTCCATGATTACCTTTTGAGACTTAGTCTTTACAGTATCTCTGCTCACTGTAGGGTGCTTCTTTGCGAATATTTTTTTCAAACCCTCTATTTTTTTAATCCTACTAATTATACAATAAAAAAGAAATATAGAATGAGAATCTTAGAGCTAGGAAGGAACACAGAGACCTAAACTAATTTTTTGTCACATGAAATAGATCTACGGGTTTATGACATGTTCAAGATTTGGCGACTAGTTACATATACAGCAGAATGAGGATTAGTGTCAGGTCCTTTGGATTTTTAGTTGAGTGTTCATTTTGCTATGATAAATTTCTTCAGGCTTAGAAGGGAAGATTAGTGCTAGACTATAGAGTATTAAGTTGTTCTGAAACCAGGAGAAACCATGTAATCTCCCATTCAAAAAATGTTTTCTTTGGTAACTGTAATAAGTCAGTTCATTGTCCCCTCTTCCTTTTAACTGTGATGGATTTTTGAAATATGATTTATCTGAAAGGAAATTATTTCTTAGGACAGAAAAAAAACAATTTGAAAAGGATATTAATATTTTAGTTAATTGTAATTTTACTTCAATTTTAAATATAAATGTGTGACCAATGTATGTATTAATATACAATTGATTCTTGGTTTCTTGGTTTTCTGTGTCTTTCTATTGAGATTTTATTCATTGAAAGAAGTAGAACAAGAGAATGTTAATCTGGATTCTAGATCTAGCTGTGTAGCCTTGAATAAGTCACTTAACATCTCTGGGCCTAAAGTGGCTCCATCTTCAAAGTAGAGAATTAAGTCAGTATTTCTCAGTGGGTATACTACTGGCATTTGGGCTAGATAATTCTTCATTATGAGTGAAGGACTCTCTTGTGCATTGCAGGGTGTTTAGAATCCCTAATGCCAATAGCATTTCCCAGTCACTGTCACATCCAGAAGCAACCCTGCATTTGTGAACAAGGGTTGAGGTATACTCCATGTTGAGAATTACTGGCAGATGGTTTCTAAGGATCCTTTTAGCTTTAACATTCTGTGAAGTAATTCTTTTTTGTAGAATGATTGGAAAGGGAAAAGATAATGATTTGACTGAAAAATCTCGCTCCTTTCTAGTATTAAGCAATTATATTAAAAATTTTTTTAATGTTTATTTATTTTTGAGAGAGACACACACACAGAGACACATTGAGTGCAAGTTGGGGAGGGGTAGAGAGAAAGAGGGAGACACAGAATTCAAAGCAGGCTCCGGGTTCTGAGCTGTCAGCCCAAAGCCCTACATGGGATTTGAACTCACAAGCTGCGAGTCGTGACCGGAGCCGAAGTCAGATGCTTTGCTTAGCCGACTGAGCTAACCAGGCACCCCTAAGCAATTTTATTTTAAAATGAATGTCTTCTGGGGAATCCATGTAACGATACCCACAGATATAGCTATCATTTATCCTGTTACAAGATGAATTACTGTATTTTTCTAGCTTACTTTAAGCTTTCCATCAATAATATGATGTATCTATGTGTAATATACCTAGTTGTATGCTTTTCTAAAGTCTCTTAAAGTTACGTAGTATTGTCTGTATGTAATAAGTAAAAGTAAGATTTGATTATTTTACAAAAGTTGTACTATTGTTTTTTTCTTAGCCTTTTAAAAAAAAGGAATATATATATAGTAATTATTTCCTTTTTCTGTCTTCCTTTGGCATGAAGGAAAGGAAGGAACATAATCTCTGTGTTAAGTAGTATATATAATTTCCAAGTACACAAGTTAGACATGTAAAAGCAATAACAAATCAATGTTTGATTATCCTAAAAAAAATTCTATGAAATGACAGACAAGAGTGAAATAAATTATTATACTTTTAGTATTTACTCTTTTTAAAGCCAGAGTTAAGCAGTTAACAAGCTAATACACTAATTATGTTAATAAAGGTGATAATTAATTGGACACTGTCTTCCTCACCATTACTGCGGGCCCACTCCTGCCCTCAGCTGTTATACACTGGCCTGCCTGAACCCAGGAATGGGTTAATTGCAGTGAAGTAAACTAGATACCAGTCTAGGTTGCAGCGAAGCCCCAAGTCACAAGTTATGTTCCCCAGAAGTTAACGAGGTAATAGTATTATTAGGCCATCCAGGTAAATATTTCTTTTCTACATAATGTGCATGTTGCAGTAAACTTTTAAATGCTAAATGACAAAATCACACTTAAATGCTTTTTCTCTTTGGTCTTAGCTAAGGCATGCACTTTAAAAAAATATTAAAAAGTACTTTTATAATTATAGATTTTATTATCAAAGTCTTGATAATTGAAATTTACTAAGTTAAAAGGTTAAGTTCCTTGCTATTTCTAAAGAATGATTTTATTTTTCAATTTTGAGTGTCACTTTTTATAAGTGTATTACTTAGCCATGTGATTATGTTTCTTTTGAAAATACTGCTTGGTGGCTTTTTAAAATAAACTTTTTTTTAAAGCTTTTTCCTCTTTGGTGCATGTTTGATCATTTAATACAATTTAAATTATTTTGCACATGGCATGGTTTGCATTTTAAAACTTATTCTTTAATGTGTTCTATCTGTATTTAAAATTCACCTTACCCTTTAGAACTTTTGATTATATTAAAAGTCTGAACCGTTATTCATAATGTTCATAAATAGAGTAACCGAGACTTACAGCCTCTAAATTGTTGCTTAAACACAGTAGTTTCATCTCTGTTCTTTTCATAAATCTCTTATTAGGCCAAAGTGTGATTTGTGTTGCCACATCTATTTCCTGTACTTTCTTGGGGAAGTTTCTGGGGTGGGGTCTGGAACAAATAGTAAGTAGGTGGTCAAAAGATTGAAACTAGCTAATTGGATATTTAGAGTATTGACTTATTTGTAATTAAAGGTATGATGTGTGCATTAAACTATCTCAGAGTACAGTTGCTTTAGTACTTATTAAGTACATTATAAATGATTTTAAATTATTCCCTTGATTTGTGATCTTATATTGATGATTATGTCCATGGTAACAGACTAAAATAAATTACTACATTTAGAATTATCATTGCCTTGAAAGCATAATAGAAAACAAGGCTCTTTTTTTGTTTTTCAGATTTTCTTTTAAGCTTGGATTTATACTTTGTAAAATATGGTTAAATTTAATGAATGTAATGTTTATGAAAATGACAAATTATGGTTTCTATTGAATAATATAATAGAACTCATTCTGTATGCCAAGGGGTCTGGTTTTGTTTTCCAGTATCACCATTATAAACATGTTTTATAATTTTATAATAGAGACTAAAATGTGGAAACTATAGGCATTCTACTTTCAGTTCTACCAAATCATTTTGATTTTCAATTTAAAATATATCTCTAAGTAGAGTAACTTGTTTAAAAAGAAATAAGGCAGACATCCAGATGGTCAACAGACACATGAAACGATGCTCAACATCACTCATCATCAGGGAAATACAAATCAAAACCACAATGAGATACTACTTCACACCTTTCAGAATGGCTAAAAATCAACAAATTAGGCAAAAAGATGCTGGTGAGGATGCGGAGAAAGAGTAACTCTTTTGCACTGCTGGTGGGAATGTAAACTGGAATAGCCACTCTGGAAAACAGTATGGAGATTCCTCAAAAAAGTAAAAATAGAACTACCCTATGACCCAGCAATTGCACTACCATGTATTTATCCAAGGGATACAGGTATGCTATTTCAAAGGGACACATGTGCCCCAGTGTTTACAGCAGCACTATCAACAATAGCCAAAATATGGAAAGAGCCCAAATGTCCATCGACAGATGATGGATAAAGATGTGGTATATATATACAAAGGAGTAATACTCAGCAATCAAAAAGAATGAAATCTTACCATTTACAACTGTGTGGATGGAACTAGAGAGTATCATGCTAAGCAAAATTAGAGAAGGACAAATATATGCCTTCACTCATATGAGGACTTTAAGATACAAAACAGATGAACATAAAGGAAAGGAAGCAAAAATAATATAAAAACAGGGAGGGGGACAAAAACATAAGAGACTCTTAAATATGGAGAACAAACAGAGGATTACTGGAGGGATTGTGGGAGAGCAGATGGGCTAAATGGGTAAGGGGCATTAAGAAATGTACTCTTGGGGCGCCTGGGTGGCTTAGTCGGTTAAGCGTCCGACTTTCGCTTAGGTCATGATCTCGCGGTTCGTGGGTTCGAGCCCCGCGTCGGGCTCTGTGCTGACTGCCAGCTCAGAGCCTGGAGCTTGTTTCAGTCTGTGACTCCCTCTCTCTCTGACCCTCCCCTGCTCATGCTGTATGTCTCTCTCTCTCTCTTCTAGAAATAAATAAAACATTAAAAAAAAATCTACTCTTGAAATCACTGTTGCACTATATGCTAACTAACTCGGATATAAATTTTTAAAAAGTTAATAAAAAATAAAAATAAATAAGGCATACCTCATCCTAAAAAGTATTCTATAAATAATTATTAATATCAGACTGAAGATCTTTTATAAAAAAGTTATTTTTAAAGGGAGATATACTTGTTAAATCATATAGTAAAGTTCTCAGACTCGCTCTACCTAATTGTTTTTTTAGACAATTAAAATACCAATTAAAATAATTTACAATTGATTAGGGCTTAGAAATTTCTTTCAAAGATTTGTTTTAATGACAACATTAAACATGTTTACATTCTGAAAACATGAAAATATTTTTAATAGAGTGTTATATTGAAAAAATAATGCAGCAAGATGGGAATAATTTGGCATACTCTTTCTGAGAGTAACTTTGCAAAATTTTAAAAATCTTTAACTTCCTTCCCCTCTTCCTTCCTTCCTTCTGGCTCAGTATTGCCAGTTAGAAATCTACCCTAAGGAACTTTCAGAGGAACATACAAATATTTAGATACAAGTTTATATTAATATTATTTGTAAATGTGATAGGGAATTAAACTGTTATACATCATATGAAAAAATGCCCTACCAATATTTCTGTATACCAATAATGAAGCAGCAGAAAGAGAAATCAAGGAATCAGCTTTATTTACAATTACACCAAAATCCATAAGATACCTATAAATAAACCTAACCAACGAGGTAAAAGATCTGTAACTGAAAACTGTAAAAGAAACTGAAAACTATGAAAGAAATTGATGAAGAAGAAATTGTGAAAAAGACACACAGAAATGGAAAAACATTCCATGCTCATGGATTAGAAGAGCAAATACTGTTAAAATGTCTATACTCTTCAAAGCAATCTACACACTCATTGCAATCCTTATCAAAATAATATTAGCATTTTTCACAGAGCTAGAACAAACAATTCTAAAATTTGTATGGTACTAGAAAAGACCCTCAATCACCGAAATAATGTTGAAAAAGAAAAGCATAGCAGGAGGCATCAAAATTCTGGACTTCAAGCTGCATTATAAAGCTGTGATCATCAAGACAGTATGGTACTGGCACAAAAACAGACACATAGATCAGTAGAACAGAATAGAGAACACAGCAGTGGACCCACAACTATACGGTCAACTAAGCTATAACAAAGCAGGAAAGAATATCCAATTTAAAAAGACAGTCACTTCAACAGATGGTGTTGGGAAAACTGGACAACTTTCTTATACCATACACAAAAATAAATTCAAAATGGATGAAAGACCTAAATGTGAGACTGGAAACCATCAAAATCCTGGAGGAGAACATAGGCAGTAACCTCTTAGACCTCAGCTATAGCAGTTTCTTACTAGACATGTTTCTGGAGGAAAGAGAAACAAAACAAAAATAAACTATTGGGACCTCGTCAAGATAAAAAAAAAAAAAACTTATGCACAGCAAAACAAACAAACAAAAAAACAATCAACAAAACTAAAAGGCAGCTATTGGAATGGGAGTAGGTATTTGCAAATGACATACCTGATAAAGGGCTAGTTTCCAAAATCTGTAAAGAACTCATCAAACTCAACACCCCAAAAAAACAATCCAGTGAAGAAATGGGCAGAAAAAATGCTTACTATCACTTATCATTAGAGAAATACAAACCAAAACTATAATGAGAAACCATCTCACACCTGTCAGAATGGCTAAAATTGACAACTCAGGAAACAACATGTTGGTGAGGATGTGAAGAAATGGGAACCCTCTTACACTGCTGGTGGGAATCCAACTGGTACAGCCACTCTGGAAAATAGTATGGAGATTCCTCAAAAAGTTAAAAATAGAACTACCCTGGGGCCCAGCAATTGTGCTTTATCCCACAGATACAAAAATACTGATTCAAAGGGGCACATGCACCCCAGTGTTTATAGCAGCTCTATCAACAGTAGCCAAAATATAGAAAGAGCCCAAATGTTTATCAACTGATGAATGGATAAAGAAAATATATCTATTTCTTTATATATATTTCTTTATATATATATTAATATATATTTTGTAATATATACATATATTAGAAAGAGTGAAATCTTGCCATTTGTAATGAGAGGAATGGCACTAGGGTGTATTATGCTAAGTGAAACAAGTTAGAGAAAGACAAACACCTATGATTTCATTCATATGTGGAATTTAAGAAACAAAACAGATGAACACCAAGGAAGGGAAAGCAAAATAAAATAAGATAAAAACAGAGAGAAAGACAAACTGTAAGAGACTCTTAACTATACAGAATGAACTGAGGGTTGCTGGAGGCAAGTTGGGTAGGGAGATGGGTTAAATGGATTATAGGCATTAAAGAGAGCACTTGGTGTTATGTAAGTGATGAATCACTAAGTTCTACTCCTGAAACCAATACTACGCTAAATGTTAACTAACTTGAATTTAAATAAAAACTTTGAAGAAAAAATTAAAATAAAATAAAATAAAATAAATGGAAATCATGGCCAAATAGGAAAAAATGTCACCAATAGAATCATTACCTTAAAAAATTGAAGAGAAAATATTTACCATATAATGCTTTGTAAAAATGGCAGAATATGTTTTATGTATACATGTCTACAGAAAAAAGATTGAAGGGTAATACATCAAAATGTTTATTTATGAGAAGTTACAGGTACTTTAATTTTTTGGAGGATCTCATTAATTTCCTACAATAAACATGTATGGTCTTCATACTTGAAAAGTATACCTTTTTCCTTTAGATAAGCCAAAGGAAATTAGTATTTTAATTGTTATTTTCTAATTTTGCTTAAAAATTACTAAGTTAAAAAAACAAACTCACTATCCACATCTTTTTAATATATGTAAATGCAAATAAATATTTGTGTAAGGTATGTATATGTATACATAAAGCAGGTGTGTGTGTATATAAATATGGCTTGTTTAATGTAAAATGTTTAAAGTAAATTCGTATTTAAGCAATAAATTTTGCTTGAAAAGCACAATCAGAGCCACAAGGCATTGTATGGCCAGATTGCAGACAGTTGTTCTGTTTCCAAAGGTTCTATTCTAAAACTTGCATGTAGGGGGCAGCCTGGTGACTCAGTTGGGTGGGCATCTGACTTCAGCTTAGGTCATGATCTTGAGGTTTGTGAGTTTAAGCCCACATAGAGCTCGCTGCTCTCTGCACACAGCCCACTTCAGATCTTCTGTACCCACTTTGCCCTT
The DNA here is from genome assembly GCF_003009895.1 of Hyaena hyaena. NCBI lineage: Eukaryota > Metazoa > Chordata > Mammalia > Carnivora > Hyaenidae > Hyaena > Hyaena hyaena. Next base: position 2,537,316 of record NW_024080694.1, read on the forward strand.
CCCCCACTTGCACTCTCTCAAAAATAAACATTAAAAAAAATTTTTTTTTTAACTTGAGTGTTGGGGCACCTGGGTAGCTCAGTCGGTTAAGCATCCAACTTCAGCTCAGGTCATGATCTCACAGTTCGTGGGTTTAAGCCCCGCATCGGGCTCTGTGCTGACAGCCTGGAGCCTGTTTCGGATTCTGTGTCTCCCTCTCCTCTGACCCTTCCCTGTTCATGCTGTCTCTCTCTCTCTCAGAAATAAATAAAAAACATTAAAAAAATATTTTAAAAATAAATAAATAAACTTGAATGTTGTATGTTCCTGAAAAGCATAATTTAAACAAATTTTCTACTTTATTCTAAACTGAAAAACATAATTTAAATGAATTTTCTGCTTTATTCTAAGCATTAATGTAAAGGATAAATATTAGTATATTTATAACACTGATAAAATTATTTGAATACGTAAGTTACATTTTAGTTATGAAGTAGTCTAAAATATTTTGGTAAACCTAGTAGGAATTTTCTAGGATTCAAATGGTAATAGTTGTTCTTCTATGGTTAGAGGTCCTAATGTTATTGCAGTAACATATATTTGGTTGTACGATTACTGTCCCAAATATATGTCCTAGGAAAAGCTTCTCCTGATTCTTACTAATAAAAAACCATTATTGGTTACCTTCTAGTACAGGAAAAAGAAAAAAAAGATTAACTGGAAATTAATTTTTAGAGTCTACAATTAGTCAATTTATCTCCTAAATGCCATTTTATGTTTAAAAAAAAAAGGCAATGATAAACAATTGGCCAGGAATTTACTTTAAAATTTATTTTATTTTTAATGTTTATTTTGAAAGAGAGTGCATGTGCATACACATGTTCACGTGTGTGCAGAGGAGGGCAGAGAGAGAGGGAGAGAGGGAGTCCCAAGCAGCCTCTGTGGTGTCAGCACAGAGCCTGGCCATGGGGCTCGATCCCACAAACCATGAGATCATGACCTGAGCTGCAACCAAGAGTGGGACATTCAACTGACTGAGCCACTCAGGTGCTAAAGTCAGAAATTTATTTTAAAATACACTTTTAGGGGCACCTGGGTGACTCAGTCAGTTAAGCCTCCAATTTTGGCTCAGGTCATGATCTCACAGTTAATGAGTTCAAGCCTGTGGTAGGCTCTGTGCTAATAGTGCAGAGCCTGCTTGAGATTCTCTCTGCCTCTCCTGGGCACACTCTCTCTCTCTCAAAATAAATAAACTTTATTTAAAATAAACTTTTAGAACATGGCCTAAGATATAGAAATGTTTAGACCTGTGTCGCACAGAAAAACCAGAGAACCTCTGGCACAGCTGGGATGCTTTTTATTCATCTGTTTTTCCCATAGTGCTTAGCATTGTGTTTTGTATTAAGAGTACTCTGTGTGCACAATGGAGTCTGATCCAAAGATACCAAGTTTAGACCGCTAGATGACTGATCAACAAAGAATCACATTAGAGGGACTGAAGAAATACATGTCCCAGCAATTCATTTGCCCAGATCTAGGGCGTCTTTTTCTTGTGACACCTTTTCTGAGGCTCCCTTTGAAATAATCTCTCTCCCTCCCTCCCTTTCTGTTTAAAAAAAAATCTCTGCATTTGTTGCTCATCTGTTTTTCTTAACGGGTTCTGTTTCTCATTCCTCCCTTTGCTCCTTTCTTCCTAATCTAACATTCTTCTTTCTTTAAATAAGTGCAATAGCAAACTTAAATATTTATACTTATGTTTATGTAGGAAAATATAAAATGCAACTGGATTAAATACATTATTCCTGAAATAGAAAAAAATCCTTAATTTTTGTTTTCTTTTGACTCTCTTCTCTATTTTATATGATAGTGCCCTCACTTTTATAAAGATAAAGAGATAATAATTGAGCATTAAAATGATGATTGTGATGTACTATAATATTTAATACATCAAAGAAATATTCCTTTTTAAAAAATGGTAGTATTATGTAGGCAGTAATAGTATTTTACAAGCTACAACAGGTCTCTGGTTGCTTTGGTTAATTAGAAAACTAACTGAATACCTCATGCTTTGTACAATCTAAAAAGTTAGAGTTTCATTTCATTAAGAAAAAAAAGTAAAATTGCTTTACATTTTTAAAATCATTTTCTCTAATCTTGCTGGGTTACTGAAGCAAAACAAAATGTTGAAAGTGTTGAAAAATCCCATATTTAAACATGCAAAGTGTTTTTCTTATATTTTCAAGATTTGTAATGAGTATCTCAGAGATTTTTGTATTAGAAAAAGATTTGTCTATGTTTTATAATACTTGAATATATTTAAATTCTCAGGGACAGATTGGAGGAAGAGAGTTCCATTTCAAAAAAATTTCATTTGATTTGATACAGTAAAAATTAGCTGTTTGCAGCAACCGTCTTCTCTACCCTTCCTTAGGCAAACGTTAAAATGTGCAATCGAAAGGAAAAAATCCTATATGTAAATATTATCTCAAATGCTTACAGATAATTTTCTTAAACTATGTATTTTTTTTAGTTGTTTTTTTTTAGTTCTCTTTTGAGAGAGAGAGAGAGAGAAGTGGAGGGGCAGAAAGAGAGGGATAGAGAGAATCACAAGCAGACTCCATGCTGTCAGAGCAGAGCCTGATGCAGGGCTTAAACCCACAAACCATGAGATCGTGACCTGAGCCAAAATCAAGAGTCAGATGCTTAACTGACTGAGCCACCCAGGCGGCCCCTAACCTATGTATTTCTAAACATGGAACTCTAGTAAGAGCAATTCTTCAATAATGAGAAATATCTTTTTTTTTAAACAAAAGGGAAAACTGTAAGGGAGTTTGGATGTTATTTTTTGCCACTACTATGAATAAACACACTTAAAGTGGAACAGTTATTATTCATTAAGGATTTAGTGTCTGTGTTCATGAGGAATATTGGTGTGCAGTTTTTTCTTTTTTGTGATTTCTTGGTTAGGTTACGTTTTTAGGATTTCTGAAAACAAGTTGGGAAGTATTTCCATATCTTCTGGTTTTTTTTTTTCAAAGAATTTGTGAGTTTATGTAAGATTGGTGTGTGTGCGTGTGTGTTTCTTTAAGCATTTAAAAATTCACCAATGAAACCATCTGGGCCTGGAGGATTTTTGCGTGTATGTGTTATGGAAAAGTATTTGGTGACAAATTCAATTTTATTAATAGATAGAACTATTCAGATTTTTGTCAGTTTTGGTAAATTTTATTTTTCAAACAATTTGTTCATTTTATCAAAGTTTTTGAATTTGCTGGCATAAAGTTATTAATAGTACTCTGTTTAATTTCTATAGGATCTGTAGTGATGTCCCTTCTTTCATTTCTGATATTAGTATTTTGTGTTTTCTCTTTCTTTATCAGTATACCTGGGGGTTTATTAATTTTGTTGATTATTTCAAAGAAACAACTTTTGTCTTTGTCTGTTTCCTTTATTGTTTTCTGTTTGATTTCAGCTCTTTTCATATTTCCTTCTTTTTGTTTACTTATGATTTAACTTGCTCTTGGTCTTTTTTCATAGCTTCTTAAGATAGACCAGTAGGCCATTTATCTTAGACCTTTCTGCTTATTAATGTAAGTATTTCAACTTCAAACTATAAGCTTTCCTTTAAGCATTCATTTTGCTGCATCCCATAAAGTTTGATATGTTGTATTTTCATTGATATTCAGTCTAATTTCCCTTTTGATTTCTTCTTTGGCCCATGTATGTATTTATTTATTTTAAAATGTTTATTTTGAGAGAGAGAGAGAGCAGGGGAAGGGCAGAGAGAGGGGGAGACAGAAGATCTGAAGCAGGCTCTGTGCTGACAGCAGAGAGCCCAATGTGGGGCTCAAACTGATGAACTATGAGATCATGACCTGAGCTAAAGGCAGAGACTTAACTGACTGAGCCACCCGGGCACCCTGAGTCCATGTATTTAGAAAATGTTATTTAATTTCCAAAACTTTTTTCTGGATGTCTTATTATTTATTCCATTTTGGTCAGAGAATGTATTCTTTATGATTTTAATTATAAATTTATTAACATGTTTTGTGGATCAGCTTATGGTCTATCTTGATGAGTGAACCATCTCCACTTAAAAAGAATATGTGTATTCTGTAGTTGTTGGGTGTTGTTTAAATATCAATTGGATCAGGATGATTGGTAGTGCTGTTCAAATAATCTGCATCTTACTGATACTTTTGCCTAGTTTTCTGTCAGTTGATGAGAAAGAGGTTTCTGTCTTTCTTAGTATGATTGTGGAATTGTTTATTTTATCCTTTAATTCTGTCAGATTTTGCATCATGCAGTTTGAAGCTATGATGTTAGGCGTAATCAAATTATTATTTTGTCTTTTGATGAATTTACTCTCTTATCATTTTGAAATGTCCCTGGCTCTGGTCATATTCTTTAGGTCTAGTTGATGTGATATTAATATAACCACTCCAGCCTTTATAAGCTTAGTGTTTGTATAGTATATCTTTTACCATCCATTTAATTTCAACCTATTAAACTATAATTCTTGTGGATATCTTATAGTTGGGTCTTGCTTTTTTATCCATTTTGACAATCCCTACCTTTTAATTGAAGCATTTAGTTTAGTCCATTAACAATGTAAATTACTGATATAGTAGGATATAGGTTTGCTACTTTACTATTTGCTTTTTGTTCCTCTGTTTGCATTCCCTGCATTGTTTTGACTTAATTTTTAAAAATTCCCTTCAAATTATTTACTAGCTTTTTAACTGTATTCTCATTGCATTTTGTCTGTATGTGTGATTGTTTCAGAGCTTACAAATATGCATTGTTGGGGCGCTGGGTGGCTCAGTTGGTTAAGTGTCCGACTTTGGTTCAGGTCTTGATCTCACAAATCGTGTGTTCAAGCCCCACGTTGGGCTCTGTGCTGACAGGTCGGAGCCTGGACCCTGCTCCGATTCTCTGTCTCCCCATCTCTCTGCCCTTCCCTTGCTTTCTTTCAAAAATGAATAAATATTTTTTAAAAAAACACAAATATTCATTCTTACTTCTTCATAGACTGCATAGAGCTAATGTTGTACTACTTAATAGACATTGTAGAAATATTACAACCAAATTACCAAATTGGTCCATTTGCAGCCTCCTTTATCCTTTATGCTTTGATGTCATATGTATTATATCTACATACGTTATAAACTCCATAAGGCAGAGTTAACAATTTTTTCTTTAGATAGTCATGTCTGCCTAAGTTAAATTACTAGGGGAAAAGTAGATTTTTTTATTTACGCAGTATTTACCATTACTGACACTCTTCATCCTTTCCTGAAGATCCTACTGCCCAACTGGCATTTCCCTTCTGTCTGAAGAGCTTGCTTTCACATTTCCTATATTGCGGCTTGGCTGGCAACATATTCTCGTAGTTTTAGTTTATCTTTGATACGGTTGGCCTTCATTCTTGAAGGATAATCTTTCTGGATACAGAATAGTGGGCTGACAGCTTTTTTTTTCCTTCTTGAATCATATTTAAAGAATCATTTTCCGGGGCGCCTGGGTGGCTTAGTCGGTTAAGCGTCCGACTTTCGCTTAGGTCATGATCTCGCGGTTCGTGGGTTCGAGCCCCGCATCGGGCTCTGTGCTGACTGCCAGCTCAGAGCCTGGAGCCTGTTTCAGTCTGCGACTCCCTCTCTCTCTGACCCTACCTGCTCACGCTGTCTCTCTCTCTTTCTCTCCTAGAAATGAAATTAAAATAAATAAATAAATAAATACATTCAGCTTATTTAAAAAAATAAATAAATAAATTAGTATTTTCCTTGCCCTTAATTTTTACAGTTCATTCCAGGGCGAATAGGAACACAAAGTATACCTTAATGAGTCATTTGCATAANCTGACTGCCAGCTCAGAGCCTGGAGCCTGTTTCAGTCTGCGACTCCCTCTCTCTCTGACCCTCCCCTGCTCACACTGTCTCTCTCTCTCTCTCTCCTAGAAATAAAAAATTAAAAAAAAAAAAAAAAAGAATCATTTTCCTTTAGTTAATATGTTGGGTTTTTTTGTGACTATATAAGATTATTTTCTATTACTGATTTTCCTCATGTTTATTTTACTAGGGGTTCACTGAACTTTCATGACTCTTGAAATTTTTGTCTTTCACCAAATTTGGGAAATTATTAGCCATTATTTATTCAAATATTTTTTGGTTTTTTTCTTCCTGCTTTCTGGAACTCCAGTTATACATGTTTTGACTTTTTGATATTTAGCTGTAAGTCTCTTAGACTAATTTATTATTTCTCAATCCTTTTATTTTCTGTTCTTCAGATGAGTAATTTTTATTGGTCTATCATGTTCACTCTTCATTCTGCTTTTAAGCCTATCCAATTAACTTTTAAATTTCAGATAATTTTCATGGGAGTTTGATTCTTTTTGTAGTTTCTATTTGACTGTGTTTTCATTTATGTTTTTGTTTTGTTTTGTTTTGTTTTTTTTAAATGTTTTATTTATTTCTAGGAGAGAGAGAGAGAGAGAGAGACAGCGTGAACAGGGGAGGGTCAGAGAGAGAGGGAGTCGCAGACTGAAACAGGCTCCAGGCTCTGAGCTGGCAGTCAGCACAGAGCCCGACACGGGGCCTGAACCCACGAACCGCGAGATCATGACCTAAGCGAAAGTCGGACGCTTAACCGACTAAGCCACCCAGGCGCCCCTTCATTTATGTTTTTGAATATAATTTCTACTTCTAACATTTGAGTCACTCCGTCTATTGTTTTGTCTCCTGAAGATGGGTCATTTTCCCCCATTTCTTTGTTTGTGAAGCAATGTTAGATTATATCTTAGTCACTGCTGTAATTATCATGTTGTAGAAACTCTGGGTTGTGCTTTATTCTTCTAAAAAATACCAATTTTTCTTTACTTGCCTCTTTTAGCAGGCGGTTGATGGTTAGGCTCATACTGCAAACTATATCTAGGTGTGCTGCTCAAATCTTCAGTTATTTTACCCATAGCTGGGATTTGTTTTGGTTTTTACTGCAAATTTGTGATTCATAGGTCAGCCATATATTTGAACTGACTGTATATATAGAATTTAGGTCTCCTCCTTTCAATCTCTATCCTTTCCAGGACTCCCCTTTCACTTTCTAATGGCTTTGGTTACCTTGCACCCCAGTCACTGCTTCTTCAGGCCAGAAAGAATGAAGATTTTTTGTTGGAGTTTTAGTTGCCCCAATATTGTGGGTTGAGGTCTGCCCTCAGGCCAAAAGAGACAATAAGCAACTAACTCACTTAGTTCTATTTCTTTTTCTAAGTGTTGATTCCTTTCCAGAATCAACCTGCTTTTGGACATTTTCTAGGTCTTTTAGGTAGTTATATATATTTTTTACATATTTGTTTATAGTTTATAGATATTCTCTGCAGGAGAATTGGTCTCATAGGAGGTTAGGAAGCCAGCAGTGGAAGTAGAATCAGAATTTTTTACATTAAAATCATTGGAAAATATGATATAGTGAAATACAGTCTTAATGATTATCTTATTATTTTAAGATATTCAGGAAAAGTAAAAAGTAATGGTGTATGTTACACACATACACACACACACACACACACACACATTCACACACACATACACACTGAAACGAAAGAACTAGGTTTTCTAACTCCAGAGTCGTCTTAATGAAACATTAAATTAGAATACATTTCCAATGTAAGTGTAGTTTGCCATATATATGTCAAAAGAAAATACTAAAGTTTATTTCTTATGAGAGAGAGTGTGAGGGAGGGAGGGGCGGGGGGGGGGGTGGAAATCCCAAGCAGGCACAGCACAGAGCCCAGAGCCCAGAGTGAGACTCAGTCTCACAAGCCGTGAGATCAAGACCTGAGCCAAAATCAAGAGTTATTTGCTTAACTGATTGAGCCACCCAGGTCCCCTCAAAAAGAAAATCCTTAAGGTTAAGATACATACATAGGGAAACAATGCTTCTGGGGTTTATTGTGACCATTTTGAGGGAGGTATGTTAGCAGTGATCACAGTTGTTTTGTTTTTTAAGTTTATTTCCAGAGACAGAGGACGGGAGAGGGGTAGAGAGAGAAGGAGAGTGAAAGAATCCCAAGCAGTCTCCACACTGTCGGTCAGAGCCCAATGTGGAGGTTGATCCCAGGAATCGTGAGATTGTGAACTGAGTGGAGATGAACCACTCAGGCACCCCGCAGCCAGTACAGTTTAAACCTGTATAAGATTGCCTGGGCTAATTTCCAAGATTGAGTTCTGTAGTGCATTGAATTGGTAATGTTCTGATTATATATCTGATAAACTTCTGATATATATAGTTTTGATATAGTTAATATAGTAAAGAAGGTAATTAACAGCATCAGTGTCCTCAAAATGATCAATATATGGTTTAAAACATGTTTGACAGATACTTTCCAGTAAAATTTCCACTTTCTGGGAAATGTTCCTTTCATGTTTCCTCTTGCTACTTACTAGGTTCTTTGTGAAGCAGGAGGCAGAGTCTCTGCTTTGATTTTACTTTAATCTCTGTGCCAGTGGTTTTTCTTCCAGCTCTGTCTCCTTTACTTTATATTTCTTTCTTTTTCTCAGTCTTTACAAAATATTTTTAATTAGTTTTAATCTTTTACTCCTTATGTGTAATAGGAAAGAGATTAGGAATATTGATTATATTATTTGATTGCTCTTTGCTGTACCTTTACATTTGCCTACCTCTTACCCTTTCTTCTTTGAAGTTGTAAAACAGTTTGAATATTTTACTCACTATGAATATGTAGGGAATTTGAAGAAGTAAAAGCAAGGACTCTGTATACTCTCATTCTATTGGGAAGGTCCTGCTTGTTGAATTTTTAGGTATTTCAAGATGTTCCAGTCAACTGACAAGGACTTCTCCTCACAGTGTCAGAACTGTAGTGATGATGAGAGTAATGCATCTAGCAAATAGTTCTGGTATGTAACCACTTTTGCATGTTTACTTCAGCAGAAAACTCTGTGGCATACAGTGGTATCCTATGTTCCCTGTTAAAATTTGGAAAACCATTTGCATGCTTTCAAATAGATTTTGAGGTAATGGTGTTAGTCCATGGATAGCCAATATATTTTAATTAGATGGGAAATTCTGCAAAGATTAGTATCTTCATTTCAAAACTCTTCTAAAAAACGTTAAACAAAACTTAAACTTGCATTCTTAGAACTTTCTGAATAATACGATAATTGATTAAACCCAAGGTTTTAGCATACTTATTGTATAACCATTTTGGTACTATATTCAGTTTCAGTAAAATATTCACAAATATGAACAATACTTCTTTTTTACATAGTTTATCAATGAGGATGTATTTGCTTTTTACTTTTTTAAAAGTAAATTCTTCAGTTCTTTTGTTGTCATAGATTATAAACAAGTATTTTAGAAAATATATCCAGTTCTTAATGTGTCTCCTTGGACAGGCTGGTTGTACTAAACCTTTAGAGCAGCGTGACACATGGTGTGGGCTCTTCTCTGTAGACTGTCAGTTCATTCTTTTGGACAGGAGGAGGGCAAAGTACGGTTCTCTGCCATTTTACCAGAGCTTACTCTTGTCCTCACACAAATGGTGAGATGTTAGGTATGTTGCTTCTTTATAATAATTGTTAATTTTTAGATTTAATGATTGCAGTTAAAGCTATTACTTTGATTTATACTTGGGAAAACTTTGTGTGTTTTATGATATATATTATAAATAGTTTACTATTACTTGTGATTCTGAATAGCACTCTACTTTTTCTTGTGTAAAATATTCTATATTATCCAATAGTATAGGGTTCAAAACCCCAAATATTTAATGTATTATCAAGAGAGATTAAGGAACAGAACACAATCCAGTGAAGTCATCATTGAAATACATTGCTTTAAAGATATTATTTTCTGTTTTTTTAAAGGATATCTAGGTCTATTTGAATATTCTTTTTTCTGCTATCAATGTTTGTTTGTATATATATTTCTTAAGACATCTGTCATTGCCTTCTTAAAGAAAGGTAGCTATATTTCAAAGGTTTTTTTTTTTTTTAACTGTAACTAATCAGGCCCATTATATAGATGTAAAGACTTAAAAAACAAAAAAATGAAATGCTAATGATTACCTAGGCCCATAGGGTCCATGGAAGACTTGTAACTAAAGTTCAGTTTTGTTTTCTAGCCTTGTAATTTCATCCATACCAAGTATTATTTTCTTTATGGATAACTTTGGTCTGTTAACCTACAAAAATTTATAAATAAACTTTGATATCCTCTCACTTTGTAAATCTGCTGGTATTTTCCTCATTGTAATAAAAGGAACTCGTGCTATGGTAACTAATTCTTGACCTAAGCCCTTTTGTTCCCCTTTAGAAAAATTGGAAGCTGCACCACCCACGCCAGGACAGCTGAGATATGGTAATGGTTCTCTAATTGTTAAATATTTGTTCATCTATCTTTTAGACTTGAAACAACTGCATCATTCAATGATAGTATAGAAGAGTCAGTAAATTTAATTTTTCCACATAGAGCGGATTATCTTATTTATCATGGCGAAACAAAAAGTTTATAAACTTGGTTTAAGACATATTACAATGTTATGGAATTTTAATATTTGTAATAGTATATAACATTGTTAAACTGTAGTTACCATCTAGAAATAAAGTTATACTTATGGTAAGGTTTCTTTAATTCCCAGTAAAAAGGATATTGTTTACTTTAATATGGATTTAAATTGGGTAATTTCAGAACTAGAAAGTCTGAGCTCAGAGCTAGGTAGATTTGTTCTCTGGTGGAGAAAATACTTAAGGCTTGCTGTTTGTAATGATGAAGAAAGTTAAGTTCATTTGACACTGCCAGGAAGAAGCTTATAAATGGTGCTGGTGTACTTTCTTTACGGTTATGAAAATAGTCAAGGCTAACACTGACATAATGTAAAACAGTTTGGGATCTTATTATAGAGACAGTGAAAGAAGAGAATGTTTTAACAGTGCAGTAAATTGAGTAGATTATAAGTGAAAGCTAAATATTAGATGTGATTTGCTGTTATAGAGTAGTATTTCCCAAAGGAAACTGAAGAAGTTACAAATTAATAGGAGATCATTACATACTAGAGAGTAAACTAACATAATTTTTTTAAAATTAATAACTAGTTATATTTTCTCTCAGAAGTAGAATATAATTTATATTAGAAATAAGTAACGTTTCCCAAATACCAAACCATTTAAGAATTCTTTAAGACCTTTTCCCCCCAGGTAATTTTTTCTGATTCCCCTAGCCTAGATTCATGCAGTTGATATCCATAGCCCAGTATAATACTGTTATCAGTTTTTCTGTAATATTGAAATGAACTGTTTACATGGTGTGTTATCATACTCTCTATCATAACTTCTTGAGGGCTGGTAACCAAGTCTTATTTATCTTTGTATCTCATACCCAGTGGAGTGTCCAGTACATGTTTATTTAACAATATGGAAATAGTATTTTTTCTTTTGTGTTGAAAATAAATTTTTATATATAGGACATGTTTATTTAGGTCTAAGCATAAAAACATGTTATATTTTATACTTCAGAGTTGCCTGTTACAGAATTTTGGATGTCTGGTAGTTAAGTAACTAGACAGGCAAAAAATCAAAGAGCTAAGGTTAGACTCTTTAGTTGAAAAATCCCATTTCATTAATACACGATTTGATTTTTATCATCTTTAATAACCTTTAAAATAATATTTTTGTAATTAAAAAATTCTATTTTTTATCTTGAACATTCTTACTTAATAGCAGAAAGAAATCTGAAATAACCTGGGATGTATATGCACCCTTTTCCTATGATGTTAGTATTCGATAGTTGTTTTGGGTAGAAGCATTTTTTGTTTTTTTTTGTTCACTGCTTATTAGCCTTCCCTGGGTTGGTGCAAAACTCACTATAGCAATATCAAACTTTCATAACTTCTAGATTATATTTTAATTATACTTTCTGTGGACTTAACCACAATAAAAGAAAAAAACCACTCTAAAGTCACTGAACACATACACCAATTGGCTTAAGGGACTATTTTTGGATACGGTATAAAATTCACAGTTTTGATATTTATCTAAAAAAGTCCTCAGTTGAATTGATGTTGACTATATCTTGGCAATTTTATAGATGAATTAGCATAAAGTCTTTTAACTGTCCCAGCTTTTAATCTGTTTCACAGTTTGCCTTCAATTCTCTTAATATGGAATTCTCTTCCTTTCCAGGTTAGTGGTCCTCAACTTAATTAACTAATGTTCATTGAGTATCTGCTACGCACTAGGCATTCTGCAACGTGCTGAAGATGCAAATATGAGAAAAAAATTGAGGCTAAATGTATAAAAAGTATATAGGTATTCTTCCTAGTTACACTTGTATTATGTCAGGTCATTCAGATTGTGTATTGGATAGCTAAGGTAAGGTGTGCTTTTGTTAGGATGAGGCCAAATTACATTTGATTTAAATCAAATAGTTGGTATATAGTTTGTGAAAGCTTTCAGGCATACCAATATGAGGGGGAAAAGACTGCGTATCGATGACTTATATAGATGAGATAAAGACATTTTTCTCACATTTGTCCAAAAAATTATTTAGTGAGTAAAAGCAACCATATAGTTTCCCTGAAATTTGATTCAAGGTATTTTTTATTATTTCTAATATGGAGCTTAATTTTATGATATCAGTCCTTAAGATATAAGAAATAGATTGATATCTGTAGCTTACAGGTAAAACATGGTACTTATAATGTATATTTACTTACTTGTTCTGCCATTAACTGTATGTACTTTTTAAGTGTAGCTAGTAAGAAAACAACCCAGAAGTCTAACACAATTACTTTTACATGTTACATGGTTTTAAATTTTGGTGTTTTCCTTACTGTAGCTTCTACAAAGTAGTTGAACTTATAGCAGAGGCAGAATCATTTGGCTATGGGGAATGAAAAGCAGATTTCAGAAGTTATCAGATCTGTATAGAAGAGTTTAATCATATGGTATGTTTTTATCATTTAAGTTACAGAAATCTTAATATATATTTTCTGTTTTTGGTGTTTTTCAGTATTCATCCACAATGCGATACCTTTCATAGGGTTTGGCTTTTTGGATAATGCAATTATGATTGTTGCAGTAAGTTCTTTCTTTCACCGCTTCTATTTTGAGTTAATAAAGAAATTAATGTAGTCTAAATTTTCCCAATGATTTATAGATTCTAGCTATAAAATTTTAATTAACATCATAATGAACAAGGCCAGTTTTACTATATTTCATGTTAATTAGGTGATTATTTAATTTTAAGGCATTATATGTATTAATCATTAAGACTTCAGGCAAAACATTGACAGTAATAAACAAATTTATTGGGTCTGTATTATTATGTTCTAGTTTCAACATTCTTGTTAAATAAAAAAGTATGTAAAATTTTCTGATGTTCTTTAATTTTATTGACTGTTCTCATAACGTATATGTTATTTGGTTAGTTCTTTGTTCAGGTTTTCCATGTAGAAATGTTTTAAGGGGTGTTTTGATATACAGTCTCTCCATTTAACCGAAAGGTATTTTAAATTTCAGTCGAGAACACTGTAAATATACCTGCCTTCTGTCTTTATTCTATTGTAGTGTTAACAGATAGCTCCCCTTTGCTGTGGTCTTTTTGACGTAATAAGAGTGTTCCTTAAGTGTTTAATCTCAGAGAAGGCTTATTTTCCTTTCTTACCACCGAGTAACATCTTTTATTAATGAATACCAATATTGTCCCAATTTCTAAAGACAGATATTAAAATATTTGTCCTCTAAAACTGCCCAGTGCTCTCTCCACTTCTCTTCACTTGACTCTAACTTCAAAAAATTCTGTAAATGGTAGCTGTTGTGTAGGAGACTGTTAAAAAAAAAAAGTGATTTTAGGATTATTAAATGTGAGGAAAATACATATAAGAGATGCAAGGGTTTTTTTAATTTTTATTTTTAGCGTTTTGGAGGTCACATGTACTACATATGGACATAAATAGGATATTTGGTTTAAAAACAGGGATTAAAAGTATCATTTACATTGTGCAGATTATACAATTTGCTTAAAGAATATCTAAAATCCTTAAAAGAATATCTAAGAAGAATTTTTTTTTACACTATTAGGTCGTCTCCTCTTATTTCCAGATTAATGGTGGTCAGGTATCACACAGCAGGAAGGTGTCCTGCTACCTAAATCGTCACAGAAGATACTGTAACCTGCACACTACTTGAAAGTGAAAGCATCCATTGCATAATTCTTTAGCAAAGAGGTCTGGCGAGACTCTCTAAGATATAATTTCGGAATGCTAGTTTTTTGACCGATTATGACATTTTCCTAATGTGTATAAACGAATTAAAGTGGCCAATTTATATATCTGTGAATGTGAGAATAGATCTGTGAATATTCAGCAACCCAGAACCACACTGCTTTTTCTGAGATTACTAAAATTTGAATTGGTTAGATCATTTAAATAGTCAATAAATAGTAAATCATATCTAATTGTCATGAAAACCCCATTATGATGAATTTATAAGCTGTAGTTAAGACTTGATGTATTCTTAAACACTTTGTCTCAATTAAAGCTTCTCTGTGCAAACATTTCTTTTAGTTTCACACAATTCAGTATTTTAGTTTCTCTTAATTGACAGCTAGTATCCATAGTACCATCTTCATATTCGTTTGGTTTTTTTCCACCTCAATAGGGCAGACCTTAGATAGTCAAATAATGAAAGACTATTATTGCTACAAGGTCATATTGAGATGATATATTTTATATAAAGAGAGGTGAATAGAGATTTTGAAGAGAGGTCAGAATGGAGAAACTGGGTAGCTCCTTAGATCCTGAATAAGACCTTCACAGTGTGCTCTTATCATTTCTTTGAAATAAACACCTAAAGTAACAGATAATCTGCATCTAAATAGAGCTATCAACAAAACAAAACACCCACATTCTAGAGTCATTATTGTAGTGTTGTTTACTGTTTTCTGTTACTCAGGCCTGTGTCTCATTATTAGTATAACTGAGAGTGAACTGTTTTTCCAGGTCCGGATGATTGACTCCAAGTTAGTAATACTTGTTCTTGAAGTCTACATTGAAGTCCAGTTTCAGGGACTTAACACCAGTTTTTGCTTATGTAATACTGAAGTAAATGTTTAAAACACTGGCTTCAATAACAGTATTATGTGTGACAAAATGTTATTCCGTGATAATTGCAAACTAGTTCAGGACAGTGAAAGTTTCTAAAGAGGTTTTATAATAGATTGCTGAAACTAAAATATGTAAGTAATGTAAACTCTAGAATCTATATTAGGGAGAATAGTGGTCATCATTATCTGAAGAATGTTTTTCACCTTTTAATTTTTTAAAAACACTGCCTCCGAACATTGAGGGTAGCCTTGATTGTTTTACAGTGGTTAAGTTAAGGAAATATTTGAGTCTCCTTTTCTCTCATGCCACAGACATTTGATGTTTTCCTCTTTCCTGCTGTACTGTCTTGGTTGCTTTCCTAGCTGTAGTCATTAAAAACAAATTCCTATGTAATTTCCTGTAATAGATTTGACCTTTATTGTTGGCTGCTGTTCATACTCAGCCTTTGGTTTCATAGTTTTTTATTATATTTTTGAATACAAAAATATATTTGTATTAGTATTGCTAATACTATAAGAGCAATTAGTATTGCTTTTTATAACTTCTATTTTAGTGGGGTTTTTGGATTATGTTTCTTACAATTTAATTAGAATAGAATTTATTAGAATTCCAGAGCAATTTAAGTGTATTCAGGTGATGAGCCAGATATAATTTTGAGATAACTAGTATTAGATGTATTTATAATTTCTTCTGTACTCGTTAACATAAAATTTGATATAACTATGAGAAAAAGTCAAGAGTGGTACTCCATTGTCCTCAAACTCTCTTTGACTTCATTTTAGGCTTTCATATTATTAGGAGGTCCTTCAGGTTTCTTAAAGTTAACTAAATGATTAAGCGCTTAAATACTTTTTAAATAGATGTATTGCAAACATATTTTTCTTGGGGTGTTCCTAATAATTTACTGCCACCTAAGATGCTATATTTATTTCTTCTATGTTGTACCTATCAGGTGCCATTCTTCTCTATTAGTGCTCTAGGTTTTTGTTATCTTTGTGGGTTGTTTTTTTATTTTTGCATCCATATATAAAGATACACATTTTTATTCTTTGTGCAGGTTCTCTTTTTTTCTTCAGAAATCTGGGGTTTTTTGGTACCTTTACAACTCTCCTTGTTGTTTTAGTGCATGGGAGACTTTTATGCATCAGGCTGTTCTCTCCATATCCAAGAATTTTATTTTATAATTTTTTATTTTTATTTTATAATATTTTTATTCTTATTTTTGAGTGAGAGAGAGAATACAGACAGGGGAGGGGCAGAGAGAGAGAGAGAGAGCGAGCATGAGCAGGGGAGGGGCAAAGAGAGGGAGACACAGAATCCAAAGCAGGCTCTAGGCTCTGAGCTGTCAGCATAGACCCCAACGCGGAGCTTGAACTTGTTTAACTGCTAGATCATGTCCTGAGCCAGTCAGATGATCAACTCTCTGAGCCACGCAGGCACCCTAAAGAAGAATTGTAGTTTATTTTATTTTACATTTTAAATTATTTTTATGTTTGTTTATTTTTGAGAGACAAAGCGTGAGTGGGGGAGGGGCAGAAAGAGAGGGAGACAATCTGAAGCAGGCTCCAGGTTCTGAGATATCAGCACAGAGCCCGACACGGGGCTTGAACTCGTGAACTATGAGATCATGACCTGAGATGAAGTCAGATGATTAACTGACTGAGCCACCTAGACGCCCTAAGAAGAATTGTATTTTAATTTTTTTTTAACGTTTTATTTATTTCTGAGAGACAGAGAGAGACAGCATGAGCAGGGGAAGGTCAGAGAGAGAGGGAGACACAGAATTTGAAGGAGGCTCCAGGTTCTGAGCTAGCTGTCAGCAAGCACAGAGCCTGACGTGGGGCTCGAACCCACAAGCTGTGAGATCATGACCTGAGCCGAAGTCAGACGCCCAGGTGCCCCAAGAATTGTATTTTAAACCAAAAGGCCTAGGGAAGAGAAAACTGAGGAAAACTTGACTCAGCTTCTCTTCAGTTTTATAAATAATTAATTAATGCAGTATTTCTACTTTACCAAATAGGTGGTTCTTTTTTTTCTCCGTAACTGTCAATGAGATTTTAAAACTTATTGGGGCTCCTGGGTGGCTGTCAGTTAGGCATTTGACTTTGGTTCAGGTCATGATCTTACAGCTTGTGAGTTTGAGCTCTGCCGTTGACCTCTGTGCTGACAGTTTGGAGCCTGGAGCCTGTTTCAGATTCTGTGTCTCCTCTTTCTGTCCCTCCACTGCTTGTGTACTGTCTCTCTCTCTCTTTCTCAAATATAAATAAACATCTAAAAATGATTTAGAAATTTTGAAGCATCAGTATTCAGGAGGAAAATTAAGTCTACTTATGTCAGCATTGCCCCAGTAGTAGAACTGAATTAGCACAATAGACTGTAGGATTTTTTCTGTATTCTATGTAATGACCCGTTAGAATAGTTTAATCTTCATTTTAATTCTTCTGTTTAAAATGGAAGTAAAAATACGAGTCCTTGTCTTCCGAATGGGATGGATGTGGAAAGTCCAAAACTCTCAATAAATTCAGTGCAAAAGCTATTTTGCTAGGGCTCTATTGTACAAGAAGCTGTTGTTGCTTATAAATGAATCATGTAACCTCATGACTTAATGGTTAAAGAGCAAAGTGATATAAAGATAAATTTTGAAGTCTGATCTCTTGGATCCCTAGAAACTAGTTTTTTACTGTTTTTGATAGACTAAATAACAATGGTAAATCATTCAGAATTTAAAATTAGGTGAGTTAGTCTTCCTTGTGTTCCACGAGGTTTGTTTGTTTGTTTATTTATTTAATTTAGAGAGGACACATGGGGGAGGGGCAGAGAGAGTGTGAGAGAATTCTAAGCAGGCTTCATGCTGTCAGTGCAGAGCTCAGTGTGGGGCTTGAACTCAAAAACCGTGAAATCATGACCTGAGCTCAAATCAAGAGTCAGATGTTTAACCAGCTATGCTACCCAGGCGCCCCTGTGTCCTGAGAGGTTTAAAGCATCTTTCTCTGTGGTTTGAAAATATAAATTCTAGATTTTTAATTATGGATTACATTGTTCTTTGTGTAACAGTTCTATTTATTGCTATTTTTTATTATTTTTATGAAAGCCTAATTTTAATGAATAAAATGATATCGATTTTTTTTGTGTGAATGCGTATATTTAGTTAAGTGCATTACTATATTATATATGAATATTTTTTGATATTTTATGTATATAATTTTGTTGCAGTAACATGTTGGTTTAACTATTTTATCTGTTTTTACTAACTTTGCTATTTTTTATAGTCACTTCATTCATGTTGAAGATTAATTTCTTCATAATCATTTTTCAGGGAACCCATATTGAGATGTCTATTGGAATTATTTTGGGAATTTCAACTATGGCAGGTACTTAATAATAGTACTATTATTATCCCATTGTTTGTATACTTATAAAACGTTCCAGTCGGTTAGGTCTAGAAGCAGATACTTAACCTGAATAGGTTTACTCATTGAGATGTCTCCTTAACACTATTCTTCTGTTACTTTTGTATATGTTGTACTTTTCCTGAGAAATTTTAGGTACTTTATGTTAGCTAATGGGTAACAATGCTGTACTGACTACATTAAAATAAGTTTTTCTCTTTTTTTTTTAATTAAAAAAAGTTTATTAATTTTTAGAGAGAGAACCAGCATAAGTTGGGGAAGGGCAGAGAGGGAGACAGAGGAGCCAAAGCTTGGGTTTTGTAGCCAAAGGTTTGTGGGTCTTGAACTCACAAACCTTGAGATCATGACCTGAGCTGAAATCAAGTCACCTGCCTAACTAGTTGAGCCACCCAGGTGCCTCAATAAGTTTTTGTCTTAATTCAGCATTATCCTAAAAACTTTTTACCCTTATTTCTGGTAAGTTATTTATTTTCAAGGGTAGAAAAATTGGAGAAGGAAATACAAATTTGAAAATCTAATTCGGTTCTATTACCTTCTTTCTGCCAGTTACTACTCTATTTTTTTATGATGGTGAAATTTGGGAATGGTTCAGTGTTGTGTTTATTGTGTTGAAAGTAGGTAGTAGATGGGTTAATAAAAGAGACATTTCTTCTCTATATGATTTTCTTGAATTTCGGACCTATGCGTAAAACTTTACTCTAAGGGCACCTGGGTGGCTCAGTCGGTTAGGCGTCTGACTTCAGCTCAGGTCATGATTTTATGGTTTGTGAGTTTGAGCCCTGCATTGGGCTCTGTGCTGACAGCTCAGAGCCTGAAACCTGCTTCAGATTCTACCTCTGTCTCTCCTTCTCTCTCTCTCTCTGCCCCTCCCCTGCTTGCTCTCTGTCGCTCTCAAAACCAACAACAACAACAACAACTTCAACTTTCAAATATCCAAATTTCCTTAAATATAATGAAAGATAAAACTACAAAATACTTTATAGGTATTGACACCAAAATTGAAACTGGCTGCGATAATAGAAAAATCTATTATTTGATGGAAATACAATACTATAATCTCAGGAGACTTGTGTTCTATTTGAAATCTTGATTCAAAGGTATTCAGTGAGTTACTTTGGATGTAGTTGTTATAGTTTCAGAAACTGTGATAACTCAGATCAGTTCTTTACTGATGATATAGTGATGTATCAGAATGATTTTGCTGGTTCCTATCTGACAATTCACTTACCTACTTCTCAATTTTCTAGCTGCTGCTTTGGGAAATCTTGTGTCAGATTTAGCTGGACTCGGGTAGGTCCATTTATTTATTCATTTGTGCCTGTGTGTACTGAGCTTGCTCTCTTTCTATTCTCTATTCTTTAATTGAGAGGGATTAAGAAATGGGATATTTATTGTGTGTGCTTTCAAACTAAAGTTTTAAATTTATTTTTTTCCTAAATCAATAAGTGCTAAATCTTTGGTGTACATCAAATATGGAATGTCAGTGTTACACCTCAGAATTAGTATCTCTGGGTGTAAGAACCTGGAATTTGTGTTTAAATCCTTTCAAGAGATTGATACATGCAAAAAAGATTTCTAAAACGACCAAAATGTAAGCACAGCTTAATTTTTACTTACTGAGGTATTTATATGTATGTTATAGACATTTCCAGCATGAGGCAGGATTAATAGCAAGAATCCCCATCATTATTTCACCCTACTCTTCTCTCACTAAGCCCAAAGATAAAAGATATGGCTCAAATGTGAGGATACTGACTGGGCATGTTTTCTGGCGAGAGGAACTTTCAAAAGGCATAATGGCAGGAGCACACGTGGGAATGGCCAGAGAGCATTACATGGGTTTGGCCAGCTTTTGCTCTCCTTATTTCATTGGCAGGAATGATGGAACAAAATGAGGATGTCTGCTTAGAAAAGGCCAGCTTTTTCTCTTTCTCACTTTACATTCTCTCTTCTGAGCAACACATGGTCTGGGCTGCCTCTTGAGCTAGAGGAAGCCTGGAAATTATAAATTAGACTAAGTTGGCATTAATTACTGTGATAAACATATTCTCTTTTGCTCAGTCTTTGGCTCTGTTTCTTCCTTTCTTGGTTTATTAGAGTGGTAAGGTTTGAGATTTCGATTTGGTTCTAGTGGAAGTCTACTTAGCCCTATAATTTCAGAAAAGGCAGCTTCATAAGTGATCTGACCCTATATATTAGACTTCTGTACTGGAGTTTGGGGCCAAAGCTACTGTTAAAAAGATTTACAGTTTCTTTGCTTCTAGGCCATTTTATATTCCTGGGATTTGTGACATTAATATATAATGATATCACCCCTTACACATTTCCATTTCTCTGTTTCCAACATTAATGTTAACAATGGTAATATTAGAGTTCCTGTGATAGCTTTTTATATTTAATAGAACCAAATGATCTAATAGAATTTAAGGCTATTTAATTTTAGATTGCATCATGAAACAGTTATTTTTGATTAGAGATAAAGATTTTGTTGGGAGTCTTTCTATTTAAGAACTATTTCTCCTCTGCCTTTAAAAAATATCATTAAATAACAAATACTACATTTTATTGATTCTTAGATACACAGTTCTTTTTAGAACTTAACGTACCTGGTATTGGGACCCATCTTAAAATTGATGTATGCATAGTTTAATTGGCAATTCTTTTTTTCTTACAGTTCATAAAGTAAGTTTGTATCCAATAAATGATGGGAAAATAGACTTGATAAATACTTGAGATGGCCTTGAAAATTCAAGACTGTTTTTCTTAGTGTATCAATCTGATAAATTTTGGAAATTTTTGCTTTCTGGTGAATAGTTATTAATTGATACCATACATTAAAATGCTTTGAATTTGGAATAAGCACATAACTGTTAATTGTTGCAAAAGTTTTTATATACTTTGAATTGGTCTTTTTAAAGTAATTGTGGAGAATAATTGCTCTAAGTCAACTTGCTTACTTGTGTATCAAATATATTAATACTAAATATTTTTAAATAGATATTTAGATATCTAAATGCACAATATATTTATGCACAATAAAAATGGAAGTTGTCAAAAACATTTCTGGAGTGCCAGTTAACAGGTGTAAAGTTATCTTGTTTTTGTTTTTGTTTGTAGTAACTAGTTCATTATCTTGAGGACATTTGTGTGTCTCTTTAAAAACTTATATTCTGTCCTGTTTTTTTAAAGACTTGCAGGCTATGTTGAAGCTTTGGCTTCCAGATTAGGCTTGTCAATTCCTGATCTTACACCAAAACAAGTGGACATGTGGCAAACACGTGTTAGTACACATTTTGTAAGTACTTTATATGGTTTGTGATAATGAATTCAGGTAGCTAGATCAAGACATTGTATAGTTTGGTCCTCTGAGAAATTTCAGACAAAATTTATTTGAGGGGAGGTGGTTGTTTTTGTTTTTGTTTTTGTTTGTCTGAGTGGAGTTTTTAACAAAAATTGTGTAAGTTTTGGCAGTTTTCAGAAGAATAGTAATTTTGTATTAACTATTTTTTATAGTGTAACTAAGTTTTAAAGTATTCTTTACATGATTCGATTACTGTTAAAGAATATGTCTTATGTGCTAGAAACTGAAGGACAGAAAATGAATATAAACTGTACTTATTTTTACGAATTGTTTAGGTAAGCAACCAAACATGTAAACAAACTATAATTTGGTGTGACATACACAATTATAGAATTATGCACTAGAAATAGCAATAGCATAAGTAAGAATTAATATTTTGTGGGGAAGAATTTTTTTGGTGGGAAGATTTCTTGGCAGTTATTGGATCTAAGCTGATCTTTGAATTATTGATGAGACATTTACTAGGTGAACAAGAGAATTCCAAGTACATTGACTAACAAGTAGAAAGGCATGATAAAAACAGGGTATGATCAGAGAAATACAAAAAATTAGGCATTACTTGACTATAATAAGTAGTAGGTGAGAATAGAAGCAGCAGTAGAAAAACAGTATTGGAGAAGTGAAAAATGGATCAGACAGGAAAGACATTGTATAAGCTATGCTAAGGAGCTTGAACCTCATACCTAGGTGATGGAGAACTAGTGACGAATTTTAAATAGGACGGAAACTGAATGGATCCTAATGTCACTAAGTCAAGACAAAAAGGAGGAGGAACAAGTTAGTAAGGCAAGGTAATGAGTTCTGTTTTCAATAAGTTGAATTTGAGACTAATAGGACATTGAAGTGATGATGCTGAGTAGGCATTTAGATTAAAAGTTTAGAGTTGGAGAGATCTTGAATTAGAGATGATGAGTATTCTCAATCATTTATTCAACAAATATTTATTGTTTACCTACTATATATCCCCAGTACATATGTAGGAGTTTTGAATATATTGGTTGACAAAACAAGATCTTTTTTTCTCAGAGATCTTACATTCCAGCAGTGGAGAGAAGACAATAAAACTGACAAAATGTTTAATGTATTAGAAGTTTGCAAATGTCATAGGAATTTTAAAAAGCGCAGGGTAAAAGAGGTTGGGAGTGCTGGGATGGAGACAGATTGCAGGAGTAGGTAGGAAGGTCGCTGTGGGCTGCACTGAAAAGGTGATAGGTAAAACCGTGGGGGAAGTAAGATTCGACAGGGCACCGCTTCCCCAGGTGTGGTGCCAGGGCCAGCGGGGACGTTACCTGACCACTTGTTAGAAATGCATAGCTCAGCCTCCTCCTTAGACCTAGTTCTGTAAAAAATCATCTGTGTGTCTATATCCTGCAATTTTTAGATAAATTGAAGTGAGACTAGCTGGCTAGTATCAGCCAGCATTGTTGAGGAATCGGGATATTCTAACATTCTAGCAATTTTGGTTAACATTTTAGCAATACAGTTGGGATCAAGATTATTTTCCTGGAGTTTCTTCTCACATAATAATTCTGTTTTTTTCTGTATTATAAATAGATCCATTCTCCTCTTCTACTATAAAAGTACCTCACTTACTAAACCAGGATTTATATATATATTTTGTGTGTTTGTGTATTTTGATAAATCTTCCACCAGTGATTCTCTTCTTTAGTTGTTGACTCTGCTTATTTTCTGTTAGGGTAAAATCTACTCTGTAACATTTGTTCAACAAACAGCCTAAAGGAATTTAAGTTATTGATCAGCAATTTATTAATGACATAAGCTAACTCTGACATTTACTCGTAATAGAATATATGCAAATACACATGCAGGTTCCTATTCATATAGGCTGTCTGTTTTAAAACCTCATTTATGATTTGGCTATTTGAAACTCAGAAAACATTCTCTTGTAGAACCATATTACAAGATGTACTCAAGTTCTTAGATTAGCCCCAGTGTAGTTAATTATAGGGCCTAGACTGTCATAAAACCTGATAATAATATATAAGTAACTGATTTTTCTTTTCTTTTTCTTTTAATGTTTATTTATATTTGAGAGAGAAAGACAGAGCACAAGCAGGGGAGGGGCAGAGAGAGAGGGAGACACAGAATCTCAAACAGGCTCCAGGCTCTGAGCTGTCAGCACAGGGCCCGACATGGCGCTCAAACTCACAAACTGCAAGATCATGACTTGAGCCGAAGTCGATGCTTAAGCTGACTAAGCGACCCAGGTGCCTCATTAACTGATTGTTCCGTGGAAAAAATGTTTCCTGAATCATGGAGCCAGAAAAGGATATCCCACTGTTTTCCTGCCTCTCTGCCCTATTGACTTTATGCCCCATTGAGATGATGGGTTGGAACTTAAATGGAGAGGAAAGGCTAGGTTTCCACAGACAACAGTAACAAGCATTCTAACAAATAGGTGGGAAGTGGACATGGAGCCTGTTGGCAATGGTCATTTCACGTGTTTGGGGAAGTCAGGAATCTAAAATAAAATACATTCCATGTGTATATAAGTAAATATGAATAAGTAAATATAAATGAATACAAACTTCAGAATAAGAGTCTAGGATTAACTTTTTCAGCATCAGGAATGAAGAAAATTTCTGCTTATTAAAACTCTCTAGCACTGATACTTTTCTACTTTTGGCGTGATGAAAGTGATAAATTTATTAATATAAAGCATGGACCTACTACCACCACCACTGTCACTACTACCACCAACAAACCCAAAAAAATAATAGACTTGAAAATTTTTATGCAAGATCTTTGTCAAAACATTAGTGTCTACACTTGAAATTTATTAGAAAAATGTAGGGTCTGATAGATAAAGGGACATTGTATAGGAAAAATGTGTTTTATTTTACTCAAGACTGTGGATTAGGTAGCTATCATATACCTGTAATGTTTGATAGAACTTACTTTATTTCTTTGGTTTTCTTTGTATAACTAACGGGAAGTTCCTAGAAGAGAGAGACAGACTGCATCTAATTAGTCTTTGTCTCATTGGTACCTAACACAGAATTTGGCATATAGTAGATTCGCAGTAAATGTTTGCATGAAGAAATGAAACTTAATTGAAAAGTATTTGACCTTGATGGTCCTCATAGAAATGCAAATTTAAAAAATTATTTACAAAAGTAAAAATTTAAAATGTTCATAATGTAGGTATGGTTGTAGAAAAATTGGTGTATATATACATATACAGTTGACCCTTGAACAACACAGGGGTTAGGGATCCCAACTCCCCATGCAGTTGAAAATCCACGTATAACTTTTGACTTAAAAACTTAACTACTAATAGTTTACTGTTAACTGGAGCCCTTACCAATAACATATACGGTTGATTAACACCTGTTTTGTGTCTTATATACTGTATCCTTACAATAAAGTAAGCCAGAGAAAAAAATGTTGCTAAGAAAATCATGAGGAAGAGAAAATACACTTATGGTACTGTGCTGTGAAAACCCCCATATCAGTAGACCCACACAGTTCAAACCAGTGTCTTTCAAGGGTCAGTTGTATTTCAGCTGGTATATATGAATTTGTAGTCAATTTTGTCCAGAAGAGACAGCATGACCTTCATTACCCTATGAATATGCACAGGTATTCATACTATTTGACTTTAAATAAATCATTAGGGAAGAACTATAGACAGAAATGTTTATTGTATTATCACTTATAATGGTGAAAAATAGCAATGATTTTTAATGGTATAAGGAGAGCTTTAAGCAGATTATGGGCCATCAATTTAGGGGAATTTAGAAGTTTTTATATTAAGTTTATGAAACAGTTTGGAAAAGAGCTTCTATAACATGTGTGGCTGTTAGGGGCGAGGCAGAACACAAAGCTGTTTCCATAATGGTTAGACCTACATATAATTAGGTATATATGGGGATAAACATAAAAAAGGAATATATACAAAAAGGAGCAAATTCAAATCTATTGAGAGTATTTGGTGAGGTTTTTTCCCCTATCTTCCTATCTTCAGACATTAAAGTATTTGTACAGTTTCTAAGCAGTGTTTTTCTACTTGAGTATTTCCTTGTTGTTATTTCATGGAGAGTTAAAAAAAACTTTCCTAGTTGTATTGAACTTCAAATATTACTTGTTCTAGAACCTTTTTGTAGCTTATTATTTTTTAATTGAAGTATAGTTGACATATATTTCAGGTGTGCAACATAGTGATTCAACAATTATGTACATTACAAAACAATAAGTATAGTTACCATTTGTCACTATACAAAGTTATAATATTTTTTACTATATTTCCTATGCTGTACTTTCCTTCCTCATGACTTACTTATTTTGTCATTAGAAATTTGTACCTCTTAGGGCCCTTTACCTATTTCACCTCTCCCCCACCACTCCTCTCTGGCAATCACCGCTTTGTGTTCTGTATTTATGAGTCTATTTCTGTTTTTTGTTTGTTTTGTTTTGCTTTTTAGAATCCATGTGTAAGTGAAATTATATGTTACTAGTCTTTTTCCTTTTGACTTATTTTCACTAAGCATAATACCCTCTAGATCCATCTGCATTGTCATGAATGGCAAGATTTCATTCTTTTTTTATGAGTAATACTACATTGTGTATGTGTGTGTGTGCATGTGCATACTTACACATATGCAAGTATACAAATGCATATACATATACACACATATACATGTATGTATACACATACATCCACATGCGTGTGTGTGTATGTGTGCATGCACACACATACACACATACTACATCTTCTTGATCCATTCATCTGTCAGTGGACACTTAGGTTACTTCCATATCTTGGCCATTGTAAATAATGCTGCATTAAACATAGAGGTGCATATATGTTTTCGAATTCATGTTTTTATTTTCTTTGAGTAAATGCCCAGAAGTGGAATTAGTGGATCACGTGGTATTTTTATTTTTAATTTTTTGAGGAAGTTTCATTCTGTTTTCCATAGTGGCTGCACCGTATACATTCCCACCAGTAGTGCACAAGGGTTTCTTATCTCCACATCCTCATCAATATTTGTTATTTCTTGACTTTTTAAAAATTTTGTATAATTAACATACAGTGTCATATTAGTTTCACGTGTGCAGTATAGTCATGCGGCAATTCTTTTTTTAAAAAATGTTTTTATTTATTTTTGAGAAAGACAGAATGTGAGTGGGGGAGGGGCAGAGAGAGAGAGAGGGAGACACAGAATTCGAAGCAGGTTCCAGGCTCTGAGCTGTTAGCACAGAGCCTGACGCAGAGCTCAAACTCACAAATTGCAAGAACATGACCTGAGCCAGAGTTGGACACTTAACTACTGAGCCACCCAGGCTCCCCTTTGATGCAACAATTCTATACATTACTCCATGCTCCTCACGATGCATGTGCCCTGAATCTTCTTCACCTATTTTACCCATTCCCTCACCCACCTACCATCTGGTAATCCTCTGTTCTCTATAGTTAAGAGTCTGTTTTAAGGTTTGTCTCTTTTTTCCCCTTTGTTTGCTTTGATTCTTAAATTTCACATATGAGTGAAATGGTATTTGTCTTTCTCTGACTTATTTTGCTTAGCATTATACTCTCTTGCTCCATCCATGTTGTTGCAAATGGCAAGATTTCATCCTTTTTATGGCCGAATGATATTTCAGTATAAACACACACACACATCTTCTTTATCCATTCGTCTATCAGCAGACCCTTGGGCTGCTTCCATAGTTTGACTATTGTAAATAGTGTTGCATTAAACATAGGGGTGCATATATTCTTTTGAATTAGTATTTTTGTATTCTTTGAGTAAATACCTAGTAGTGCAATTACTGGATCATATAATAATTCTATTTTTAATTTTTTGAGCAACCTCCATACTAGTTGCCAGAGTGGCTGCACCAGTTTGCATGCCTACAGTAGTGCAGGAGGGTTTCTTTTTCTCCACATCTTTCCCAATGCTTGTCTCTGGTGGTTTTGATTTTAGCCATTCTGACAAGTGTGAGGTGATATGTCATTGTGGTTTTGATTTGCATTTCCCTGGTGATGAGTAGTGTTGAGCAGTTTTTCTTGTGTTGGCCATCTGTATGTCTTCTTTGGAGAATTGTCTGTTCAGGTGCTCTGTCCATTTTTAAATCATTTTGGGTTTTTTATTTTTGGTGTTAGGTTATAGGAATTATATATATATTTTGAATATTAACCCCTTATTGGTTATATCATTTGTAGATATTTTCCCCCATTCAGTAGATTGCTTTGTCATTTGTTAATGGTTTCCTTTGCTGTGCAAAATCTTTTTAGTTTGAAGTAGTCCTTAATTGCGTGTTTTTTCCGTTTGTTTTTTTCTTGTCTGAGAGGAGACAGATTCAGAAAAATGTTGCTAAGACTGATATCCAAGAGATTACTGCCTATGTTTTCTTTTAGGATTTTTATGGTTTCAGGTCTAATATTTAGGTCTTTAATCCATTTTGAGTTTATTTTTGTATATGATGTAAGAAATTGATCCAGTTTCTTTCTTTTGCATGTAGCTGACCGTTTTCCCAGCACCGTTTATGAAACTGTCCTTTCCCCATTGCGTATTCTTACCTCCTTTGTCATGTGTGGCTTACTTTTGAAAAAAAATGCTTATTCATTTATTTTGAGAGAAAGAGAGCATAAGTTAGGGGGGAGCAGAGAGAAAGGGAGAGAGAATTCCCAGGCAGGCTCCATGCTGTCAGGGCAGAGCCCAATGTGGGGCTCGATCTTACAAACCTCAAGATCATGACCCAAGCTGAAATCAAGTCAGGCGCTCAACCAACTGAATCACTCAGGCACCCCATATGTGCCTTATTTTATATTTAAGTTATTGTGGTCAAAAGAAATGCAATTATAGTTTAATTTTACAATACATAGTAATTGTTTATCATAGATACTTAGGCAAGGGTTCTTCTTTTAGGGATAAAATAACTTTCAAAAATGTTTTCTTTTGTTTCCTTAGGGCAAAGCTGTTGGGGTGACTATTGGCTGCATTCTAGGAATGTTTCCTTTGCTTTTCTTTGGAGGAGGTGAAGAAGATGAAAAACTGGAAAAGAAAAATTAACCCTCTTAGAATATCTATAAAAAGATGTAAACTAATGTACCTCAATTACTAAATATGCTGTCACAACATTTAGGAATTAAGACAATAACAGTGTATAGATATGGGATCAAATAATTCAGCATGATTATGGAAAACACTAACTTATTGTGGCTTGGTTTTCTTAGGACATCTTTTTAAAAAAATGTTTAGTATCATTTTGTGTAAATTGTTGAAATCCTTTTTCATCAATGGCAGTCAACATTTTACCTTTTTCTTTATATATCATTTAAGTATCAGTCCTTGATGTACTGTACTGAGTTGGGGTTTGCCTATTTGTTATTTCATGTGTGTGCATGCATGAAAGGGTCTTCTGTTGTGGCTGTTGTTCTCTACTTACAATCAAACCTTGAGACTTTTTTCCCAATTACTTAAGATGTTTACCATAAGTTAAAGGTTTTTCTTTTTACTCTATTTGGCAACATCAATTTTGTACTGTTTTACAGTAAACACTTGCAATCATAAATTCCAGTCACCTTTTTAACTCCTTCTATTAAAGATAGACGCACACTTCAAGTATTTTAAGTATCTATTACTCATTTTAATTTTCTTTTTTTTTTTTTTTAATGTTTTTATTTATTTCTAGGAGAGAGAGAGACAGTGTGAGCAGGGGAGGGTCAGAGAGAGAGGGAGTCACAGACTGAAACAGGCTCCAGGCTCTGAGCTGGCAGTCAGCACAGAGCCCGACGCGGGGCCCGAACCCACGAACCGCGAGATCATGACCCAAGCGAAAGTCGGACGCTTAACCGACTAAGCCACCCAGGCGCCCCTCATTTTAATTTTCACACCTCACTGTCACAAGAGCCAGAGGTTAATCAGAATGAGTAATTATGTGGTGTCCTTATTACATAAAACCATAAATGTTAATAAGTGTATTTTCAATTGATTTTTTTTTTATCTTTAATGTCTCAATTTTGAATCATTACATGGTAGTTTCTAACTCCTTAGGGGAAGAAAATGATTATTTTAGGGTCTTTTATAAGTGAGGAGTATGGAATTAGGTAAAATAAGGAGTTTGACATGACACTTGGAAATTAAGAGGCTAAAACCTTTTTTTAGAGAAGAAGAAAATGGGAA
This sequence comes from Hyaena hyaena, assembly GCF_003009895.1. NCBI lineage: Eukaryota > Metazoa > Chordata > Mammalia > Carnivora > Hyaenidae > Hyaena > Hyaena hyaena. Next base: position 2,567,334 of record NW_024080694.1, read on the forward strand.
CTTCAGAGAAGGCTTATGGTATAAGCGGTGAAGTTGTGGTGTTTAGAGGGTTAATGGGATACAAATCATATTGTTTCGGATGAATTTCTTTTTCCCCAAAGTGTCTTCTCATCTGATTTGAATGAATCTGAGTACTCCATACTCATAATCATGATGTCTTATCTCATTTAGTGAATTTTATTTCTGGATAACTCACTTTAAGCTGAAAACTATATTTTATATTTTGCTTTTTTGCTATGAATAGTCTAGTAGTCAAAAGTTATGTGAGGAGAAATCTTTTTTTTTTTGTCTTTTTTCTTTTGTGATGTTCAAGTAATATTCTAGGTTGAAATTACTTATGTTCAGCCTTCCATATCTGACATATATAGTATAACTATGTATGAATCATAAATTTTAATTTTATGAAACTTTAAGTTTGTTAGCATATGGTCTGTAACATATGCTAAAAAATTACTCTTACTTGTAAGAGTAAACACATCATGGAGGAGAAAAACTGAAGTTAAAATTACTGTTTGGGCTACTGGAATTATTTATATTGCTAAAAAGATACAAAAGAAGAGAAACTTCTAAGATGGCTGTACTTACAGCTACCTTATTTTGAAGTTTTATTTGCACATATTTACTTTGACCTCTTATTTTCAGAGGGGCTCTTTTTTCCCACAAGGCAGTTTGTCACAAATTATGCTCTGTGATTTTCAAAATAATTTAAAGCTATCCTTTAGTCATAGATTTTTGAGAGACAAGAAGAAAATAAGTCATATAATATAAAAATAAATATATAACATTCTTATTATGCACAAATAATACAGCAGTCTCATTTGATCAAATGAGAATTACAAAAGTTGCCTCCTTAAACAGAATTGTCATTTTATCTTCCACCTAGTGCTACACACACACCCCAAAAAGAATTTATTACTTTAGCTGATAGGATTCGAGTGCTTATTTAAACAATTTTGAGGGGCGAGGGTAAACATTTAAGTGCTTGTATATTGCCAGTCCTTTCTGTTTTCTGAAAAGTATTTTATTGTGGTGCTTAAATTTTCCTCTTATTAATTAAATCCCATATCCAGAAACCTTGCCTGTGAGTACAGAAAGGGCTTTTCATTACTGGTTTCCAGTTTTTGCTCTTGAAAGTAGTCCTACAGATGCTTTCAGTTTAGCTGAGTGTCTGCAGAATTATTTAAGGTGTCAAAACATAGTATATATGTGTATATCCTTCATGTTGAAAGAAGGATATATATATTTTAATTTATGGACATAATAAAAATTTGAATCATTCAGATAATCAATTTTCAAAAAATGGGGCCCATTTGTCCTTAACTACACATCTTTTCAAGATCTTAGTCTATGCGAGTATTGGCGCTTTGCACAAAGTGGCTTCTGAAAAATGGTTCCCTTTAAGATAATGACGTCATAAAATCATTGTTTCATGGTACTTGTCGCAGATAACCTTATTTCAGACTGAAACTGGAATCTTATTTCTCATATTAGCTCTTTGTTGGAAGCACCATAAGTATAGTTAAATGGAACATGAGCTACTTCAGTACTGTTTGTTTGAAAATCATGTTGTCTGTGTATTACGATTTATTGACCTGTTGATGCATGTAAACTGGGTGCGTTTTATTGCCACTGTATGTTAAATGGTGACCAATGTTTTTACAAAGGAATTGAACAAAAAATATCTTTTAAGAAATTTGGAATGTGGTTTTGATTTTGAAATTTTATTTTCTTCCTAATCTCTGAGGGAGGGCCCTGGTTAGTCAATCTGTCACTAAAGAAAATAGAATTAATAAATACAAATTTGTTTTTTACAGGGTTATAGCAGTGTCCCTGACACAGTGAAATGAAACTATTTACCGCCTCCCTGAAATCCATTCTGGAGATCCATTACAGATTATGAGAGAAGAATGATCCTATATTGAGACAATTTGATCTTTAATAGGATGTCAAAAATAGCATTAGAGAGATCGTTATAAATCACACCAGTGGGTCTTTACAGCAGAGATATCCAAGCCTTCTGTAGAGTAAGGCCTCATTTACTCCTTTTCTGTAGGAGGTGAATTTTGAAGGGGATGGAAGTTTATCTTTTACACGGAAAATTTGTGTAAACCATTTTGAAGTAAATCTTATTAATTTTAGAATTATATTTTCTTCTCATCTTAAAAGAATGTATGAAATGTAATGTCACCTTTTCCTTAGTGGCTGCCCACGACCCCCATGGACATCAGTACTGTGTGTACCGCAGTCATGAGTACTGTGGGTACCGCAGTGCCTGAGGAAAACTCTCATTTTCATGCCGTCCTTCTGTTGCTCTCACTTTTGGCAACTGCTTTCTCCCTCTAAGCTGCCACTTCTCAGCCATGTGGACTTAGCAGCTAGATAGCCAGTCTTACCAGGAATTTGAGGGAAAATATTAGGCTATGAAACCTGAGTGAAATGATAATAATGCTAGCTCCCTTTTATTAAGTGTTTACTTGCTGCTGTGTAAGGATTTTAACACACTTTTAATCACTTTAATAATGATATTAAGTTGGTGCTATTATGATCCTTACATTATATTAGGTAAATTTTATACGGAGAGGTTGATTTGCCCATGAAGTCACTACTAATAAGTGGACTAGAATCCAGCTTTGTCCAAGTTCAAAGCCTGTGTTCTTAGTTACTATGCAATAGGGCATCAGTTGTATGGACTTTGTATCATCTCTTCTCTGCTTAGGTTCCTTTTCACCTCCAGATTCATGGAGTTGTTTTCTTACCTATAACCTAAGAGTTTATAATCTCTAGGTTCATTTAAGAAATTCTATCTTTTGGGGTGCATACCGTGTGCTCAGAACTGTTCAAGGAACTGTGGAAACAGAATATCATAATCCTCATGACATTTATTCTGGGGCAGGGGAGGGAGGGCATTGGTGGGGCAAATAAACACTTAAGTATGTGTATGTCAGACAGTGGTAAGTTCTATAGAGAAATGAAACAAAGTAAGGGGCATGGGAAAGACTGGTGATCACATGTAGGGGGTATTTTTATCAAGTGGTCAGGGAAGACATGAAAGAAGTGATAACATTAATAGTACATGCTAAGAAAATCTCAGACATTTAAAATATATTTTGTGTTGGTTTTTATATAAAATCTGTGACTTCAAACATGTTAATGCTATTGATAAGTTTACAAATGAAAGAAATTTGAACAATTTTTTTATTGACACCAATTAAAAGAGTAGGCACCATGGGGCGCCTGGGTGACTTAGTCGGTTAAGTGTCCGACTTTTGCTTAGGTCATGATCTCACGGTTCGTGGGTTCGAGCCCCACGTTGGGCTCTGTGCTGACTGCCAGCTCAGAGCCTGGAGCCTGTTTCAGCCTGTGACTCCCTCTCTCTCTGACCCTCCCCTGCTCATACTGTCTCTCTCTCTCTCTCTCCTAGAAATAGAAAAAATAAATAAATAAAAATAAAAAAAATAAAAAGAGTAGGCACCTGAGAGATCACATAATTTCCCCACAACTTCAAGTCAAATTTTTTGTCTCCAGTGACAAACGTGAGATGTGAGAGTGTGAGAATGATGACTGAAGAATTCAACTCTTTTTCCTTTATTTAAAAAAATTTTTTTATAGTTTATTTTTGAGACAGAGAGAGACAGAGCATGAGCGGGGAGGGGCAGAGAGAGGGAAACAACAGAATCCAAAACAGGCTCCAGGCTCTAGGCTCTAAGCTGCCGGCACAGAACACCACGTGGGGCTCAAACCCATGAACCGCGAGATCATGACCTGAGCCGAAGTCGACGCTTAACCGACTGAGCCACCTAGGCACCCCTGAAGAATTCAACTCAAAGGAACTAGTTTTGGGGAGAGTAGGGTGAACCCTCAAAAGCTGTGAGACAAAGGAATTTTCTGTGAGAATTATAAAATTCAGTAAAGACTTGGCATTTGCTAATCATATGAAAGCTGTACATTTGTGTAGTGCCTTACCATTTGTAAAATAGTTATGCAGACACTAGACATACATGGGGCTTAAGGGGGCAGTTGGGGAAGAAATGTGAGTACTTTAATTAGAATTAAGTTTTTCCTTCTTGCACGTCAGCCCTCCCATCAGCGTGCCTGTGCAACAGTGGTAATTCTGTATCTCTTCACCTTCTGTCTCAGGTGCATTTACTCTCTGCCTCATGTTCTCTTCTTGACCTCCACCTCAGACTGATGGAAATGACGTTTTTAGAATGTATGCTATGGTCCGTGCTGTTACTTTAAAAGCAAAAGTCAGTTTCTTTTTTCTCTTGCCCTCAATTTAGGGGGAGAACAAATCTAAATTTTTAGTTCATTTCGTGGTTAACTGCTCTTACTGTTCTTTCTTCCATTCTAATTCGCACCCACCTTTCATAAGAAGAAAAAGGTCTGACTGTGCTTTAAGTGTCAATGCCACAGAGGATGGGATCTCCTCCAACTTGCTCCCTTCTCGATCTGTAATGCTTGTCCGGTGCCGGGGACATGGTGGGTGTACAGTAGATGTGTGTGTAATGAGTCAGTCCTTGCCACCCCCTACACTGGGCGCTTCTCTCTAGGAACTTGAATTCTGGCTTGACTCCCAGCCCAGTCTGTATCAGTACTAAACAACTATTTCACTTTGTAGGTCACATTCTAATTCACTTTTGAGCTTACCACATTTTCCTTCTGGCAGATTGGTTCATGGTTCATCTGCTGGCAATTCTCTAGTCTGTTGTGTTATAACAGACAGTAAAATCTCGAATGGGCAATTATCTATCTCATTCTACTGGTTATCAAGGAAACAAATATTCTTTGGTTTGATACGATTTGCTCTTAGTGAACTTGTGTTGGGAGCCTATGGTTACCACTTTTCTTTCTGTTTAATTTGTTCTATTTTTTCTCCTGAGGATTAATATCAAGTATAGTAGTCTACAATTTCTAGGACCTATGTGCACTCCTCTTTTTTCTGAATAGGGAATTATTTACACAACTTTGAGCTAATCATTCTTTTCCTGATCTTCTCATTATTATTGTTTTTTTCCCCAAGTTTATTTATTTATGTGAGAGAGAAAGAGCATGTGTGGGGGAGAGGCAGAGGAGGGAGAGAGAATCCCGAGCAGTCTCCACACTGACAGTGCAGAGCCCGATGTGGGGCTCAAACTTGTAAACTGTGAGATCATGACTTGAGCCAAAATCAAGAGTCAGACATTTAACTGACTGAGCCACCCAGGTGCCCTTCACAAAGAATAGTTTTGTAATTGGATCTCAGATTCTTTCAGTATCACAAACCAAAGATTTTAAACTTTTGGCCTCAAGACTCCTTTACATTCTGAAAAAAAATATTGAGGTCCTCAAAGAGCTCTTGTTTATGAAGGTTATAAAAATATTTACTGCAGGAGCGCCTGGGTGGCTCAGTCGGTTAAGCGTCCGACTTCGGCTCAGGTCATGATCTCATGGTTCATGGGTTCAAGCCCCGCATCAGGCTCTGTGCTGACAGCTAGCTCAGAGCCTGGAGCCTGCTTCAGATTCTGTATCTCCCTCTCTCCCTGACCCTCCTCTGCTCACACTGTCTCTCAGAAATAAATAAAAACATTAAAAAAAATTAAAAAAAATATTTACTGCATTAGCATTAAAGCTGACAAATTACAAAGATATTTACTAATTTATCTTAAAATAATTAACCAACATTATGTTAACATAAATGATACACATGAAGATTATTTTCTAATGTTTTTTAATGTTTTCTTTCTTTTTGAGAGAGAGATAGAGACAGCATGAGCAGGGGAGGGTCAGAGAGAGGGAGACACAGAATCCGAAACAGGCTCCAGGCTGTGAGAGGGCAGTCAGCACAGAGCCCAACGCGGGGCTCAAACCCACCAACTGTGAGATCATGACCTGAGCCAAAGTCGGATGCTTAACTGATTGAGCCTCCCAGGCGCCCCAGAAGATTATTTTCTAGAAGTATAATTCAGTGAGAAGGGTAGCATTGTTTTACGATTTTTGCAAATCTCTTCAATGTCTGGCTTAATAGAAGACAGCTGGATTTTCATATTTGTTTCTGCATTCAATCTGTTTGATATTTGTTTTGTTTGAAGTACATGAAGAAAATTTTGCCTCACAGACACAGTTGGAAAAAGGAATGTTTTAATAACCTATTTATATGACTGTAGATTTATTCTTGAACACTACTGAAATTATACAAGGGTTATTTCTAAACAGTTCAGTACACTGTAGAATTCAAAACCATATCAATGAAATTTTGTGTCAGGTTACATTAAAACCTGTTGGTCTACCTTGCACTTTGAACATTTTTCCCATGCATGGTCTTATAACACCATGCATTCGGTCTTTGGAAATTACTGGCTCACTGAATTATGCAGATCTTCCAAATGTTAATACATTTCCCACATAAAATTTTAAAAGTCATGTTTAAAAAAATTTTAAATCAGTGCTCTTATTTTAAAAAAAATCTCTTAAACATTGAGAGGCTGTCAAGTTCCGATGGCAGATACAGATTTCCCAAAATTCTGATTTCTTAAATTTTGTCGTTGGGAACACATACCATTAGTTTTCCTTGAAGTGACAGTTCACTTTTTCATGTTTGAGAAAATACGATCTGCCAAATAATGCACATCTGAATAACCCGTTTATCTCACAACTCAAAAACGATCCTATAATTGCTTTTCTTTAGGACAAAACCATCATATTTTGGTATCCCCAGAAGTACTTTGTGTACATTTGCCATTTCATACAGAATGTTAAAAAGACATTTACTCAACAGTCAAGATTTAAGTAATTTTGACTGCTTTCTGAAGGACACTGAGTGAAGCTTTTCTTCCCCACCCCCGCCCCTCACCCCAACTGCAAGTGCATGGCAATGAAGAATACAGTGACTAATAGCGCCTTTATTCTAATGCTAGTGCTTTTACCAACCATGGCTTTTGGACATCAGTGAACATGTCACTACAGTAAAAAGGGTAAATAAGGTCTTCACATATTATGAAAATAGTTTTGACCTCACAGACTCCCTAGGAATCTGCAGACCACACTTTTCACACTTTGAGAACTGCTGTCCTGAACTTTCCTAACTAATTTAGATTAGGTTTAGCTGTAAGTAACAAAACCCCAAAATAATAGCTGAAACAAAATGGAGATTTATTCTCTTATAGAAAATTATTGTGGTATGCGGTCCAGGCTAGTCTAAGGGTATGTTGCTCCACAAAGCAACTAAGCCTAAATTCCCATCCTTCTGCTTCATCATGTAAATAGTATTTGTTCTCAAAGTCACTTCATGATCCAAAATGGCTGCCTCAGCTCCAGCTATCACATCTGCAGTCTATCCAGGAGGAAGGAACTAAAAAGAAAAGGGCATGAATTCAGTTGCCACATGACACATCTACTTAGTATCAAACCATCATAAGAACACTGAGCTGAAAGAACTCAGTATAAATCTCTCCATTTGTATGACCAAATGTGTAGCCAGAAATTGGAAGAAGGGAAGGATGTTTCGGGGGAAAAACTAGCTGTGTATCACAATCTACCATTTTAGCTACCAGGTATTCACGCCTCACCTTTTTCTTAGTGGAAGATACGCATCCATAATGGAATAGGCTCAAGTTTCCATGCAGTGACTGCATTCAACTCTGGGAATATACTATTCTCTCTATAAAGTTTTAAACTGGCTTACTGGTATCACATATCCTACACATGAAAAAGTATCTGCCCTTATACACCCAGAATGCAATAATCACTTCAGAAAGGGAAAGAATAAACACAACTGTCACTAGTTCCTAGAAATTACTAAATCCACCACTACCGTATCGCAGCTCATCTATTTGAAAGCAGTGGAAACCTGCTACTCACGACTCCAAAGAGGAGTGAACATTTTAGAAGTGAACTGACTTCAGAAGCTGCTTTTAGCTTAGAGGCATTTGTCAATTCTGGTTGCCCAGGAGGCTGATAATTTTGGTTTTATATATTTTAAGGCTTGCTTCTAGGGGACAGAAAGCAGGAAAGCTTTTGGTAGAGATAAACAGAAGCCTCAAGCATGTGAAATTTTCTCTCAGAAAAGTTGCAAAATTGTAGAGCTATTTAGGACAGAAGACAAAATTAAGCAGAGACCCTTATGAAACAAAAATTAAATTCAAGGCTGCTAGAAGAAGGGGATCTGAGGAACAGCCTAAGTTATTAGAAAATTCTGAAGTCAGGGCCGATCAAGTGTGGGAAGAGCTTTATACCAAGGTTTGCAACTCTGCCTTGATTTATCATGATTCCTAATTGGATTAAGGTGACCACTCTATATTGTCCTTGCAAAAGAAAGGATGAACCTCTCTGGAGGAAGAGATCACCAGAAGCCTGTAAAATGTTTATGTATAACACCTGGAAATTAACTGAAGATTATTAGACATGCCAAAAGATAGGACCATATGACCAAAAACTGAGAGGAAAAAAGAGATACAAAAATATAGACCCACAGATAATCCAGATAGCAAAGTTAGCTGACATGAATTCCAAAATACCGTATTTTTCATTCTTTTTTAAATTGTAATTTCAGTACAGTTAATGTACACTTTATATTAACTTTAGGTATACAGCATAGTAATAACTATGTTGTTTTTGTTTGAGACATGGGGAAAAAATGAAAAGGCCTAGAGAGAGTTTCATCAGGAAGTTATTCTATAAAAATTAATCCAATGGACATTCTATAACTGCCTATGCTATCTGAAATTAAGAACACATTAGACAGATGTAACTGGATTCACAAAGCAAAAAACATAATTTATGACCTGCAAGATAGGTCAATAGGAAAGAATACACACTGGAACACAGGAAGAAGAGGGTAATGGAACAGACAGTCTTTGGAGGCAAGTGGGCACAATGAAAAAAGCCTTTAAAAATGTGTAGTTGGAGTCTCAGAGGAAATAGAGAACGAGAGGAAGAAGGAAAACTATAGATATTTAAGGACCCAATTTCTCTCCGTGATCATCTCAATAGATGCAAAAAGAAAAAAAAAGACAAAATCCAGTAAAACAAACATCCGTTCATGATATATAGATTGCATATTAGCTCATGAAAAAATGCTCAAGGTCATTAGCCATGAAAATACAAATTAAAACCATTCTCACTAGAATGGTTAAAATGGGGAAAAAAAAAAACCCTATCAGGTCTTGAGGATGTGAGACAACTGGAGCATAATACTGCTGGTATGGATGTAAAATGGTACAACCACTTTAGAAATCATGTGTCTTAAATCAACTTAGCAGTTTCTTAAAAAGTTAAACACATACCTGTTGTATGACTTAGCCATTTCACCCAAGGTGTTTATGCAAGAGAAATGAATGCATATGCCCAAAGACTTAGCACTAAAGTATATAGCAACTTTATTTGCAGTAGCCTCCAAATAGAAGCAATGCAAATGTTCATCAACAGAAAAGGGATAAATTGTGTGTGTCCATATAATTTGATACACATCAGCAATGAAAAGGTATTGATTGTGCAGCGACTTGGATGTATCCCAAAATAATTCTGCTGATAGAAAAGCATACACATTGTATGATCCCATTTACTGTATATAAAATTCTAGAAGATGCGAACTAGTCTGTAGTGTTAGAAAACACCTGGTTGCCTGAGGATGGAGGAAGGGCAGGGAGGGTGGATGGCCAGGATTATAAAGGGGTCACAAGGAACCTAGTGGGTGATGGATGCATTCTTTATCTTGTTTATTGTGATGACATATGCCAAGGCTCACCAAGCTTTACACTTGAAATATTTGCAATAAAGATGTATTAAAAATACCCCCCCAAAAGGAAAAACATTAAAAGTCATTTCTGCTTAAAATTGTCTTTAACTTTCACCCCACATCCTCTGAGCAGAAATAATTTCTAACTCTTCCTTGTTCCAAAATCACTTTTTATATCCATTATAGTACTTATCAGACCTCTCAGTTATCCATTATTCCACAACTTAGTGGCTGAAAACAATCAATTTACTTTTTCTCATTTCTGTGTGTTGGCTGGGCAGTTTCTCTGCTGGTCTTGCCTAGGTTCAGTCATGTGGCTGCGGTCGGCTGGTGAGTTGGCCGAAGCTGGGGGATTTAACATGGTTTGGGCATAGATGGATGGAAGACTAGCACCTCTCTCATCACATGGTTTCTCATGATTTCTTAATCTAGCCAGATCTTTACATGACAGTTGGGTTCCAAGGAGTAAAAGTAGAAGTCCTGAGGTCTCCTAATGCCTGCACTCCAGACTTCATGCCATGCAGCTCTTGCCGCCTTCCCTTGGTTAAGACCAGTTACAAAACCAGCCCAAATTCAAAGGGATGGAGAAGCTGACTCTATCCTTTTAGTGGGAGAAATGGCCATGTCTTACTGCAAAGGGGCATGGACACAGGAAGGCATTGTTCATTAGAGACCATTATTGTCATGATGATGCCTTATGATTGGAGGCATTTTTTGTGTGCCTATATCCTTTCTATTATGTCATATGTTCCTTGAAGGTAGGAATCAGATCTTATTTATCTTCATGTTTTTCTTTGCAACTATCACAGACCATTGCACACTGTGTAGTATGTGTTGACTTTTTCCTGGATGCTAAGAGAAATAAAAGGTAAGTGGGAAAAAGCTTAAGTTGAAACTACATCATTGCAGTAGTAGGGTAGAAAAGGTATATTACAAAGCATTTAAAATCATAATCTCCAGGGGCGCCTGGGTGGCTCAGTCAGCTGAGCATCCAACTCTTGATTTCAGCTCAGGTCATAATCCCAGAGCTGTGGGATCGAGTGCATTGGGCTCTGCGATAAGCATGGAGCCTGCTTATTATTCTCTCCCTCCCCACCTCTCTCTCTCTCCCTCCCTAGCTCATGCTACTCTCTCTCTCTCTCTCTCAAATAAAATAAATAAAATATAATAAAATCATAATCTCCAGAGCAGGCAAAAGCAGATAGTGGCCATTGATGAGTCAATAGAATTTCTTAATAATCATAGCAATATTTTTGACAAAGCAGGAGAGGTAATAGAACCCCCAATTTTATATATGAGAACATGTTGCAAAGCTCTTTGAGAAGCTAGACCTTTATGTAAATACAACTCTTCTGATTCCATATTGTAGACTTCTTTTTTTCTTCGAATTTTATAGGATTGCATTATGTTAGGCAATTGGATAGAGGGGTAGATAACTTAGAGGTTTTAAATTTACACAGTAAACATTCTCTGTTTGGTATCCTCCTTTTCATATTTATATTTCTCTGTGTAGAGAATGAAACACTTAAAAAGAACAATGCTTAAGGTGCTTAAAAATAAACTTTCCTCATTTATTTCAAGTCCTTTCTATTTCTAAGCAGTTGGATTTTGAGAGAAAAAGTATGTTGTCAAGCGGTTCTGCCAAAAACTTAGTCCAAATCTTTAGTCTTTCCTGGAAATTGTAGCCAGTGTTTTGTCTGTCTGCTATTAACACATTACCCTTTGCATGCCATCTGATATTTGGCATGTTTTATAAACAGGCTGAAAACTCTAAGCTGGATCCCAGCTACATTCAGGTTTTATAATTATATCTTCCTGCAGTATTCTTCCCCCTCAGACGGCTAATAAATAGTTTCACTTACTAATTTAAGACTCAGCTTTTCTCTTTGTCTCTGCAAAATTGAGAAATTTAAAATGCAGTTCCGAAAAAAAATAGTTTCTGCACTCACTCTTACCATTATGTACATGGTGTCTAGTAATGAACCAGATTATGAGGGAAGTGGCTCAAAAGAATCATGAAATCTAAGTCCCTTGAGGATCATCTGCTATCAGGGAGATGGAGAACCTTTAGGTACTCTGCAAGCTGTAGAGTTCTGTGAATCTAAGTGCATGACCCACATGGGTCACAGTGTTGCTGTTAAGTTCTTGTAATGCTTTATATTATAATTTTTTGCTTTTATATAATTCCACATATTGGGCAATAGAGTCAGTCAGTTTGACACTATTCAGAATGGTTAATCTTCACTGCAGTAAGAATGTCAGTAACCTTTTAAATAAAAATAGGGCATCATTCCAATTCAGGAAAAATATAAATGAATTATAGCAATCTAAAAGGGCAGGACATTAATTCGGTTTAAATCAGAGAGTTAAGTCTTTTGTGATTCCATGGCTCCCTGTGGACACTATCGACACATTGTTTCACATCTGTTGTGTGATGCCTCAACACCTAGGCAAAGAGTATATCTAATGTATTATTGTGTCCTTGGTATTATAGGTTATCCATCTTTCTACCTGAGTGTGTTTTTTAAATCTCTGTATCAATTTTGAACTTCTGAAGACTTCTTAAGAGAGTTGCAAACTCATTAAGAAGACATGGATTAGATTAAAACTATTCACCCATTTTCAGTGCACTTTTTAAGCCTTCAGCCTCTGAGCCTCTGAGACTTTGAGGGGGAGTGGTTGCTGTGAGTAGCCCTGGCCATTGTCATAGGGGAAGATCTGCTTTCATAGCGAAAGTCCTTTACTTTTCTGAAGTCATGTAAATATTGTTTGTCATTTGGAAACCAGCAGTTCTAAGCCAATGACCTCCTAGCCATGGGAACTGACACATGAGGATTAGCCTCTCTGAAGTCTCAGGGTATTCCCGTTTATAAAATTGGGACAATAATATTTCTCTTTATGGTTGTAAGCATTGAAATTATATATTTATAATACCTGGTGAAATGCTTGGCATATAGAAGGTGCTCAGTAAATGGTTGTTGTGAAGACAGCGGTTTTTAGGACTCTCTCTGGCCTTTAATTTGGTGGTTAACTATTTCAAAAAAGAAAAAAAGGAATCTGTTGAATATATTTGAACCAAGGAATAATGGGAAAGTGAAAACATTACACTTTCTCTCTCTTTGTACATTTGTAGTGTGACTTTAAGTGTTGGAATCTCAGTCCATCAGACACAACTTTGATGAAGTCAAGCAACGAAAAGATAACTCAGATCAAACACATGGCTTTGAAGTTATTTGTGGCACTACTACCCCTGAAATAACTGCACTGAAGTGCAGTGATTTGGAGCCTCCCCATATTTTTCTTGCATGTTGTTTATTTCTTTTCATTCATAGTTTATTTTCAAATTGGTTACTATATAACACCCAGTTCTCATCCCAACAAGTGCCCTCCTCCATGCCCACCACCCCCTTTCCCCTCTCCCCCATCCCCATCAGCCCTCAGTTTGTTCTCAGCATTCAAGAGTCTCTCATGGTTTGCCTCCCTCCCTCTCCCCCACCATTTCCCCCCTTCTTCTCCCCCATGTCCTCTGTTAAGTTTCTGCTGGTCCACTTATAAGTGAAAACATATGATATCTGTCCTTCTCTGCCTGACTTATTTCGCTCAGCGTAACACCCTCAAGTTCCATCCATGTTGCTACAAATGGCCAGATTTCATTCTTTCTCATTGCTATGTAGTATTCCATTGTATAGATGAACCACATCTTGATCCATTCATCCGTTGATGGATATTTAGGCTCTTTCCATGTTTTGGCTATCGTTGAAAGTGCTGCTATGAACATTGGGGTACATGTGCCCCTATGCATCAGCACTCCTGTATCCCTTGGATAAATTCCTAGCAGTACTATTGCTGGGTCGTAGGGTAGTTCTATTGTTAACTTTTTGAGGAACCTCCACACTGTTTTCCAGAGGGGCTGCACCAGTTTACATTCCCACCAACAGTGTAGGAGGGTGCCCATTTCTCCTCATCCTCGCCAGCATCTGTAGTCTCCTGATTTGTTCATTTTAGCCACTCTGACCGGTGTGAGGTGGTATCTCAGTGTAGCTTTGATTTGTGTTTCCCTGATGATGAGGGACGCTGAGCATCGTTTCATGTGTCTGTTGACCATCCGGATGTCCTCTTTGGAGAAGTGTCTGTTCATGTCTTCTGCCCATTTCTTCACTAGATTATTTGTTTTTCAGGTGTGGAGTTTGGTGAGTTCCTTATAGATTTTGGATACTAGCCCTTTATCTGATATGTCATTTGCAACTATCTTTTCCCATTCCGTCGATTGTCCATTAGTTTTATGGATTGCTTCCTTTGCCGTGCAGAAGCTTTTTATCTTGATGAGGTCCCAGTGGTTCATTTTTGCTCTTGATTCCCTTGCCTTTGGGGACGTGTCAAGTAAGAAATTGCTGTGGTTGAGGTTAAGGAGGTTGCTTCCTGCTTTCTCCTCTAGGGTGTTGATGGTTTCCTGTCTCACATTCAGGTCCTTTATCCATTTTAAGTTTATTTTTGTGTATGGTGTGAGAAAGTGATCTAGTTTCATTCTTCTGCACATTGCTGTCCAGTTCTCCCAGCACCATCTGTTAAAGAGGCTGTCTTTTTTCCATTGGATACTCTTTCCTGCTTTGTCAAAGATTAGTTGGCCATACATTTATGGGTCCAATTCTGAGTTCTCTATTCTATTCCATTGGTCTATGTGTCTGTTTTTGTGCCATCTTGCATGTTGTTTAAAACTGATGAGGTACTATGAAACTATTGTAGCTTCACTGAAATAATATTTAAGTCTGAGTCCCAAGTCTTTTGTGTACTAGCTGTTTGATCCTAGACAGGTCTGCAAATTGAGTTCTAGACACTATTATTATCACTGCGCAGGTTTGTTTTAAGATTGAATGAGAATTGGCATGGGAAATGGCTTTGTCACTTGGATAGCCGTTATCTTACATTGTACTAAACATCCATGCGGATGAAATGGGACTTCCATTTAATGGAAAACTCCAGACACACCTCCTTTCTCATGTGAAATAGGACTGACTATAGTTCACTGGGTTCTTCAAAATCAATTAAGACAAGATATTTCATCTCATGGCATTTATTTCTTCATTGGCCTTCTATTTTAACAATTTTAGCCTCTCTCAGTTACTAACTGGACTCTTCCCCTCCCGTGAGTTTTGTGTATCGACCATATTTTACTTATGATGATTGGACTGGGGGGAATCTGTCACTTACTGGGTTTCCTTTGGGATCTGCCTCCCTGCAGAGATTATCAGAATACATTTTTCTGCTGCCAGGAAAGGCCCATGGTTTACAAAAGATGCCTGTGACTTGGTAGCAGGTCTGCCTAAGTCTGGGCTGCAGCATTAGCCAGCTCATTATTGCTCTACACCTAACCCATATTTCCACCCTGCTCTCTGTCACCAGTAAGCCTAGTTTCATCTTCAACTGCTTGTCTTAGTTATTTCTCAAAATGTTTAGAACTCAAATTGAAAAAAAAATCTATGAAAAAGTAAGGGCTAACTTACCCAAGACTGATTCCTCCTAGGCTAGCCTCTGAAAAAGCCCCTAGATACCAGCCACAGCTGAAAGTCTAAGACATGCAAACCAACTTATGTTAGAACCCTGACATGGGTAGCTGGGACAGCCCGGTTTCACCCAGTAGTGAATGCTGACGCAGAGACATGTGGACAGAGCCAAGGTTCTGCCACACGGTAGCTGGCACCACAAGTTGGGACCCTAACCGTGGGTTACACCACGTGAGGGGCCTGTATTCTCTCAGTTGTGCAACTTAAAAGCCCTACCGTTGGGGTGCTTGGGTGGCTCAGTTGGTTAAGCCAACACTTGTTTTGGTTCAGGTCATGATCTCCCAGGTTCTTGAGCTCCAGCCCTGCATCGGGCTCTGCACTGACAGCACTGAGCCTGCTTGGGATTCTCTCTCTGTCTCCCTCTCTCTGCCCCTTCCCTTCTCCTCTCAAAATAAATAAATAAGCAACAATAGCAACAACAAAACACAGCCCACAGACTGAGGTTTCTTTTCCACTGCCTGAAGTTTGGCCCCGTTAGATCCTTGTATACTGTTCAAATGCAACCAGAAACGGGTTCACACACTTGCTATGGCTTATGAATTTCACCCACCCTGTACCTGTTCCAGGAGCCCTGGTGTGTGTGTGTGTGCCTTACTTGATCATTCATCTTTGGTTGCAGTCACCTGTAAACCTCAGCATTATCTACCCAAAAAGAGTGATTATAATTTAACTAGAGCTCTCTAGTTGACAGAGAAATTTCATAGGGGTTATCTTACTGGGCCAATACAACAGTTGAAGACACAGGTATTCCTTCTCCTGTGTCATAGGCAAGGAACTTGAATTCTGGGAACTGCAAGGTCGCATACAATGAATAACAGAGGTGGTTCTCTGTTATCCAGGCCTCTAAATCCTATGCTCTTTGCTTCGTAATCCTTTTGTAGGTGTTGGCATTTCCATAAACATCTATTGGGCCACGAAGCAATGCCTAAGTCCCTTGTTGCTATGGGAATCGTCGAGTGCCTTGTTCTCCAAAAGTCTTTTTCTTTACCTCAGATAGCAGTTCCAGTGATGGATTTTGCTTCAAATAAAAATAGCCCATCTCCCTCTGCTCTCAAGAATTTATTTCTCAAAATTACACCAAAGCTGAAGAAAAAAAAGAATAGATATTGAAATCGGTAGCATCCCAATGCCGCAGGAGTGGTACTGCCAGTGAAAGATGAAAGAATACTAGGTTGGAATGGATCTGGAAGAATGGAAATTTTGCATTTAGAGCCCAAAGGCAAGATTGGATGATAGAAGGGAAAGGTGGAAAGAAGGAAGGAAAGAGAAGTATACATGCACTGCTTTAACACTGGCTCTGCCCATTGGTAGATTACAAGTAGAAATGAAATCCTGATAGCAGCTTTTGCTGCACAGTCCCAAGGAAAATCCTGGGTGTGCAGGGCAGTCAGGCCACTTTTGGCACTCCCAGGACCATCGGGGACCAGACGGAATTATGATCTTGGTAGTGCCCAACGAGTATCCAGTCTGATGCAGTTCACAAAGCACCTTTACTCAAAGGAGTTAGTTTTAGTTTCCTAACCCACCCACTGGAGGTCATCGATCAGAAGCTGCCCTGTTGTACAAATAAAGGAATAAAATAATGACACCTAGGTCCACGTGTAAAAAATTCTCCTCTTAATATTCTCCTCTTCCAATTCATGGGTGATTCAAAATAGTTTCACTAGGAATGTGAGCATAGGTATACAATACAAAATGTGAGTGTGGCATCTTGAAAATTTTCACTGCTTTAGTAAGGACAGCACATAGGACCTTCAAGAGTAAGATTCTGGTTGCATTTTTCATGCTAATATTGTTGAGCATAACTTTCTTTTCAGGAAAGGAAACTTCAGGACTGAATCAAATCAGAGGTAAAGGAAGGTAGAAGGTAGAGTTGTAAAGAGTGAAAGCTGAGGGTCTGTTGGAAATACTAGGATGAGAGAGAGGATAGGTAAATGGATCCAGTGAAAGGGGCTGCAGAGTCCATATAAGGTAGATATTCTCTAGCTGGTAGTATAGAAGAATGGAAAGAGCATTCGGTTTGGGACCAACAGACTTGTGCTTGAGTCTTGGCTCTATTACTTAGGTAACATTCAACAAATTTAGCTTCTCTGAGCTTTGGTTTTCTATTCTGGAGGGCAGGAATAATAATCCCTTCCTTGTAAGGTTGGCAATAAAGAGAATCCATATGAAGGATATAGCAATGTATATGTTCAAGAAATCTATTAAATTTAAAAAAAAAAAAGTGAATCGAGGAAAGCTATCCTGGATGGCTCAAAAATTCCTTCCAGCCCTAAAATTCAGTGACTCCAAAACAGGGAGAATCAGCAATGGAGATGACAATCGAGATGTGATGACAGATTGAGCGAAGCGCCTATTGCCAGATGCTTAGTGACCTGAGCTGACCAGTGTGCAAACCAAAAGCATGTATCTGGACCTGAAACTAAAGTGGAGTGTGGGTGAATTCGGGGCCCAGGAAAGAAAGGACCCCCTTTTTCTGAAGACTAAGGAAATGAAAGAATTTAGGTTTGGAGTGGACATGAGATCAAATGAGGAGAGAAATCCAGTGGATTTGGGGCTAAATTAGGAGAGGGACTTGGAGCCCCAAAGGGCATTGAAGATGGAGGGCTGTGCAGTGGGGACCCCAAAGAGGGTAAGACGGGATATCTTCTCTCGAGGATCTTACAGCCCAATGCAGCACACAATGAGGCCAAACCACCTACAGCAGAGAGTTTAAGACAAGTAAAACACCTTCTGGTAGAACCGACTGTATTTAGCATCTATTTGGGATTTGGTGGAGGATGCCAGTGTATTTTCAGATTAGGAAAAGTCAAAAAAATACCAAGTCAGAGTAGAGCCTAGAGATTTGTTGATGCTTTTTAATGCCAGGAACTTCAAATGGCTTTTCTTCTCTGCGGAAGGCAAGCATGTCTGTAATCTTGCACAGTTGAGAAGACATGTTTCCGCTATCCCTCGAAATCTCACTCCCTGCCTTCCAGCCACATGAAGAACCCCTGTGGCTCCTCACGTGGGCCAGGGGCTCTCTCACATCTCCCTGCTTTGCCATGTTATTCATTCTGCTTCTGTGACCTCTATCTACCCATTAACCTCTACACTCCACCCACTTGTCTACCTACAAAACGTGCAGGTGGAAGAAGACCTTAGAGAGGGAGTGTGTGTGAGCAGAGGAGAAGGACAGAGAAAGGGAGAGAGAGAATCTTAATCAGGCTCTATGCTCAGCATGGAGCCCAATGTGGGACTCAGTCCTATGACTGTGGGGTCATGACCTGAGCTGAAATCAAGAGTTGGACGTTCAACTGACTGAGCCACCCAGGCGCCCCTGGGAACACCTTGTCCTTCTTTGTCACCAAGCAGGCTGACCCCACATGCCTTGGGATACTTTGTACTTTGTTTTCACCTCTATTATTCGGCTATACGATTCCTGGAATGGTTTGTTTGCTTCTTTTTCACTCCTTCTAGACTGAATTTCTACTGGAGATGGAGAAATCCTCCTGAGGTGGCACATGAATAATATGTGGCATTTATCAGGACACCTGGGTGGCTCAGTTGGATAAGCATCCGACTTCAGCTCAGGTCATGATCTCTCGGTCCGTGAGTTTGAGTCCCACATCAGGCTCTGTGCTGACAGCTCAGAGCCTGGAGCCTGCTTCAGATTCTGTCTCCCTCTCTCTCTGCCCCTCTCCCACTTTCTCCCTCTCTCTCATTTTTTTTCCTCTCTCTCTCACTCATACACTCCCTCTCTCTCTCAAAAATTAGTAAACATTTTTTAAAAGGCCCAGATTATGCAAATTAACACTAGCAACAACAGCTGCCATTTATTTACCTTTTACTTTGTACAAGGGCTGTGCTCAGTATTCACATCCAGTTTGCTTTTTAACCCTCCTTAACACATTTGAGATCAGTTTGACAGCTGAGGAAAGAAGGGGCTCAGAGAAAGTTAAGTAACTTGACCAAGGGGCAGAGCTGCATGTCTATTTGACTGCAGCACCTGTATTTCCATATTGCACTCAGGCCAACTCTTTCAAACATGCCTCTGGTCTACAGATGGTAGACTGGTCCTGGGCCACAGGTGGCCTCCTGACCCCCAGCATAATTTCCCTTTCATGACCTTACCCATGGGGAGAAAAGACGAAAGCTGGGACCATTAGTGGTTAATTATGCTGAAATTTTTTTAAAAAGAGAGAAAGAGACGTCTGACTTTACTTGGTTAGATAATTTGGGAGATTCTTGATTCTTCTAGAAATTGTTCTAGGAACATTTGTTGTTCTAGAATTGTTCTAGAAATTCTAGAAACAATTCTAGAAAATGTTTACCAGAAGGCTAAATTATGCTGTTATGTATGGCCTTGGAATGTCTGGCTCTGCCCTGTTTCCACAGACTTCCAGTCCCCTGGTTTTGTAGAAAACACCAAGACAGGCACATAATTCTTCTCAGTCCATTCTGAAGATTCTCAAACCTCCTAAAAGCCTTGTTAGAACAGTGCAAGCACTGCAGAGCCTTTTCCTGAACTGGCAAAGGGTAATAGCTAAGCCCTGAGGGAGTATTTTAGGCTAAGAGCAGGCTGGTTTTATGAATGTCCAGCTGCTTTTGTGAATATTAACCAGAGGCAGAAAGTGGCAAGTGCAACACCATGAGCAGCTAGGACTGACCGGATGTGGGCGAGAGACCCTACTGTTGGGCCGGCTGAGAGGTAGGGCAGAGACGCCACAGAACCGCAGACTTCTTGAGATGACCGACCTTCCCGCCACTTCTTAAGATGGCTGACCTTCCTGCCAATACATTGGCGGGGAAACAGAAACAAGCAAGAAACCGAAACCTTCCATCTGGGACTTTCCAGTCAAGAGACCGGCCCCTGTTATCTGGACTTTCCCAACCCCACCAACAGGTTATAAAATCCCTCACCACCCAACCTGGGCGCGACTTCCCCGACTCCCCTCTCTTGAGTTGCGGAACCTCGCCTGAGGGTGCATGCAATAAAACTCCTCCTGTGGAACATTTTGCCTTGGAGTCTTTTTTACTCACTTAAAAAATCTTACACCTACAATGTGACACGGAAAACCCTAGATCGTCAGCTCTTCCTGTTGCTCTGAAATCTCAGAGGAAGCGCTCAACCCATATGCACCCAGTTTTTGTATTAAATAATGTCAGTGTAGGATGCCTGGGTGGATCAGTCGGTTAAGCATCTGACTTCGGCTCAGGTCATGATCTCGCGGTTGGTGCGTTCGAGCCCTGCGTGGGGATCAGTACTGATAGCTCAGAGCCTGGATCCTCTTTGGATTCTCTATCTGCTTCTCTCTCTGCTCCTCCCCTGCTTGCTCGCGCTCTCGATCTCTCTCTCTCAGAAATAAACATTAAAATTTTTTTTAAATGATGCCAATGCTACCTGTGCAATTGGTGTAGATGAGAATCTGTGAGGATATCAGTGAAAGAACCTCCCACCCCTAAGCTCTTAGGAGATTCACCTGCCATCGATCTCTGCTAGCTTTTTTTGGTTTTTCTTAACCGACCTTCACAGCTGGTGTGATTGAGATCACGGCTCACAGCAGAAATGCAACTGGCACTTGGTGGAATTGAACTGCTGAATATTCGTGATAATTAAGAACCTTAAAGATGAGTCTGAACTTGATGATGTTGCCTTTATCACTCGTGTTCTATTCAGGAGCTAATGTGTTGTCCTGGTTGGAAATCACTGTGGCCAGAGGTGTGAGGTGTATTCACTGTGATGTGCAGAGTGATTTGGGGTATTGCACAGACAAATGTTTTTAGTGTATATTTAGGTATTTATTTTACTGAATTTTTAAAAAGATTCATCTGAAAAAAATAAGTTAAAAATGAGTCAGTTAAAATATATAAAGCAAATAATAATACAGGTAGTATAATAATATGGCAAAAGTCCTCAAAATGGTACCTGAAGGACTACAGCTTAGGATCTATTCCTAGGATATAAATCCATAACTCCTTAAGCAAAATGCTTGGGGCCTGATGTATTTGAGAATATCTCATGTATTCTTCTCACACCCAGAAGTAACTGGAACAGCACTTTCAAACACATTATTTCTGTAGTAAAACATATATGATATTCACCATAACTGGGATAAATAAAGTCTATAAATAGAATCACATCAATTGAGGTCAAGTGTTGCGGCCAAATGAATTACGAAAGGTATCGTTTTTCAGATGTTTTTCCATTTTGGAATTCTAGACAAGAGATTTTTTACCCATAGTAAAATAGCCCAAGAGGTAAAAAAAGCAAATCTAAGAACTTCAGACCTGAATCATACTTTGTAGTTTATAAAACACTTTCCCTCTCGTTATCTTGTGAGGTATACATGTTCATATTATAGATGAGGAATCTGAAGCTCAGAGAGGCTAGACATCTTAGCCAAAATCACACAGCTCAGCTGGTAACCAGGTAGGCCAGGACTAGAACAACCCAGGTCCTCTGTCTCCAGGCCCTTGAATCATCTCATATCATAACCCACATATTATAACCCACATAACTGCAAAGGTTGACTTCTTGAACATGTTTGCTGGAGCATAGGGAGGCTTCTGGAGGGAAAGGATGAGAGTGGAGGACATAACCTTGACCGTTTATTTTATTATTATTATTTTTTAACCTTGACCTTTCCGTATTGAACTAAAGATATATCCAAATGAATGGATCACTTTCCTCCAGCATTGCATAAAACCCAGCCCCAAAATGCTTGTATGGTACAGGGGCATTTCAGAGGAAACATTGTCCAGTATCGCCAGAAATTCTAATGAGAGTAAACATTTATTGAATACCTGCTGTATGCCATACACTCCTCCCTATAACATTTCTGAATATTATTACCACTCTCCTCTAGATGAAGAAATGGGTGTTCAGAGACATAGCTAATGTCCCAAAGCTGGTAAGTGACAAGTCAGGTTTGGACCAGATGTGGTTCTGCCTGGGGGCCCACTCTTGCTCAGTACTCTAGCAATGATAGCATCCTGGATTTCTGAGCCACCCATGGGAGAGATGCCTTTTCCCCTGACCCCAGGCTGCTGACAGACAGACAGGCAAGATGGATTGGTTTGGGAGGTGAGGACTCAACGCATCTTCCATGGCCATCATGACTTCAGATGAACTCAAGAGTGCTCTATTTGCAAGATGCAGATGCGGAGACCCCCAAGGACCTTGGGCATGATTCTTGGTGTTGTCCAAGAAGGAACCTTCCACAAGATCCTTTTACAACTAGATCCCACATTTTTCATGCCTTGTGTCCCAGAAATCCAAGTGCGAGTTGATTCAGCCACCTGAGTTTGATGGTGCAGCCCCCAACAGTAGGGGAATAGGAGGGAATCTGCTATATTCAGGAAACCACCGTAGATACAAATGATTGGAATGTAAAATGAGGGTGGAGTTTGGGGAAGGGCTGGGGACAAAGGTTATATTACAAAGGGCCCTGTTCTCACTAAAGATGATTAGATTTTGTGCTCTAGGCAATGGAGAATCACCCAAGGGTTTTGAATAGAGGAAGAACAATGGTCACATTTCCATGTGAGATATCTTATTTGACTCTGAAATCAGAGACTGCTTCCTGGAAGAGTTTTCTGTTAACGTACCAGGATGAGTAGGATGTCAACCAGCAGAGGTATTCATCCAGGGCAGAAGCAGCTGTACAGCAAGGTGTGTTCAGGGTTCACGATGATATGAAGCAAAACAAACCATTTCCATGTATTGGGCACCTGCTGTGTGCACTGGCACATGTGGACATTAGCTCTGTTAATCATGGCCAAAGCCCTGAAAGGAAAGTCATAACTCTTAGCACATGGAGATGGGATTCAGACACATTCCCATCAGACCCCAAAGTCCATTGTCTCCCCATCCCACAGGCTGTCTCTCCAATGGAGAGACACAGTCTTGGCTCAGAGCACAGAGGGAACTGGAAGAATAGTGGAGGCTCAGACAGAAATGAAAGTTTGAAACATATTTTAAAGAACCTTGACAGCTTAGTGGCTGTTCCAAATTTGATCTCTCCATTACTGCATTCAAACTGTACCTGTTCCCTGATGGGGCACTGTTAATCAAAATGAGATTATTATTTGCAGGAGAGGAGCACTCCCAAGGAACCGGTTTTAATTCCAGGAATAATTCTTCTAACTTACTGTCCCTTTGTCTTTGTCTTTCTCTCTCTTCATTTTTCTGAGTCCATATACTGTAAGTGAAAACAAAAGTCAAGAAAAATAATTCCAGGAGTGGCCCCACTGCATCTAAGACTGTTCAGAAGTCTATTTTGAGGGCACACAGAAATTCCATAGAGTTGGTAACTGTAAGCTGGATCCTTGGGTTGGCCTGTGGGGGATAGAACCATCCACAAGCCAGTCCCCTACTCCCACCCACCTCATGAAGCTCAAGGAATTTGCAATGGAAGCCAAGCATATAACTCTGGAATAGTCAGACACAATTGCAAACTTAACTGTTAGGTACCGACTTAGAGAGAGCAGGGCATTGGGGGGAAAGTTGGAGCCATTATGAATGGTGATGGACAGGGAAGGCACCGTGCACTTGCAAGACTGACCCTGTGTCTTGAAAGTGGTGCCTTCCTGGAACCTGGGTGCTGGTTGTCCCTGACTAATGGGCCATATTTGGAGGCATCATGGAACAGGACCCACCCCTGCTGTGAACACATCCCATTAAAGAAGACCCATTGATAGCACAGGTCCTCCATACAGCAATGCACCAAGATTAAACTGAGGTTGGAGGAGGGGGGGCAGTTACAGCTAAATAACCTGTGGGATAGATATATTATTTGGAGCCAGACCTGCCTTCCCAAACCCTCTGGGCTTATATGAGTTAAAGTGACTGAGTGAGGAGGACACATGAGCACCCAAAGGATCCGGGGCAACCTGAGTTTGGTTTCTCTTGGCCCAGCTTCAGACCAGGTGTTTCCAGGATAAAAACAACCAAGGAGACTTTAAAAAAAATAAATGATACTGTCAAAATTCAATGAGTATCACTTTTCCTGAAAAAGGACAATGACTCTGCATGGATATCATGCTATAGTCCATGAAATGGCCAGGGCCCTCAATTCTCAGTGTATCTTTGACCCTCTTTTGTCTACATCAATATTTCTTTATGTCTTTGGAAGCATGGTGTACGCCAACCCTAGTCTTTCTACCATTGAGTCCCTGGAGTGCAGCTTCATCTGGCCTGATTCCTAGTCTGTCCCATCTTGTCTTCCAAAGGTTCTAGAATGTCACCCCTTAGATGTTGCCTTTTCCCACTCTGGACCCACTGATCATAAGAGATTTCGCTTCTCATTGCCTGTAAAGACAAACAGATGGATTTCTCTTGTTTGAAGGCTTTTTATTCTCAACTAATCACAGTGGGGACACAACAGAGAGACCAACATAACAAGCTCAGGTTAACAAAGTTCAGGAAACCTTACACAATTTGTGCTGCTTCAGTCTTTTTTTTTTTTTTTTTAATATTTTTATTTATTTCTAGGAGAGAGAGAGAGAGACAGCGTGAGCAGGGGAGGGTCAGAGAGAGAGGGAGACACAGACTCTGAAACAGGCTCCAGGCTCTGAGCTGGCAGTCAGCACAGAGCCCAACGCGGGGCTCGAACCCACGAACTGCGAGATCATGACCTAAGTGAAAGTCAGACGCTTAACCGACTAAGCCACCCCGGCGCCCCTGTGCTGCTTCAGTCTTTTCCTACAGGTGCTGGCAGGTTGGTCAAGTGGAAAGCGGTCATCCAATCTGGATCCAGATCCCAGTCTAGCCACTTACCAACTGTTGTCCTTCAATCAGCTACTTACTCCCACTGAGCCTCAGTTTTCCCTCTGGAAAATGGGGGACAACAGCACCTGCATCCTGGTGGTGTAGACAGGGAGGAAATTATGCATACATACACAGCACTGCACCAAGTGCCCAGGATGGAACAGGTGCCCCACACAGTCCTGTGTTTGCTGAGATAGTCGCTGGGAAGGCCCCTGGACCCCAGCTCTCTATTTCTTCATTCCTAAAGGTGAGGGTCATGAAAACCCTCCATGAAGGGTCTCCATGAAGGCTGCATTCAAGCTTATAGGCCGCAGATGGAATACCTAGAACCATGGGCATCAACCAGTCTCCCCAGCTGCCCCATTTGTCTGTGGTAAGTGACTGCTCTTTTTGAGGATGCAGGAAGGGGCTAGTACCCCCTCACGGGGCCCCAGACACATATTGGTAAAATGTCCCCTGAGAGGAGTACCTTGTAATTCTCCTTTCTCACTGAAAAGTCAAAGCCAACTGTTCTATTTCTTCTCCACATTCTCTCCTCCTTGTCAGGGTAGAGAACACGTCAGGCCCTGTCAGTGTTCCTGATGAGGTAAGGAGGCAAATCCAACCTTGTTCACTATCCTGGAACATGTTTCACATCAAAGCTGAATTTCTCTTGGGCCCCTGACTACTGAACTCTGAGTTAGAGGTTTTCTTAGAGATGCATCTGGTCAGAGCTTCATGGTTAGCTGGGAGAGTCAGTCACTATTCTTATCTGGTTGGACACTGGTCGGGCCACAATGTTCTAGTGCTGCCCCCCTCTTGGAATCCACATCCACTTCCACAGTCTCCCTCAGGTATTCTCACACTTGGGTCCCATTAGGAGTTTGGAATTGGGTTAGAATTTGGATGCCCACAAGCACTCAACAGAAGCTCTCTTGGAGGGCATGATGGTGTGATTGGATATGCAGAGCTCCAAAACATGCTTCATTACCCCTGGGAAAGGAAACCAAACTTACTGAGTGTTCCTTGTGCTGAGCACCAGTTGCAGAATGTCACATGCACCGTCTCATTCTGTCTCTCAACAATCCTTTGAAAGCAGGAAAGACAGGCTGAAAGGGGGCAGTGAGGTTGAGGTTTCCCTGCAAACTCCGAGGACAAGTTTCTGTTTGGGAGTGAAGTCTGGAAAACCCATGCATGGAAGTCAGGAGTGAACCAAGCAAGTGTCTCTTGGTGAGAAACCAAAGAATCTGGAACTTTAAGAAATTGCGGTCAGGTGACCTGATTCTAAGGAGACCAAGCGGGAGTCTTTGGAACCCACTTAGCAGACACCTATTCACTTGTACTACGGTTTGGTGAAAGACTATGGGACCCAAGGGGGAGAAGAAGACTGAAGAACAGAACGAAGAAAACCCTCAAAGAGCCAGGAGTGGCTGAGCCTTTCAACACTGTCTGGTAGAGAGTGTCTGCTGCCCCATGGGCCTCGCCATTCCTATTTCTGAGTAGATGTGCTCTATCATGTGTCAGTCTACACAACCCGGCATTCCTACTTATAGACAGCAAGCCTCTGATTGCAATTCTGAAGGCCAGGTGTTTGGTGTATAGGGAAAGGCAGTTGAGAAGTGCCGAGGTGGACAACTGGGCTTGGATGGCAGGTGCACTTCCCATCTTAAACCAACAAGCAGGCATCCTGACTGGTGTCTCAGTCTCTAAGTGCTGCATGCCCTGTAAGCCGGAGGCACGTGCTTCCCTCTGAGACTTCACCTGTTCACAGCCCTTGCAGCACATTCTTACTAGCTCATCTGCACACACTCTAAGGAACAAGGCAACCATTATTCAACTGATAAATATATGGATGTACTTAGAGGCTCCTAATGAAAATAGAAAGTGGAGGAGAACAGAGTCATTATTAAGTATAAAAAATGAAAGGCTGAAGGTGATTGTAAAGTGATGTTCAAACATGTGGACTGAAGGAGGAACATCAGAAACTCACACAGCCCCAAGTTTTTTCTCTTCCCAGAGATAACTGTGTACATCAGGTCATTTTATCTCTCCTGGGTGATTCCCATTGTCCAGAGAGGACACAGTGTGATTCAAGGAGCTGTGGTATTTATCTAATATTCGCCAGAGCCTTTTTAAAAATTTTTTTCTTTCATAGTTTATTGTCAAGTTGGTTTCCATATAACACCCAGTGCTCATTCCAACAAGTGCCCCCCTACATACCCATCACCCCCCTTCCCCTCTCCCCCACCTGCATCAGCCCTCAGTTTGTTCTCAGCATTCAAGAGTCTCTCATGGTTTGCTTCCCTCCCTCTTCCCAACTATTTTTCCCCTTCTCCTCCCCCATGGTCCTCTGTTAAGTTTCTCCTAATCCACCTATAAGTGAAAACATATGGTATCTGTCTTTCACCAGAGCCTTTTTCTTGCCTTGGTGACTTTTCTTTTTTTGGAGGAGAATACTTCAGTTAGAAATGTCAGCAAATTGATAATATTTATAAAGGGCATTTTAGTGACACAATGTGAAGCTGGAAGGGAGATGAATTATATGAGACAGTTTCTTCCAGGGCCACTTTGTACAGCTGTGCAGGCTGTGCACTGGACAACCCTAGGGTGTGCTATTAGCACTATAGTCTGTGCAACTGCCCCTCTCCCCGGGTTGTTCAATGCAATGTGTGGTATGTTGGGGGGCTTTGAGATGTCTAGGGAGCTTAAAATACAGTTTGCATTTGAAGGCTAGGGCTACATTGTGGAACTCCCCACAGTGCCTCAGATGGGAAACAGTCTGCTCAGTGTAAGAACTGGGACTGGAAACTGTGAATTCCTTTTGTTAGTGGTTTGGTGCATATTCATGAGAGGAACATTCCAATGAAGTGACTAAAAATGAACATATAGAAGAATGCTAGCATGGGAAGAAGCTGAAATGTGAATAAGCAGTAACTGTCTGCTCCAGCATCATCTTTGAGAGCCATGGTGTCTCTTCAGGAAGAATGATAGACTGTAAGAAAAGTATGCTTTTGGGGCACCTGGGTGGCTTAATCGGTTAAGCCTCCGACTTCGACTCAGGTCATGATCTCGCAGTTTGTGAGTTTGAGCTCTGTGCGGACAGCTCAGAGCCTGGAGCCTGTTTCAGATTCTGTGTCTCCCTCTCTCTCTGACCCTTCCCTGCTCATGCTGTCTCTCTCTCTCTCAGAAATAAATAAAACGTTTTAAAAAAAAAAAAAAGAAAGAAAGAAAAGTATGCTTTCAAGTGCTGTGCCTCTTCCCTCTGCACCATTGTCAAGTGACACCTTAAATATAATTGGCTGGAAACAGTTTCCCAAAGCCACCATAAAAATGAGTCAGCATGGTTTATTTGAACTTGTGAGTTAATGTACAAGCATCTGCCTATTGAGAAATACAAATAGTCTGTATTAGTCAGCTCTGGCTGAGTTAACAAAGTACCACAGACTGGGACACTTCAGCAACAGGAATTAATTTTCTCACAGTTCTAGAGGGTAGAGGTTCTGAGATCAAGGTGTCTGTAGGGTTGATTTCTTCTGAAGCATCTCGTCTTGGCTTGCAGATGACCACCTTCTCACACGTCCTCACACGACTCTTTCTCTCTGTGCATGCATCTATGTCTCTCTCTGTCCAAATTTCCTCTTCTTATGTGGATACCAGGCAGAATGGAAGAGGGCCCACCCTAATAGCATCATTTTAACTTAATCGCCTCTTTAAAGGCCCTGTCTTCAAATATAGTCACATTTTGAGCCACTTGGGGCTTAGGGTTTCAACATACGAATTTTGGCGGGGGACACAATTCAGCCCGTGGAGCACCTGAAGCATTGTGGGGAGGAGTGAATGGCTGACAGCAGGTGGACTGCAATATGCAGACAGAAATCTAACCAGACGTGCAGCAGCGGCTCACCAAGGAACGTAACACCCAGTCTTCCTTTCTGGGTCCTTGGATCTCAAACCTGTCTGGAGGAATGTGGTGGGATAGAGTTTTAGGACTTTGGAGCTATTGTACCAAGGCACCTTCACCTGTGACCGTCAGAGCAAGGTCAGAGGGGCAGACTGTATCACTGAGTAAGAGACTCTATATTGAATTTGCAGGGCCACTAGTGGCAGAGGACTACCCACCTAAAACATCACCATCACAGAGGACACATACATTTAGCAATACCTGAGTGCAAGGACCCTCCATGCCTGGTGTGGAGAGTTAAACGGAGCTGACATATGTTTAACCAGTGACATAAGTTTAAACTGTGTTTGTGGAATGAATCCTCCTTTTTTATGGTTTGTGTAAAGCGATGAAAATACTAAATAATTATTACACTATTTATTGAGTGCTGGAATATGCTAAGGGGTTAGGCACCACATATTACCCTGAATCTGTACAGCTCTTTGAGGTGGGTTTTAATTGAGACGCAGGACCCAAAGTCAAACCGAAAATAGATGTCAGCTCTGGGATTTAGCCTGTAGCTTGGCCCACTCCATAGCCACGCAGTGAACCACTGGGTTATGGCTAGTGCAGAAAGTTCTGAAAGGCAGAGCTTGGGAGCTGGAGCCTCAGTTTTGCCAGTAGCCAGACAGGCCATCCTTGTCTCTTGCTATTCCCTTCCAAGTCAGAGAAGGGACCTCGGTGGGGATGGGTGGTAAGGAAATCTATAAAGCTCCCTGGACTCAGTAAGCAAGGATGGCATTCGAAACAGTGTGTGGGTTTCTGCTTGCAGACAGTGTCATGGTGACAGTGGTGGTGGGTGGATAATTGGTGTCCCTTCTCTGATTCTACA
The DNA here is from genome assembly GCF_003009895.1 of Hyaena hyaena. Taxonomy (NCBI): domain Eukaryota; kingdom Metazoa; phylum Chordata; class Mammalia; order Carnivora; family Hyaenidae; genus Hyaena; species Hyaena hyaena. Next base: position 2,597,109 of record NW_024080694.1, read on the forward strand.
TTCAATTTCCTTGGTCGGAGAAACTGGATTACTCAAGAGGTTGAGAAAAGGAACATTAGTAATAAAGCTCAAGGGGATATATTACATTCGGATCTTTAACCTTTTCCATGCTAAGCAATAATTAAATCCTGCCTGTTTGACAGTGATGGATGGTTGAGGACTTAAAGATTTTAGCCTCATTTCTGAGGGATAACTTTTCTTGTATCTAAAGAAATGCCAAAATTAACTTCTTTCTTTGGAGTCTCTGCCAAGAGGCCTGTTTTGATGGGTTTCTGGTGCCAAAAAAGCATAGTATGGACATGCTTTTGGTGCTTGCCCATGAGAAAGATAGTCAGTCTTTTTTCATTTTCATTTTATTACTTTTTTATTAAAGACTGGTTGACATACAATGTTGTATTAGTTTCAGGTATACAACATAGTGATTCAATATTTATGCACATTATGAAGTGGTTACCATGATGTCTAGTTACCAACTGTCACCATTAAAAAGTTGTTGACAATATCATTGACTGTATTCCCTATGCTGTCCGTTACATCCCTGTGTCTTATTTATTTTATAACTAGAGGATTGTACCTCTTAATCCCCTTCACCTGTTTCACCCATCCCTCTACCTCTCTTTCCTCTGCCATCAGTTTATCCTCTGTATCAATGAGCTTATATCTCTTTTGTTTTGTTTGTTCTTTTTTTTTTTTCAGATTCCACTTATCAAGTGAAATCATATGGTATTTGTCTTCCTCTCTTATTTAGCTTAGCATAATACCCTCCAGGTCCATCTATTTTGTCATAAATAGCAAGATGTCTGTCATCCATTTTTATGCCTGAATAATACTCCATTCTAAATGGATATACCACATCTTCTTTATCCATCCACTAATCCAAGTACACCTAGTTTGCTTCCATATCTTGGCTATCATAAATAATGCTGCAATGAATATAAGGGTGCATATGTCTTTTCAAATTAATATTTTCATTTTCCTTGGGTAAATACCGAGGGGTGGAATTGTTGGATTGTGTGGTAGCTCTCTGAGGGGTCAAGGAGTTGAGTTGCCTTGATGATTTGTAACTTACACATCTAGTAGCAAAAATAAGTTCAAGCATTTTAAGAACTTAAGAAAGACCTTGGATCTGTTAATCCAGAGATCTGGTCCCTAGGTCCCTAGGTCCCTAGGTCCACTCTTTAGCTACCTGTTTGTCTTCCCAGTATACAGCAGGCACTTACCTGACACGTGTGGCACAAATGGATAAACCAATGTACTGGATGTGAGGCCTCGAGTAAGTCTTCATATTTATCTGCTTCAGTTTTTTCATGTCAAACTTAGATAAAGCTTGACCTCTGCACCTCTCAGGCACATGGTGAGGGTCAGATAAGAGAACAGAGAACCATAATCCTGGCAAACATATGTCAGAATTCCATCAAGACAGGTGCTTATCAATGTGTTTCCGTAGCTCATCTCTTTTATCACTAACAATCAACTTCTAGACTGACAGCAAAATTCCTCCCAAGTGTGTCTACCATCTTTAATTCCTCTCATTTCAGTCTCCCCTCAGTCAGGCTTCTACACCCACCCCTTCACCAGAGGGCTTCTTGTCAAGGTCGCCAGTGACCCCACATCACTAAGTCCATCACCAGTCTGTGCTCATCTTATTTTACCCCTCTCTCTTCAGCATTTGTCCCAGGTGATCACGCCCTCAAAGCCATTTGCTGCCACCACAACCCCATACCTTCCCTATACCCTATGCACTACCAGTTCCACCTCAGGGTCCCTTCCTTGTTTCTGTGGGGGGATTTAGCCTCCATCCCTCCCACCTCACTGACTCAAGGACATCATTTTCATCCATCCAACCATATCAATGTTTTGGGAAAATGGAAGCCACACACTTACAATCTAGCTCAACTTCACCTACTTGACAGATGAAGAACCAGGACCCCAAGGTCACACCAGTGGCTAATGATAGGGCCCTAAGCCCCCCACCTCTTTCCTCTTAGCTCAGCACTCCAGAAAGTAACATCTCCCAAGGGAGAAATATAAATACCACAATGATGTACAAATCAAGGCTACAGGATTTTGCTTCCAGCTTTGCACTCCAACTTTCAACTAAGGGAACTTAAAATAATGTTTGAAAAGTGTCTGGAGTTTCATATTTTCTATAGCTAGTAAAAAATTTAACTTTCAGGATGGGACTTATTGCCTTCACTCTTAACCGTATCTGTCAGGGGCTCAGCTGATATTTTTGATGAGGAGAAGATGGCCCCAGAGGATACTGTCCAAGAGTAAAAGAGGTGTTAGAATAATCCCAGTCAAGCTCAAGGCAGAGTGAGTTACTTTTGAGCTTTCTTTATGGATATTCTTAGACCTGCTTTTGTAAATATATATACATATATATGATGTTATTATATCATATCATATTAAATTATATTACTAAGTCTCTACTATATGTCTACCATCAACTGGTTATTTTTACATATTATGACACTGAGCACTCACAGAACCCTATGAAGTAATAACAATTAGTTATTGATCACCTACTACGTGCCAAGAACTTGACATTCATCTCAAATCCCCTTCCTTCCTCATAGAGCCAGAAACCCAATTCACCGTTTACCACTGGTCCCTGCAGTAAACATGATTACTATTTCAATTTTATACTCAAGCAAACTGAGTATAAGGAGATTTAGTGACCTGCAACAACATGCAGCAGTAATGAGGCAACCCTAGAGCAAGTCAGCCTATTCACTTCCTACCCCACTAATTGCTATGGCCTTAAAGTTATCCGCTCAGGTCAAACTACGAGCCTGTGGGTATCCTACTTGCATTACAGAATGCAGGCCAGAAAATTCCAACAGGTTTGTCTGAGATGGCTCCAGACGCTTCTGAGAAGAGGCCACCACACTTTTGATGACTAACCCAGGCTGGTGGTCAAGCTTGGGAAGCTGAGAACACATCATTTGCTTTTCTTTGGAGGCCAGCTCCAATTCATTAGCTTTGGGAAAATCACACTCTGAACAGAGGAGAGAGTGTTTCTTTAAGTATAGGAACCCTTTTGAAAGCCCCACAAGAGATTGTAAAAAGCTCTGGATGTTGTTTACAAAGTAATCAGATTAGAGAAAGGAAAATGAAGTTGGCCCTGCATTGAAGAAGGAAGGTATAATTAACAAGAACAACAAACACAGGGAAAGGAGAACAATGCTGACTTCTGATTTTTATTTTTGCTGCTCTGTTTAACTAAATGAATCTTTTGAGTCAGTCCTTTGCTATAAATACAGACTAATCTCTGTTTCTTCCCCCAAGCACTGGACAAATTTTTGCCCATGTCTTGCTATGAGTCAGAAAGGAAGGCTATTTACTATGTACTGACTATGTGACCATAGTGTAGTCAGCTAGGAGCACTGGATTCATCTGCTCAGGACTTCCTCAAGGAATCCAGTGACATTAGCTTCATGTTCAGCCTCTCTTCTGTTCATCTGATCTCCTGCTGGCGCCACCCACTGGATGAGTTGAATTGGAAGCCAGAGGAGCCTGGGTGACTCAGTGCCTGAAGGTCAGCATCCCTGGACAGTGGGAAGGTGTGGACAGTAGACAGTGAATCGGGAGAGGCAAATGGGGACCGACCTCCATTGAGCCCATGCTGATTGCTTTGAGGTAGGCATGATGATCTGATGAGGAACTTAACTGGCCTTGAACTCCACTCTGTGATCCTGCAGATGACTGGGGCTCATTAGCTAGCCTAGGTCTTCCCATAGAACATCTTTAGGACCTTTCCAGGTCTGAAAAACTACACCTGACAGCAGGAAGTCATTTGACAGGGTAGACAGAGGACCAACTAGGAGCCAGAAGACCTGCCACACAGTGTGTAACCTTGGGCACGTCTCCATTCTGAGCCTGACTTCTCATCTGTGAAATTAGTGGGTTTGACCTGATCCAGGGGCCTCAGCCCTCTCTGTGTATCAGAATCTCCCAAGAAAATTTAAAGATCAACGTCTTCCTGAGACTCACCTCCAAAGCTTTCGTTTCACTTGGCTTGAAGTGGGATCTGGGCACTGGCGTTTAGAAACATGGTCCAGGTGATTCTTGTGTTCAGCCAGGTTGGAGAAACACTGAACAAGATTGCCGGGAGCCGCACCGGCCTCTCTGGATGGCAGTCACAGCAAGGAAATGGCAGCGTTTGCACATCTCCTGCCATGAGAAATGAAAACTGGTATCTCCTGCTACTACTGGCTCATGTTGTGCTGGTATTGACCAGGCCTCACGATATTCCATATCAGACCAATATTCTGAACACAGATACCTCATAAGGAAAAGCATATTCCTGCGTTTGCAAGAGAGATTTTAGATGAAACTCTATGGATGATTGTCAAAAGGCTCTTCCTATAGGCCTTGCAGATCCAAGACTTAGGGGGTTAAGAACACAAGAATTACAACTGAGCCTGGCTCCGAGACAAAGAGCCTAATTTAGAGTTAAGGTACAGATAAGGGCAGAACTGAAGTCAATACTTACACCTTCTCCTAATTGGTGATGTATGGCAGTCCCTTCCCCAAGGCCTACTTTCTGCAAACACCCTCCCTTACAGGTGGCTAGGATGAGGGTAGATAAGAGTAGCTAAAACATTACCCATAAACAAAAGGCTGACACATTTAGGGCCTCCATGGTGTTCACACATTCAGCATCAAATAGGTTTCCACAAACAACTTATTCACCAACTCAAAAACATTCATTTGAGAGCCAGACAGAATGACTCTTAGCCCATCTATACACTTAACCTATGACCTAACCTTAGCGTTATTAACTTAGAACAAATATGTATCCTGTCTTTTACTAAGAATACCCTGCTAATTCTTTAGTTATAAGATTTACTTAACCTTACTATAATTGGAATAGTTCTGCAAGAATATTTCTGTAAAACCTGCTTCTGTACACTTTCCAAAGCATCTTATCACAAAGAGTTATCCATTGTAAAAATTCCTTTTTCTGATGTCATGTTATCATTTAACCTATAAATAAAGACACCAAAACTGACAGGACAGAGATGCCTGCCTGGTGATCAGAAAGAATCTCGGGGCTCTCTCACTCTCTCTCTCGCCGACACCGTCCATCCTTCAGGGACCCCTGGACCGGCTGGAGCCGGCTCGGCCTCCAGCACAAGATCACTGTACCCAGTTCTGGAATTCCACTTCCAAGGTCTAAGGTCTCCTTGGTTCTAAAGCTCTACTTTTCTATGAAAATAGCACAGAAGGCAGTGAGCATGTTAGTAAGGTTCTGATGGCATATTTGTGATATCAGGCTGTCATAGTTCTGAAGTAACTGATCAGAAAGTTCTGACATTCATTCAGCAAAATTTACCAAGAAGCTACTGTGTGTCAGGTACTGTTCTAGGTGCTGGGGATGGATGAGGAAAGAAACAGAAGTTCTCACGGAAATCACATCCTACTCTAGGGATGGATAATGAGGGCTATCATAACCCCCTGGTTTTTCTGGGATCATTAACACCTGTTCATTATGTTTAGCATGACTATTTACTCTCAAAATGTCCTGATTTGGTTGATAAATTATATTTTTAGTCTACAGATAATAAACAAGGAATGAACAAAATGGTTTTAGATGGTGATAAAGGCAATGAGGAAAACAACCGCAATATTGTCTTGTAAAAAAAAAAAAAAAAAAAGCCATGACTTAGATACATTTTTCTCAAAGTCTTAAGCTTCAAAATGCTGTGGTTAAGTTTTTCCAGAGAGTGGCTGCTTGAACTGGGTGGTCAAGAAACACTTCCTTGAGGAGGTGACACATGAGTTCAGTTGTGAATAACCTGAGAACAACAGGCAATGGGAACAGTAAGTGCAAAAGCCCTGAGACAGGAATAAATCTGTTGGGTTCAAGAGACCAAGCATTGTCACTGTGGTGAGGCTCATTGAGCACCTGGGAGATGGGAGGAGATAAGATCTAAGAAGTGGGGAAGGCAGGTCTTGAGGGCTTTGTTGGCCATGGGAGGATTTGGGTTCTATCCTACGTATGATGGGAAGACTTTAGAGGGGTTTAGGTTGGGGAGAGCCGTGATCTAAGTCAGTGTCCCCAACTAGGGGTGATTCTGTCCTTTAGGGAACACTTGGAAATGTTTGGAGACACTTTTGGTTGTCACAACTGAGGGAGCAGGTGTGACTGGCATCTAGTGGGTAGAGGCCAGAGATGCTGCCAAGCCTTCGACATTGCATGAAGCAGCCTTCTCTTCACATATACACACAAGTAAATAGAGATTTAGACCCAAATGTCAATAATGCTGAGGTCTTAAAATGCCACTCTGCACTACTGGTGGGAATGTAAAATGCTGCAACCACTATGGTAACAGTAGCATAGTTCCTCAAAAAATTAAAAATAGAATTAGCATATGATCCAGCAATATCACTTCTGGGTACTTACCCAAGAGAACTGAAAGCAGGGTCTTGAAGAGATATCTGTATACCCTGTTCATAGAAGCATTATTCACAATAGGTAAGAGGGGGGAAAAACCCAAAAGTCCTTTGAAAGAGAAATGAATAAACAAAATGTGGCATATATATATGATGGAATATGATTCAGCCTTTAAAAGGAAGGATATTCTGACACACACTATACACAGATGGACCTTGATGACATTATACTAAGTGAAAGAAGCCAATCACAAAATGACAGATACTATATGATGCCTCACATGAGAATGGTGGTTGCCAGTGGCTGGGAGGAACGGAAAAAGGGGAATTGTTTAATGGACACAGGGTGCTAGGTTTGCAAGATGAAAAAGTTCTTGAGATTGCACAACAAAGTAAATATTTTTTTCCTCCAAGATTTTATTTAAATTAGTTAACATATAGTGTAGTGTTGGTTTCAGTTGTAGAGTTTAGTGATTCATCACTTAACATACAACACCCAGAGCTCATCACAAGTGCCCTCCTAATGCCATCACCCACTTAGCCTATCCCCCACCTACCTCCCCTCCAGCAACCCTTGGTTTGTTCTCTAAGAGTCTCTTATGGTTTGCCTCTCTCTCTGTTTTTATCTGATTTTATTTTTTTCTTCCCTTCTCCTGTATCTGTTTTGTTTCTTAAATTTCACATATGAGTGAAGCATGTATTTGTAATATTCTTAACACAACTTAACAATGGTTAAGATGGAAAGTGTTATGTTTTGCATGTTTATTATAATAGACTAAAAAGTTATTTTAGCCGTTGAGTGGAGAATGAAATGTTGGATGGCAACTATGGAAGCAGGGAGACTGGTTAGCAGGTTATGGTGGTAATCCAGACTAGAGGCAATGGTGGCTTGTTGTGGTGGGCAGCAGTGGAGATGAGAAAAACAGATTAGGGATGTTTTGGGGAGGTAGAGCCTCAGGGACTTGCCAATGGCCTGCATGTGGGAATTAGGTGATAAGCGCAAGGTCACTCTGCTGATAAATGGCAGATCCGGGACTAGAACTCAGGGCTGACTCCAAGGCCCACACTCACCATCTCTCCAAGCAGCACACCTTCCAATATCATCTGAGGGACTGGAAATCTCACTGGGATAGCATGTCTTGCCATTTTGGTCAGCTCATGCTATTAGGTTGGTGGCAATCACTTCATATTATCGTTTTCCAAAAAATGCCATGGCATATATTTCTCAAAGCCTTGAACTTTCGAATACTGGATTTATTTCAGATTACTGCACACTGAGCTGGCCTTTCCGCCAGCAGCTCACAGTTAGGCTTCAACGCTGGGAGTTATGCTCTTGTCTGGCTTTCATTGTGATGGGCACTGCGGTAATTAGTCTGTGGTTTTATGTTCAGCCTGTGGGTTGAGATCACAGACCTTATTCATGCTGGCAGACAAAACTCTTCTAATTCTGCAGAAACCTCTTTCAGTACCTGGTGGGGGCAGCCAGCAGAGAATGATCTCCTAGAACCCTTTGTTTTTATGTCTGTCCCCTTACTGTTTGGGTTGCTAGGAAACCAGACAAACATCAGGGTAAGGGCTTTCTGAATTCACCTGGGCCCCAGCTTGTGTTAATAGCCACAAACTGCAATCAAGCTTCAGTGGTTGCTAAGCTCTCTCGCAGAGGCTGCGAGTGCTCCGGTTGCATTGCGGGCCGGTTTATTCTCCTTTTCCTGGACTTTTCCTGACATGGGCCAAGGAAAGGCCTCAGGGAACCAAGTTGCCCACCCCAGGAGGCTAGAGAGGCCTTGGTCTTCCACCCTGAGCTGTTCTGGAGGGTGTGATTAGATTTGGACCGAGCAGAAACCTACCTCTGAAGAATCCATCTGCTTGATAAGCAATGGTGTTGGGTGTGTACGGGTGACTAGGGAAAACTAACAACCTTTTAGAGAGTTATTTCTAAGAACTCTTCCCTTTTTGTCATAGCTGAGGTTTAATTAAAATGGTTGCCATAAAGCAGATGTTCTAAAACTGGTTCTCAGGACCAGTAGCATCAGCATCCTCTGAGAACTTGTTAGAGATGCACATTCTTGGGCCCTATCCCAGACTTCCTGCATCAGAGAGCCTGCAGGTGGGGCCCAGCAATCTGTTTAACAAGTCCCCCTGGGCAATCCTGACATGTGTTCAGGCTTGAGAGCCCCTGGGAAACCCTAGTCTTTGCAATCCAGCTTTTGCCAGCTGAGTGACCCTGGTATACTATTTCCCTTCCGTGAGCCTCTGTCTAACATGATGGGGAGGTGGGCATGCACACCAGGCATCTGGTATACCAAATGGATCCTCTTCCAATCAAGAGTGCCTACGACTTGTCAGCTAGTAGCTGGAATTAGAGTGCGTTCAAATATAAGGGACTTCTGTTAAAACTGAAAGATTACTGTTAGTGTGACGTTTCTTATCTCAGTATAAAATCTGAATTCTAGAGCTTTTTTTTCTTAAAAAGTTTATTGTCACGTTGGTTTCCATATAACTCCCAGCGCTCTTCCCAACAAGTGCCCTCCCCCATGCCCATCACTCCCCTTACCCTCTCCTCCACCCCCATCAGCCCTCAGTTTGTTCTCAGCATTCAAGAGTCTCTCGTGGTTTGCCTCTCTCCCTCTCCCCAACTATTTTTCCCCTTCTTCTCCCCCATGGTCCTCTGTTAAATTCCTCCTAATCCACCTATATGCGTAAACATATGGTATCTGTCCTTCTCTGCCTGACTTATTTCACTCAGCATAACACCTTCACGTTCCATCCATGTTGCTACAAATGGATGAATCATAGAGCTTTTACTGTGATTCAGAATCTATGGTTCTCAGAAATAAGGAAGCTGGAGTCATGAGAATCTGTCCTTATGGTCTTCTGAACTCTGTTCGTGGTGGCTTTCTGCACATTAAAGGGCAGGAAGTCAGGCTCTCCCTTCCTCACAGCCCCTCAAGGTCCAGCATCAGATGTGCCGCTCTCCTCTGGACACTGACCAAAGCTCCTAAGAAGCCCAGAACCCAGGGCACATCTCCCAGGGGCGGCCGCTCCACCACCCAGAAACACCGGGCTCACCCTCTGCTCCCTGAGACTTTATTTAAAGGCCAGTTTGCAGCTAGAATGGGGTATATGAGTTTTTTAGTGCCCCACCCCAAATGCTGGGGTGAAGGTTATTGGAGAGAAGAGACAGTAATTATAGTGAATTCCTCCCTGATCAGCAGGCACTGCTCATCCCATGGCCTCTTAACTCAGGATGGAACAGAGAAATTCCAGAAATCGTGATCATGAGTGTTCGCTGTGTTCCTTGAACACGTCACCTTGTTCCATTCTCCCAATGACCCCTAAAGAAGGCTAATTCCCATTTTACAGGTGAGGAAATGGTGGCCCAGAAATATGCATCATTCAGCCATGCCTTTGGTTCCACAACTACAGTTGTAGCAGAGGTGGGGTTCACATGTGGGGGGGGGGCTGTCTGCAGAGGGTGGGATGCCACCCCCCAGGCGATGGTGCGATGCTGGCTGCTGTTGAATCTTGACAGCCCAGCACCCTGCCACAACCTGAGCATCAGGGTGACACTGACACAGACAGTGACCTCAGCCTGGGATGCACATGGAAACTGCCTAGGAAAACTTAAAAAACACCTGTGAGGGGCGCCTGCGTGGCTCAGTCCATTCAGCACCCACTCTTGATTTCAGCTCAGGTCATGATCTCACAGTTCATGGGATCGAGTCCCACGTGGCACCCTGTGCTGACAGTGTGGAGCTTTCTTGGGATTCTCTGCCTCCCTCTCTCACTGTCCCTCCCCACTCACGCACTCTCTCTCTCTCTCAAAACAAATAAACATGAAAAAAAATTTTTTAAGCACCTGTGCCTGGGTCTCTCCCTAGAGATTCAGAGGTAATTGCACCGGGGTGTGGGTTGGGCACTGAGAGCTCTGAAAGCTCTTTAGCGGATGCCGGGAGCAGCCGAAGTTGGGGAGCTCCGCTGTGTACTTGAGTGAGGCTCCAGAGGCCATGAGACTCCTGGGCATGTGCAGAGTTGGTCTGGGATTTTAGGCCCTTCAGAATGTAATGTTCTTTAAACAAACAAACAAACACACACACACACACAAGAATTAGCCTCATCCAGTCCCCAAAGCTGTCCACCAACATGGAAGAAAGCATTTCTACAAGCCACAAGGGAGAGAACATCCTTGCCACAGTCAGAAAACAATTTCTGAACTTTGAGGAGCACAATTTGACCAGTGTCTTACACATGTCTGTCTTCCTGGGTATCAAGTCTTATTTTCCTCCAGATACAGAAATGACACATTCTTTTATTCATTGATTGATTGGTTGATTCATTCACTCATTCATTATATTTATTCAATCATTCATTCATTCATTAAATTTTTTAAAAAATTTTAAGTAGTCTCCATGCCCAACATGGGTCTTGAACTCACAACCTCGAGATCAAGAAATAGCCAGCTGCACCAGAAATAACACATTCTGAACACATTTAACCTGTTTTCTACACAGCTTCTTATGTATTAAGGTTTAAAATTACCCTGATTCAGTAATAAATTTGTATGATTTTATTCTTTTAAACAAGCACCCTTGAGTTCATAAATCCAAGTAATATTTCCCTCTTCAAATAAATCTGAGAATGGAAGCCCCTGCTTTGGTGAGTGTCAGTGCTCAAGACTCTGAGTGGGAAGTCTTCTTTCAGAATTGCCTCAGAACTACATTAATTAAAAAAAAAAATCCAAAGATTATTTTAATCATTGCCATGCTCTTTGATTAAAATTGGACTTATTCCATTTCTTTGATGTCTTTCTTTCCCCGATTTGGCTGTGGATAGCATCCAGCAATTTCTGATGCTCAGATCTACAGTCAATAAATGTTTTGCCAGCAATGAGAACTTGCCAGGATGTGGCCAAGGCACTGAAGGCACCACAAAATTGATGATGTGGCAAATAATCAAATGCTATCTTTTTATTCTATCCGTTTATTCTTAAGTGGGTTATTTTCACCTCTTCAACTAGACCCCTTTGCCCAAAGTGTCTTAAAATATCTCCATGTAGGACCTGTGCTTGGCGTGTTGTGAAGTTTAATTGCTACTTGTCGGTTGATTAAATAGTGGTCATGGGTTTTCACCCCCCTTGCAGATGATCTTTCTAAACAGAGGATCCTAGATAGAGAAGGATATCTATTTCTCATCGAGTTACTTCAAATGCTTTTTCTGGAATGAAGATGACCAGTGGGGTGGGATACCTAAGTAGAATGACTGCTGGCCACAGTAGTGGACAGGCAGTTCACAGGATGGAAGGGGGCTGGTCTTCAGGATCCAGCTAGAGGTAAAGTTGCAACCCCATCAGTCAGTAACTTAGTGTTGAAATACTTACCAGGAGAAATACTCCTGTGTTCCACTTTCATCATCTGTGAAGTGGGGGTATGAATATCTACCTTTCCTGGTTGTCTCCAGAAGTAATGTCTGTGAAGCACTTGGTACACAATAGATATTTTTAAGTGGTAGCTATTATGATTTAATGAAAAGATTGCTTGATTAACTCTTTCCTGGGTACCTGTTAGATTCATAATGATAGAATCAGGACCTGACAAGATTTTAGACTCAAATTCATTCATTCAAAGAGCCAGCAAATAAAGGTTTCCTGAGCTCTCCTACTCTTTCTAATCTGGGTCCCCTTGAGGTCCAAGTGCTAGGAGCGTTCACAGGAGGAGAGTCTCCATTGCAGAGACTCACACACCGGGATCTGGAGTTGATGAAGGCTGATGGGGGCAGGTGGGAGGGACGGCATGTGGTTCCAGCAGACATGTACCTGGACAAAGAATAAGACCCTTTTAGGTAAACACATCAAAGGGCAGACTTTCTGGAGGTCTTCGAAAGACCTCCTCATCTAGGCCACCCCCCTGCAATTTCAGAAATCTGTGATCCACTCACTTCACGCCCCTTAGTGAGGGGGAAGGAGGCTCGAGGCTGCCATCTGCTGCTGGCAGGTAAACCCGACAGGTGGATGTGGGCCTTGTCTAAACGGAGATTTGGAGTGCATCAAATGGTTTGCCTTGGTAGGTGGGTTACAAGTGCAGGAGAGGGAAGTCTTGTTCCATGCCAGCCTCTCTCATCAAGTTCTGTCTCCAGCCTCTCTCGTCAAGTTTTCTCTCCTCTGGAAGGTCTCTACTGAGGTTCCGACACGTTTCTCCATATCCATATGATGAATTGTGTCCAAGAGTGATGATTAAGGAGAAAAGCAAGCACACAGCAACGAAAGAAACCGCCCCAGATTTGATCAGATTTGAAGATATCTCAATTGTGTCTTCTCTGGTGTCTTTTCTCTGATTTCCGCCAGCAGAGGTGCTGAGGGTGGTGGTCTTACTTCACAGGTGCAGGTACTAATCATATCAGCGGTTGGGCCCCAGTGACAGAGCTGGAGACAAGCTAACCAAGTACCTAGGAAGAAGCTCTGGACTTCCGGGGGCAAGTCTGTAGTTCTCTCAGTGTCTGAAACTTCTCCTTTGGAAATGTGGCAGCTGCAATAATGTTTTCATTGTGGGTCACAATTCTATGGCTACTATTTATAACCATCCTGTGCGGAAATGTCTGACTGTCTCAGCTCTGCTTTGGGGAAAGAAGAAAAACTTGGTGGCCCACTTGGGCCTGAGTTTTAAGGGAAAGGAGGATGATATTGGGATGGCCACAAGAAGTGGAGTAGGAGAAAGGTGACACCCAGGGGGCATCAAGGGGAGACATCCACCCGGAGAGAGCTCTGCCGCCCATCTTCCCAGTTGAGACTGTTTGCGGGTGTGATTGCACAGCTACTGTTGCTGTGCTGGGGTACTGTACTGTCCCCTCTGAAGGACCTGCTGGCTTTGTGATACCTTGTTTCTCACCGTAGAGAAAGATCCCTAAACCAGTGAGGCAGAAGGCTTGGATTTGAGTCTGTGATCTGCCCTAACCACCTGCCTAAAGTAGGAAAGTCTGGGCTTCAATGCCCGAGCTCTTAAATGGGCATCCTATGTCCCAGTCATGAGAACCCAATAAAACTATGGCGGATAAGCAAAGATGGTACAAATAAAGTCTTTCTCATTAGACATCCTGGGTTTCAGTCCATGAACAAACAGAATTGAAGCTTGGCTCTTTCACCTCTCAGTGACGATGTCAGATTTGAAAATATTTACTCCCAGAATTGAGACTAGTGGATCTGAGCATCCACGGCTGGACTGGACTTTCCCATGGGGCTCTGGCTGTATTTGCTGCAATATTAATCCTGCTCTCCCCATGTCTGCCCTGTGCCATCCCCAACCCAAGTGTCTGTCATTGGTTTTAACCTTTCAGGACAGCGACCCAGTGCTTCGAGGTGACGTGCTGGGCAGGTAACTCTCCTCTCCCCCTGATGACCTTCCAGCTGAGTTCTTCTAGGTTGAACATTCTCCATGTCTCCTTCCCATTCATCTTTAAAGAAGGAAGTCTTAAGTTGGGTGTCTGTGATTTGGTTTGACACTGAACTTGTGTGTGTAACTAATCCCAGAAGTGGCAAGTGGTTTCCTTTCCCCTTTTCTTAAAATGACTAATTTTTTAAAAATAGTTTATTGTCAAGTTGGTTTCCATATAACTTAAAATGACTAATTTGGACAAAAAAGGAAAAAATGCAAGTCTGTAAGACTTGAGAGTCTTCTTCCTGGAGGGGCAAGAAGGGAAGAAGGGGAGTTACTATCATCTCCGGGGTTTGATAAGAATCTGGTGCTCTGTAATGCCCCAAATGTGCCCTAGGCTCCACTGACTGGACCTTGTTGGAGCAGGAGTTAGGAAGGAAGGGTCCAGAACTATTCCTATATTTGCAGCTTAGTAACTGGAGGGGTGACCAAGTTGAAACTGTATAATCTTGTCTGTAAAGTGGGGACACCAAACTGGATGACTTCTGAGGTCCTTTTAATTTGATTTAGTTTAGTTTGGTTATTTGACTTTAAGAGTAGAACAAGAGATTTACATTTTAGTAAGACACTTCTGCTCCACTTAATCTTATGTCTTATGTCCATAAGATAGAACTACAAATCTTGAAGAAATTTAAACACCACAGCTTTCTATGTTACCTGCTTATTAATGATAATCTAATACAGACCCAGGTAATGCCTGATGTTTTAACAATGAAAACTATACCGTATAGACGAAGTCCTATCTTTTTCTGTTTGCACTAAGGTTGGAGGGGGGAGGGAGAGATTCATATACATAAGAAAATAACATATGGGAAGTTAATTAAATGCCAAGTAAGAGGTAAAACTCAAGTGTAATAGGAGCGTTGGAAGGCTGAATGGCAGCATTTGATTTGTAAGAATAAAGAATGACTCAAGAGATGGACATTAGGGAATGAGAAGTATCTAAAATAGTCAAACTCACAGAAACAGAGAGTTTCCTTCCTTGCATAGCTGCATCTCAGGAAATGCTCTCTGATGCTCTCATCTAACCCCATGGGGACCCACTTCCCAGGAGTATGGAGTCTCCACTGCCTGGGGCAGGTAGTTCTGACCCTTTGAATAAGGAGAGTGGGGGGGGGGCAGGGGTAGGAAGGGGAGGAACTAAGGGGCCCCAGGCTTCTCCCAGAGCCCCAGACTCTTGCCTCTGGTACAGGTTGGTATGGCAGATGCCCCCACTGAAAGTCAAGTGAGAGAATAATTATGAAGGAAGTCAAATTCATTGTCAGTTGAGCTATGGGGACTTCTCAGGATTGCCTACTATTCCCCAAGTTCCCTCTTCTCTCTTCCTGCTCTCATTTGACTTTGGTTCCTCACTACCATTGGGTGCCCCTTGCTCTCTACTGGATGCTCTTTGCCCAGCAGTCCCTCAGGATGGAGGTGAAAACCAGATTCCTCATGCTCCCCCTAACCAAATTCCTGATCTCTCAGGCTCAGCCCTTCTATGGCTACAGCATCTGTACGAGGTCAGTTTTCCAAGGCAGCTCAGATTCCAAAATAGACATTTTATTTGCCTCCATGTGTGCTTGTCACATGCCCTGATTTCATGTTCATGAAATAAGATCCTGGAATCACAAATGGTGCAATTGCTAGTCTTGTAGATAAGTACTGATTGATGTATCTCTCAGGCAATTTGTGCCTTTAATAGGGACCACTTGGAAGCAGATGTCCTTGTGCAAAAGAGGGTAGCAATTTAAAGAATGGTACTGGCTATTGCAGGAGGTAGATTCTGGCTTTTGGTGCCCCTCAATCCACAACACTGATTGCAACACATTTCAGAAACAGGGCTACCCTTCTCTGTGTCAATCAGGCCATTTTACATTCAATCAGCCCCCACGCTTTATGCTGCTGCTTACACCACCCGTAGGCTCTTTTCATTTTCTGCCTTCTGCTCTAGTGTATGTGTATTTTTATCTTTTGATCTTCTTGACTGGATGTGAGCTCTTTGAGAGCTTGCTGAGACTATAGTTCATTTTGTATATAATCATCGTTTTGTCCATTGTTTTTTATGGAATCACAGACTTCCAGGCTGTAAAGGACCATAAAGATAATCCATTCTAATGGTGCCATTAAACATCATAGACCATGGCTGGATGATCTGAAGGAATGGATGAATGGATAGATGGATGGATGGTTTGTTGGAAAGGTAGGTAAATGGGTGGATAGATGGGTGGGTAGATGGATGGTTGGGTAGATAGATGGATGAGTAAGTAGGTGACTGGGTTGAAGGGTTGGAAGATAAATGAATGAGTAGATGAGTATTATAGATGAAGAAAGTGGGCTCAGAAAGGCTGTGTGCCTGGCCCACAGTCAAACAGTTGCTGTGCAGAAGAGCTAGGACTCAAATGAGCAGATTCCCAAGATCACGTTTTCAGTGATTATGACAGATTGTTCTCTGAAATAGATGCTCTCTAGGTAGAAGTATTGTTCAACTAATAGCTAAAATAATCTTGTCCTTTCAGCATTTAATTAATAGCCAGTCGCTACTCATGATGGGAGAAAGTTCTTCCCTGTTTCTTCTCTATTCCCTCCCCTTTCCCAGCTGAAGAAAGAAGTATCATAATGGATAACAAGTTCTTTTTCTCCTGGACCCATTTATTCTGTGAACGAACCATGAGCAGTGTAGGTGTAGGTGGTGAGAGTCTCTAACAGAGTCCAGTTCTAGGATGGTCAGGGATTCAAGGGGAGACTTCTAGATCAGAGGTTCTATGCTATCCTGATCACCAGATTCCCCTGGAGATCCCTAAAGCTATACATAGGTATTTCCAAGACTCAATCTCTAGATTTCTCTGAGATATGCCTGAGAATATCTATTTTTAAAGTTCTCTAGATAATTTTAATCATTAGACAAGTTTTGGTTCTCCAGTCTGGATTATAAATGGTATATTGGTATATGAATAGGATAATACTATTTAAGTTAATTAATCAATTAATTCATTTTGCAAACATTTATTATTCCCATTCTCTGTCAGTCGAGATCCTGGAAGGGAACTAATGGCAAGTTCCAACAGGGTATTTTGAGGAGCATTTAATAAATGAGTTGGTTTTTAAATTCAGTGTTTAAGAAAACTGATGAAGGGATTGTGCAAGTGGCTAAGTACCCAGGGAAAGCTGTTACTGCTTTTATGCCTGAAATGCAAAGGGGGGAAACTGTTCCTGGAGCCCAGAGGAGAGAGAGAGAGAAAGGAACTTAGGGAACAAACACCCTAACATCGTGCTATTGATCAAACTCAACCAAAAGCCAGAAAGCAAGAGAGCACTTTGATTAAGAACATAAAGGGTAGTAGCCTTGCAGGGTACAGAGCTGGGTGGAGCAGGGTGTAGGACTGATCAGGACAGGCAAATGAATAGTCACCAGCTCTTCTACAATGCACCTGACAGTCTGCTAGGTGATAGGGTGCCAAAGAGTATGAAGCAATGGTCTCAGCCCTAGGGAAGTCAGAGCTTTGCTGCATCACTGCCCAAAGCACCGCGTCCACCATGGTTTCTGGGATGCTGGTGATTGGGAGTCAAGGTGGAAAGCATGTCCACTTCTCTATTCTTTTCATCTGATGATTGGAGCTCATGGTCAAGTAGCCTTATTTCCCTCAGTGGGTCTTGTTCATTGGAAATGTCTAAGCTAATTCTTGGCTTTTCAAGGCTCAGAATTAAAGTCTGTTACTTTGTTCCTTGGGTAGATGTCCTGGTTTTGGTCAGCTGCATCTGAGCCTTTACACTGAATCTTGTCCCAAGGACAAAGACCAATACCTAAGTTGAATCATTTATTTCTGTACCAGGAAGCAGAAGGCCACAGAATATATACATTTTGCCAACATAATTTCATTTTTCATATAAGCAAGTCTTGGAGATATTTGGATCACTGAGTCAAATAAAGGAGTTAATTGGAAACAGGGGCGACTGAGTTTGAAGATCGTTTCCATTGCTGTTCTCAAGTGTACATAAAAAAACACTGTTGACTCTTCCAAACACTGATATCCCCAGGAATGTTTTCTATGGATGACGTAGTGTTAATGATTGTAGGGACTAAGATCTTCCTCTACTTCTTACCTGCAACATGTCTTTGGGCCTGACCTTGAAGAAGCTTTTTTGGGTAAATTACTCACGGTGCTGATCGTTCTTTCCATCACAATAAACCTGAACATTCACCATAAGTCATGCTTTGTACCAAATGCTTTGCATGCATTTCACCATCTGACATACTGTATAATTTATGTTGGTATTTGTTACCTTGCCTTTCCCACTAGAGGGACAGGGTTTTTTTTTTTTTTTTAAATCTGTTTTATTCACTGCTGTGACCCCAGAAGCTAGAACAGTACCGGCACATCACAGGCATTCACTAAACGTGCATCAATAGATATATGAGTTATCTCATTTTTTGTCACAAGGACCCTAGGAGATGAATATTATCTTTTCCACTTCAGACGTGGGGAAATTAAGACGTGGATCTTAGATACTTTTGAAGACATTTTAATTTGGCGGGACAGAGGCATACCATCTGAGACTCATGGGAAATGATGCATGTCACCAGGAAAATATGAAGAAAATAAAATTATTTAGCTCTTTTTTTCTTGTGGAAGGCAGTTACATGAGGTCTCTGTCATGGGCTTGTTTGCCTGAACTATGTATTTAATCCTCCATTCACCAACAGCATTTGTGTGGAGGGAGGGATTACACCTTGACTCAGCTCCTGGGACCAGCTGTGAAGCACATAGCATGAACCAGGCCTTTATGTCAATGTCATCTCACATTCTTCTCCCCAACCTGGCATCAGCCCATCTCACAGGTGAAGATACTGAAGCTGAAAGCAGGTATAGGCTCTCCCCAGGCCACATGACCAAGAAGCTATCAGTCTTTGTTCTTCCCATCTGTTTATGAGCCTACTCACCTGCTCAGCTCATGGACAGAAAAGCCTTTGTTGCCACTATATCGCAGAGTGTCATGTATGTGGTAGGTGCCTAATAAACACCAGTTGGGCCGGTGGAATTTCCCCCAAGTAAATGCACGGGCACATCCTATCTCCAGAAGGCTTTCGGTTCCTCACTCATGCCTTTCAGTTGAGACCTCGTTGTGCGGTCAGAGCAGGCAGGGAGTGAGAGGAAGACGAGGCTCCGTTTGTTGACAACAAGACACAGATGGTGGCTAATTATTGGCAATTATTTATTTTGATCTTATCCAGCATTTTCATTTCTCGCTAGCCCTTTGATTAATTGGGTGGCTCTGACAGCATGTGGGTCCATTTCATGCCTCATTGATGAGTCCCACAAAAGTCCCATTAAATTAATTTAGCTAGGAGGGGGGGAGGTGTGTGAGAGAGAAGCCAGGAGGGGAGGGGGGCATCTGTGTGACTTCTTGTCTCACAAAGCCACCCAGTCATGGGGTCGTCGCAGGAGGGGATTTCACCCACCAGCTCCTGTACCGGAATGCTGTGTGGACACAGACCTGGATCTGCCTCCAAGATGAGCAGTGTCCAGCAGGGAGAGCTGGGACCTTGGCACACAAACCGGAACTACCAGGGATAAGGTATGAAGTGTCCACAGGAAGCGTTGAGAAAACGCTCTGGCCTTTCAGAGAAGGGAGAGGAGACCCCTGTTGGGGGGGCCGGAGGTGGTAATGGTGGGCAGAGGGTATCAGAGAAAGTTTTCTGGAAGCGACAGGGTTTGGCCTGGGTCTTAAAGGGTGATGAGCTAGGTTGTGCAGAGAAGGTGGGAAAGCACTCCAGGAAGCAGTCTTTCCTAAGCCGAGGCTGAGTTGGGGCGGTTGGTGGGGGGGGGGTGCAGCAGAGCAGGGATGTTAACCATAGCTCCTCCAGCTGAAGCAGAAGGTGCACAGAAGGGAAGAGCTGAGGTGGGAGCGAAGTCTGTGGAATGCATGCCAGGAAGCCCATGTGCCAGGCTGGGAGGCATGTAGGTTGTAGTGGGAAAGAGTCCTGGATTTGGAGGCCAACCTTCGGGGTTTGAAAGTTGGCTTGCTGGGGGCGCCTGGGTGGCTTAGTCGGTTAAGCGTCCGACTTTCACTTGGGTCATGATCTCACGGTTCGTGGGTTCGAGCCCTGCGTCGGGCTCTGTGCTGACTGCCAGTTCAGAGCCTGGAGCCTCTTTCAGCCTGTGACTCCCTCTCTCTCTGACCCTCCCCTGCTCACGCTGTCTCTCTCTCTCTCCTAAAAATAAATAAAACATTAAAAAAAAAAAAAGAAAGTTGGCTTGCTGGCTGTGTGACCTTGGGGGATGGCCCCGCTGGCCAGTGCAACCAATTTTCCTTCTCCTTGACCCTGTAATGAAGCTACAGCAAGCATTCAGGGAATCAATGCGAAGCACTTCACACAGGCATATGGTAAGCACTCAATAAATGGTAACAGCTATTTTGTTGTTATTTAATTATTAGACAACGAGAATCCATGAAAGGTTGTATTGAAATATGTAAGAAAGAAGGAGAGAATATACTTTAGAAATATCTGAGATCTTTTGACCTCTCTGGTGAGCATCTTTTATTAATGAGTTGTTCATGTGAACAGATACGTTATTTTTGGTGTATAAAGGGCATAACTCTGTTTATCCTGAGTCATAATAAACCATTGTGTAGAGTGTAGTATTGAATTTAACAGCAAAAAAAAAAAAAATAGTTTAAGTAGGAAGAACAGCTCAATTCAGAGCTCACTTAAAAAAAGATTTCCTGGGGTGACTGGCTCAGTCAGTTAAGCGTCCAACTTCGGCTCAGCTCATGATCTTCCGGTTTGTGAGTTCGAGCCCCGTATCAGGCTCAGAACCTGGAGGCTGCTTCGTATTCTGTGTCTCTCTCTCTCTCTCTCTCTCTGTCCCACCCCTGCTGACACTATCTCTCACCCTCTCTCAAAAATAAACATTAAAAATATTTTTAAAAAATTCCTTATTATCGCCTGTGTGCTAAATACTAAACTAAGCAGTACCCGTACAAAGATCGGTGGTCGTCCATAGTCCCAGCAGAGTAGGGACCATTGACATGAAAATAAACACAAATGTGATGACTTTGGTAAAAAGAAGTTTATGCAGATTTCTAAATTTAGGAAATTATTGAAATAGCCCTTGGTAAATTACCTATTGCTACCTTGTGATAGCATACCTAGGTCTGTATTTTTTTTTAAGTAATGAACATCCTTTGCATGGCTAAATCAGTAAATTCAAAACGATGGAGTTACGGCCATAAAAGCAATAGAACTAGAAGCCCTATAGAGCAAGACACCCCAGAGTTTTGTTTTATTTTATGTTATGAGCAACTATCATTCCATGCTAGGAATTCTGGATACACCTGAGATGCAACGGGATAAATAGGTTGACAGGCAATTGAATGGTCCACCCATGTACACCTAGATATAACAATTCACTTAGGAAGGAAGAGGGAGACATGATCGTTGTCTTTTTGGCTTCCTTTGAGCCTGGCACAGTATGCACACAGCATTTCACATATGCCATCTCTTGTGACTCTCAGCAGTAACCCTGTGGAGTTAAATTTACGATCCCCATTTTATAGGCAAGGTAACAGAACCAGAGAAGCTAAGATACTTTCCCAAGGTCACAGAGCTGGTAATTGGCAAAGCCAGGGTTGGGAAGCAGGTGTGTTAGACCCCAAAGTTCTTTGTGCATTTGCATTCCAGACTCTCTCATATCACACTTGTTAAGCTGACAAGGAACCATTTTTAATCAGCCTAATGCAGATGTATTGCATCCTCACAAAGAAACGTTCCCTTTGCGATGAGTCAATGATCATCCACTGCACCCGGGGCTGCAAAATGGAGGTGGTAATTGCTGCTCTCCTGCTGTGTGGGGTGGTGATGACTTTCTCAGTGAATCTGTCTCCGTCCCTCCACTGTTTCTGAATGCCTGGCCCTCCACCCAGAGCCCTTCTCTAATCTTGGCTGCTTATGGGGTGGGGGTGGGGGAGCAGCCTGCCTCCAAGCAGCCACTGTGACTGGAGGGCTTCAGCTCCTCGCCCCCAGGCAGGTGAGCACCCTCCTGGGGTACATCTAATCCTCTGACCCAGCACAGTGCAGATGCTGACTGGCGCAGAGCTGAATAGTCCAACAGTTCTGTCTCCTAAAATCCACACAAATAAGGGTTAACTGAAACTGGAGGCACAAATAAGAGTAATAAAGGTAATCACATCACACTGCACGTTTACATTGCGTTTTATGGTTTACGATGAGCTTTCTCATGCCTTCATAGGGTAGCCAAGTACTGCGTTATCCTCACACTAGCTCTGCGAGAAAAGTGTTTTTATCATCCCCAGCTTTCCTAAGAGGGAACTAACTGTATCACAGAGTGCACGGTTTACTCAAGGTCACAAGGGTAAAAAGTGGCAAAGCTGAGATGTGAACGTCAGCGTCCAGCTCCAGTGGCCAAGACACTTAACTAGTAAACCACTGTGACCCTGTTGTGTCAGGTGGTCCCACATAGGCCCTTCCTGCCCCACTCTTCTGTGGCTGTTTTGGTCTGTGAAATGCTGTTGGGTTAGACTATTGTGTGGACTTGTCTGCAGGCTGGAAACTGAGTGGATACTTACAAGAAGGGAACAGGCCTGGTGAGAATGGGGGTGGGGGAAGGGGAAGGCTAGGGCCAAGCTCTTTCCTCGCTGGTGGAGAAACCACCAGGAGGTGATGAGGTGAGCCTGCGGCACTTGGAATTTCCAGCTGTCAGGCTGGTCCAAGTGAGCTCACTGATAGTCTTTTCACTTAGAGCAAAGGAAGAATGCCTGATGGGTGAAGCAGAGGAAACGACATTTCTTACAGACCCAAAGCCTGGTTGCTTGGGCTGTGTGCTCACTGTATGGCTGTTTGTGTGGTTATCAGGAGGGTGACAGATAAAACACAAGCCAGACTTATTTTTTTCCACATGTGAGCTGGGATCCTTGAAATGAAATTTACTTCCTGTCTTCCCGAGTCATGAGCTGAATGCCGTGTACTGGCACATTTGCTGGTGGGTATAAATAGGCTGGCAGGGGACCTCTGCTAAATTAGTATCTCCCAGCCCTTCAGTAAAGGACACTCCGAACCAGACCTCTCTATCAGCTTTACACCAGCCTCTCTCAAACGCATACCGTTCAAACATTTGGAACTTTACCTTATCGTATGGTTTATGAATAGCCATGTGCTGAACGTTCACAACCGTTCAATGAAAAGACACACAATTGTAAACCTCGTTGCCCACCTCCAAAACCTTACCCTTTGATGCCTATAAACAATCAGTAAATACCACACCCATGACCTTCTGCTCCTTATCAAGGACAACATCCTTATTTTAGCCTTCTTTCCATGGCTGTTTTTTTTTTTTTTCTTTTTGATGAGGCCGACTCTGTAACAATTTTCTCTTTTGGCCTTTGTAAGATTGTATACTCTGGCTTTGCTCTTCTCTCGCATTTCCTTTTGTCTGACGCTCCCTTTCTGGCTCCCTAAAATAGGCTTCTAAGTGCCAACCCTTACCTTTTTATTTCTTAATGAAGATTTCTAGTTTTGTGGAGTCACATGTTACATTAATGGGTTCCCTAAAACTGTTCTGCAATCTGGGCAAAATATTTAAAATACAGTCAAAAGTTTTGGAGGCAACCCAGGATGCTGGAGAGAAGGCAGCCAGTTAGCTGAGCTTCCCCACTCCCCTCAATTTGTTACCTGAGGCTACTTGTCATTGTCAGCAAAAGGGATGGAGCCTGAGAAGAAAGCATCACCTCACTGTATGGAGTGGACTCAGCATTCGGAGCTTCTGGAGAGGAGGGAGCCTCAGATAATGGTGGCCCCAAATATGCAAACAAATTCCCTGAAGTCATGGGATGACTCCTAAGTTGTACCAATGAGGAGTGTGATTCCAGGATGCCCAGACGAACAGAGCAGCAGGGAGGCACAAGTGCTGGGCAGAGATTTTAGCAACTGATCACTGCTGGGGAGATAGACAATGGAGGTCAAGTTTTGCCAAAGATGATGGGCATGGTAAGCCAGCCTAGGATCTCAGTTAAGACCGCAGGAGGCCAGAATTGTAGGAATAAGGGCTACACTCTAAAGCACTTCCCTTAGAGTCATGCAGTGAGGGAAAGATCACAACAACTCAGAAGAAACAAAGCCTAAAACCAAACCTGGATGGGCTCGAGGTGATGTGCTTGAAGAAGAGAAAACCTTAACCCTGCTTGGAGAAAGACAACATTAACCAATTCAACGGTACTCAAGGGATTCATAGATTGACAAGCATTGGAGCCCACAAATTTAGAGAAGACTCAGAATATTGGAGGTATCAAAACTCTAATGATTCTTTTTTCTTTCCTTAAATCTTGACGAACGTCATCTGATCTTATCTTTAACCATTGCATCATGTAGTTCACAAGTCCTCATTATTCCCAGAAATCCAGACCTGATTTCCTGGCTTCCCGATACACACAGACGCCTATGCGTCCCACTGAAGTCTCAAATTCAATACACGCTACACTGAATTGGTTATGGTCTCTCCCAGACTTCCTTGCCCTCCTTTTTGTTCAAGGCACCACCATCCTCCCTCATTTTCAGTCCTAAAATTGTAGCCACATTTGGCTTCTTCCATTTCCTCAAATTCGCCTACAGTTAATTTGTCTTCTCTGTGTTACCACAGCCAGTCTCAGATAGGTCTTCGTGCCTCTTACTAGGGCTAACAATTGCATTAAAAAAAACATTGAGCTATAAGCTGCCCAACATATTTAAAGATTAAAATTCAATGGTTTTTAGTACATTTACAAAATTTCTTTCCCCACTATCTAATCCTAGGTCTGGGCTCTGACAGGAGAGCCAGATCTGGGAAATGGGGTAAGATGGAAAAAAGGTGGGGGTACGGGGAGTTAGGGCCCCTCTATGATCAGCTCTCAGAGCAGCTGGGGGCCAGGATGCAAGGACACAGGAGCCCTGGCCCTCTCTGTAATGTTGAGCTTCTATGTTTGGGGCACTTTTCTTCTCTTTTTCTGTTAGAGCCCCATGCACACTGTGAGGCAGACGAGTCAGGTATTATTCCATCCACTTGAGAGAAGTAGAAACGGAGGCCAGTGAAGAGATGCCAGGGCCTGTCCAAGGTTACATAACTGGTTCCTGTGGCTCTGGTCTGGACTCCAGCCCAATCCCTCTTTACTGGGCCACACTTCTTTTTACAGAGTAAAGAGATCACGTCGGACCCTATCTTGGGAGATATAGATACTTAAATTAGAAAAGGATCTAAGTAGAAGTAAGAGCCTTTCTTTTAAAGAGTTCCTCAAGCACAGAATAAACCCTGAACTTGAACTTGGCCATGAGGGCCAGTTTTGCTACTTATCAGTTGTATGATCTTGAGGCTATCACTGAATGCTTATGAAGCTCAGTTTTCTCGCCTGTAAAACTGAAACGATAATAGTTATCTCGCAGATTTGCTGTGAGGATCAGATCGGGGACTGCATCCTTAGTGCTCTGAAAACTGGAAAGTTTAAAGTTAAGGTAAGGTTAAGGAAAGCGTAAGGTTAAGGTTTTTCTTTGACTAGTAATGGACTCTGGGTGGGGTTCCAGGGCTGTTCCCATGCACAGGCTGGCTTAAGCTGATGAAATATTTATTCACTCACCCAGAAATAAATTTCCATTCTTCGTAAGCCACTCAGCCTGCGTTGTTTTGTTATCACAGCCAGAATGGATTTAGACACAGGCTGATGTAACAGTGAGTGCAGGCATGGGACACTCTTATCAATAGAGGGATCAGGGCAGTGAAACTCACTAAGATCCTGATTTTTTTCTGCACCTCCCTGCAGTTTCTTACCTGGCCTACGTCCTGCAGCAGCAGTAAAGGCTTCTCACCGCGCTGGTGTCTCACAGGGAAGAGTTGGAATGATCTTAAAGATTACCTGACACTTTGTTTGGATGACTCCGTAGCATGTCGGGGTTTGGGGTAGTGGAGCTCAGGCAGAGGGAGGGGGTTCAGTCCATGGGAGATTGATCCCTCCCTCACTATGCATTCACATCACTCCCCTTTTGCAACCCAGTGCACACCAGATCTGACAATCTGGGCCTGGTCCCTGAATCATCACTTTTTGCCTTTTTAAGTTCTGTGAGCCTCTCTTTACCAGGCTTCCGGACTGAAATCCAGGGCAGGCCTTCCGAGGACAGCAAACTGAGAAGGTGGCAGATGGGCCTTCAGAAGGCTCTTTCAGTTCTGAGGTCACTTTGATCCATTAAAAGTCCGTGACATAATGGAAGTACAGGGACATTTCCCTTCTTGCTGCTTTACCCGGCACACTGGTTTCTTTCGCGCAACTCTCCGCTCTGGCCAAGGAGTCCTCGGGTGCACGGTCCGTGAGCTTGCCCTTGAGCTCTCCATGAGAAAACTGTAGCCGGGTCAGCACCGTCCCAGCATGCCTGATAAGGGCAGGTGGCAAGGCCTCACTTAGTATGTCTGTCCTCTGTGGTGCAGTGAGACCTGGCAATTGGTGGGAGCTCAGATCCGAATGGGTCTTTAGTTTTTTTAATTTCGATCCAATCAGTACTTTTTTTTTTTTTTTTTATCCCACATCCACAAGCCGGTGGTCCTCCTCCCGGGAGGGAGATGGAATTTAAAGGTATTTCTCTGCGTCCCACCTGAGTAAACCATCACCATCTCTCTCCTGTGGTATCACAACGGCCTCCTAAATGTGCGTTAACATGGCTCCCGAATTCTTCCAGAACGAAGCTCATGTTCTCTCATGGCACCTTATTAGCCCTCAGTTCTCGTCTCTCCTGCTTCCCATGCTCGGTTGGCTCCAGCCATTCTGGCCTCCGCAGGGGCCCAGGTGCACACTCACCTCAGGGCCTTTGCATTGAATTGTTCCTTCAAACACGTGCTATGAGCTGTATTCGTCTACAGTTGTTCCTTACCTCTGTCCTGTCCTCATGAAAATATGCCCCAGCTGATGGATTTTTGTCTGTCTTGTTCACTCAGGTATCTTAATCACCTGGAATAGTGCCCTTGGGACATATTTCTCTCAATGAACACGGGAATGAATGAAGAACTTTGCCATGTAGTGCGGGAAGATGGGAGGCGTGAGAAGGGTGAAATCCTGTTCCCTTTGTGTGGATCTCTTTCAGTGCCGGCTCCAACCTACCTTGTGTTGGGGGACATGTCCGCCTGTGTCTCCTTGGCCCCCTATATACTGTGTAAGTTCTACTTCCAGTTCTTAGCCCCGAGTTCTGTATGCAACGAGAGCTTAAAGCATCATGGTCTGATTGAAGAAGGAGCTGAGTCCTGAAGACACACGTTGTGACCATTTGTGGAGCAGGTGGTGGTGATGGCGGCGGGCTGTAACATGCAGGGAGACAGAACCGAACGCTGGAGCGCGGCACTGAATCTGGAAGTGGGGAACAAGGTGGGAACCCCAGGCAGGGGCTGGTCAGCAGAGGATTGGAGGCTAGAATGCATATGGTGCCTTTGGACCGAGGTTGCCTCCTGGGCAGAACAAGAGTGGTGGTGTCTTCATTATACTTCCTCCTGCCCCGGTGCCCCAGAGCCTGTGGCATGGCTGTTGCCTGTCTTGAGTGTCTGGGCTCCTCTTCCTTCAGCTCACACCCCTGCCCTGGGGCTTGCCCATGGGCCTTGTGTTACAAGCCAGGCAGGTGTTAAGTTCACTAGGCCTTCACTGATCCAGCACGCTGGCAAACCGAAAGCTCACTGAATGCCTAGAGATCCCCTCCGCAGGTAGCCAGAATTGCCCTGACCCTCTGTTCCCTTTCCTCTCTGGTGAGGATCTGTGGGCCACCCCACCACGTGCTCTGCAGTGGGCCCATGTTACCCTCTCTGGCACTGGGCTCCCTGCCTGCCAGTTTGTAGGTATCTGTTTCCTCTTTCAGTCTGTAAGTCCCCGGAGAGCAGATGTAGGATTGTATTCGTATCTTTTATCATAATGTACCTTGAATGTGCCTCATAAATAAATTCACTTAGTAAGTGTGTGTTGATTTGAGAGAATTAATTCCTGAATGGAGGCTGCCTGGGGAGGCAGAGATGGGCCCAGAAGAGCACTCCATCTGACTACGCAGAAGCCCTGCTCCTCTGAAGTGATGCACTTACCAGGGGACAGTCAGGATGCTCAGCACTGACTGTGTACCTGTGCCTGGTGTTTCTCACAGCTCATTATACTTGTTCCTCAGAACAATCCTGTGAGGTAGATCCATGAGAATCTCTCTGTTTATACTCCTGCCAAGTGCTCCCAGACCCCTTAGACTGACTTGATCTGAACTCTGTGAGAAGAACCTTTATAGCCCTTCTGTCTCAGCTCACATGACAACTCCTTGGAGAAGCCTTCCCTGACTCCCCTCCCTCTAAGTATCCCCTTCCTGCCATGTCCTTGATCACAGTACATGGTCTATCTTTCCTTCAAGCCCTTATTAAGAACTGTAATTAACTTATTGATTTTTTTTTCCTTAAAATTTCCACTTCCCTTCCTTCCAGTGGTAACTCTGTGAAGGCATTGGGCCTGGTTGTGTTGTCCACTGTCGTGTCTAGAGTGCTTAGCAAAATGCCTGGTGCACAGTTGGCATGCGACACGTGTTTACTGACTGAACGACTCTGATGTCATGATTTTGTGCCTTATCTAGTGCCTGTGAGGTTGTAAAGGCTCAATGCATTCGATGCTTCAGGGAGATGTTTTAGCATTTCGCTCCCTTTGTCTGATTCTTCTGAATTAAAAAAGATATCTTCACAGCTGTTCTTTCCATAAAAGTTCCACAAAGATGATTATTTTTTATTTAAAAAAGAAAACATGTGTAGCACCTATGTATGCCAGTATGTAGTCTAAGCACTTTACAAATATTAATGATCTTAATCTTCATAACAACCCTAAGAGGTAGGTACTATTATTGTCTTCATTCTGCAGAAGAGGAGGCACAGGGAGATTAAGTAATTTTCCCAAGGTCAAACAGCCAATAGATGGCAGGGCTCGAATTTAAACCCAGGCGGGCTGGCTCCATAGTTCATGCTTTGCCTGCTGTGCTATGTTTCTCTTACTCCACTGTGGTAGAGGTGTGTAGAGAAGGGAGAATAGGGAATTATCACTGATTGAACCTCTGCTAGATTCCAGCTACTTCACTAGGTTATCTCCGTGAAGCCTCAAGACTAGATATTATCTCAATTTTCTAGATTGAAAATTGTCACTCAAAGAGATTAAATAGGGGCACTTGGGTGGCGATTGAGTCCTGACTTTGGCTCAGGTCGTGATCTTGCAGTTCGTGAGTTTGAGCCTTGTGTTGGGCTCTCTGCTGACATCTCGGAGCCTGGAGACTGCTTCAGATTCTGTCTCCCTCTCTCTGCCCCCTGCCCCCCCACCCCATCTCTCAAAAATGAATAAATGCTAAAAAAAAAATTTTTTTTAAAGAGTTTAAGTAATTTGCCTACAATTCTACAGACAGTGGTGGGGCTAGGATTCAAATTCTGATCTCTTTGACTGTGAGAGCCAAGTATCTCCATGCCAAATGGAGGCTAGTAAATGCAGGCCTAGAACCAGAGCCCTGGCTTCCTGTAGAAGTGTCGCATTCATTGTGCAAGACCAAGATACACTCTCCATAATTTTGCTATAACAGAAAAGCAGCTGTTCTCCTGGCAGCTGGGGTTCTGCTTTGCATCTCTGCTCAGCGACATTGGTCCAGCCATGGCTCGTGATGGAACCAGCCCCTCATTAGATATCAGAACAGGCAGCTCAGCCTCTCTAAAGCTCCTTCCGTTGATGGTAAGGAGATGCTAATATTCATGTTTCCTGCCGTAGCGGGCTATTGCAAAGATCTAATGACATTATGGTCATGAAAGGGATTTAAGGACTCTAAGAGCCTGTGAGAGAAACATAGAACAGCATGGTGCTGGAAGAACAGACCCTGGGGAAGGAAGGACAAAAATCTGGTGGAGCCTGATTCTGAGACAATCTTGAGTGATTTCTCTTGTAAGCATGTCCTTGACTTAACATCTGTTTCAAAGTCACGATGTTCAGGTCCATTTCTTTCCCAGTCGCCCTTCTGTTTTGGAGATCCTTAGCAAAGGAAACATCACCATCCATCCATCCATCCATCCATACATACATACATACATACATACACTTATTCATTATAGGCAAGCATCCCAGTTACTGGAGATAAGGCACAATGACCAAAATAATGGAATCCTTCAATCCAGATAGTGAGTGTGTGTGTGTGTGTGCGCATGCTCGTGCACCCACATGCATGCATGCATGTGTACACATACACATATTTGGTACACTACTAAGCACTTAAAAACACTGCAATAATTATTTTATATACATGTTTTTATTTTATCTTCATAGAAAACTGTTAATGAAGGGGTTATCCTCTTACTTTACAGACGAAGAAACTGAGGCTCAGAAAAGTTAAGCAACTTGGCTAAAGCCCAATGATTAGAAAGTGTGGAGCCAGAATGCATTCTCAGTTCTCAACTCCAAAGCCCAAATAACATCCTGACAATTGTATTAAACTATGTGAATGTAATTCCTTCAAACCTTCCCCTGCTTTTCTCTTGGGTTTTATAGCCTTTGCTGGTTTATCAATCATAAAGCTATGAGCATCAGGCAGACTGATGAAGAGGTTACCTGAGGCTAGTTCAGGAGTGTAACTTAGGGGTTGGTATGTGCTGAGCTGGAAATCACACAGGCCTGTGATGGAAGAACACCTGAGGCATGAATGAGTGATGTTTGGAAAGTAGCATTAGAAAGTGGCTGGCATGTTAATGATTTAAAAATCGAAGCTTTTAAGGCTGAGCTCACAAACCTTCTCTTGCCTGATTGTTCTGTTCCATGCCCTTAGCAGTGATGGTTCTTCTAGGCCAGCAGAGCCACAGTGGGTCATACGGAGTAAGGAAGGCCCAGAGAAATTAGATCTTGGGCAGTTGTGGGAGGTGGTGATGAAAACTACCTAAGACTTGCTTCTACTGCTGGTGCTGGGCTTGGAGTTTCTCTAGGTCAGCCAGGCCAGCAGTTAGGAAGAAAAGATGCATGTGAAGTGGAGAAGAGTGAGGATTGTTTGGGGCACATAGCAACAAACCAGAACCCATAAAGGCAAATTGGAACCCACAAGGACAGGTTGGAACCCCCATCTTTCTCTTGCTGCCTCTAATTTGGTTGATGAGGGCGACCTCCAGAAGCTGGTGCTCTGTGTTACAGAGCTACCCATGCTTGTGTTCCAGACTCAGAGATGCCAGAGGAGGCGATCTGGTAGGGCCTGAAGAGCTGTGGGCCGGCTGCCACCCCCACCAACGATGAGAGCCTGTAGGTCAGCTGCGTTCTTTAGAGGCATCAGCATGCAGTACTGGTCCACTAGGACCTTCAGAGCATAATAACTGCTTTCAAATATTGCAGACTCTTTCTGTCACCAGTGCTAACACAGAACTATGCAGGGAAGGGAATTCTGGGAAAGACAGTTTCAGTGTAGCCAGGTTGGTACAATACAAGACCTCCACACATCCTGATCTCTTGTGAAGTGTATGCTAAGTCCACACAACTTGGCATTGAACGAGTTCTGACTACTTGATACTGGTCATGTCTTCTGAGTTGATCATAGCTCCTTCAGTAAAGAACCTTATAGTCTGTGTTTCCCAGCAGTGCCTATTTCAGTGCTGGCCACAGAGAAACCTCCAATGAGCTTCAATTACAGCTGACTGCTCTCCATTTGCCTCCTCTGTTTAAGAAGCTTAGATTTTCTCCCTTAGAAATTACTCCCTCTATAATATTCTTGACAGCTGATTGTCTTGTTTCTTTTCTAGCCCTCAGTGACAGGTGTTATAATTCCTGGAGTCCATCCCCCAATAGCTATGGCCTCATAGCATTGAGAGAAATGAAGCCTGAGGAATTTAGATTTTATTTTATTTTTTTAAGTTTATTTATTTTGAGAGAGAGGCAGAGTGCGAGCAAGGGAGGGGAAGAGAAAGAGGGAGAATCACAAGCAGACTCCTCGCTGTCAGCACAGAGTCTGATGTGGAACTTGAACTCAAGAACTGTGAGATCATGACCTGAGCTGAAATCAAGAGTCAGATGCTCAACAAACTGAGCCACCCAGGTGTCCCGAATTTAGATTTTATTGTTCTCTTAGCATCCACCAGGGTGTTGGATTCATTCCAAGCATGACTCAGAACAAGAAACTCACAAGTATTTTATGCTACATTATTGTTAAAATGTCTTGAGTCTTGTCCAAATTTCATATATTTTCCTTCTTTGAAAAATGTTTTCAATGTGATAAAATATGCAGAACACAAAATTTACCTTTTAAACTATAATGAAGTACAATGTTCAGTGGCATTAAGTCCTTCCACAACTGTCCATTCCCATAACTCTTTCTATCCTGCACAACTGAACGTGTGTACCTATTAAACACTAACTTCCCTTGCTCTCCTCCAGCCCTTTGACACTCACCACTCTATTGTCTGTCTCTATGAGTCTGACAATTCTAAGTACCTCATTAAGGGAAATCATACAACATTTGTCCTTTAGTGATTGGCTTATTTCACTTAGCATACTGTCTTCAAGGTTCATCCATGTTGTAACATGGGCCAGAATTTCCTTCCTTTTTAAGAATTAATACTATTCTATTGTATATACACCCACATTTTACTTATCCATTCATCTATTGGTATCTTTTTATCTCTTTGATAACCTATATTACACAGAGTCCAAAGAGAAATTGATTTATAAACGTATCCAGAAAACTTGTTTTGCTTTGATAGTCTTAAATTCACGCAGCAAATACAATATATATTATACTTTGAAGATCCTTAGTTACCTAAATTTAACATAATGTAATGAGATTCATCAAAGAGGAAATCTCAATGAACTGGGACTACAAAAAAGGGGAGGGGGGTGGGGATCTTAAGAAAGACATTCAGCAAACATCTGGTCATCCCAGGATATGCTGCCTGAAGGGGATCATGGCAAGTGAGGGAAGTCTATCTGACTTGGTACTAGTTCTGTTGAACTTATGTTATTTAAATTTGTTGATATTTCACAAAAATAATTTTCACAATCACAAATAATATTTCTTTGGAAAGAAAGCAACTTTGGAGTCAGACATTCTCACTGTGTGGTTTGGGTAAAGTAACTTAATAAATATGGGTCATATTCATTAAGGGCTTATTCTATGCCATGCACATTGCCAAATGTCATACTTTCACTCTCTCGTTTATTAAAAGTGCCATTATTATCCCCATCTTATAGAAGGAATGACTGAGGCACAGAGAAGATTTACCCACAGTCACAGAGTAAGTAACAGACTTGGGAATCAAACCCAAGTAGTCTGACTGTAGAGCCTATGATGTAACCACTAGTCTGTACTTGACCTTGGCTTTCCCATGTGCAAAATGGGGCAGTGATATCTAACTTTTAGTTTTGTATGAATTGGAGATAAATAATGTTAAAATATATTCGAAGTTCCTGGTTTGTAGTAGGTCCTTTATAGATGACATCCCTTCTTGCAGGGGCTTGTCGACCTTTGGAGTTGAGTTAACCTGGTTGCCTTGTAACTTTAGCACTTTAACGTGCTCCAGAAAACTTACGATTGTTCAGATCATCTAGTTATTCCTTATTGTTAAGTTGAGAGGAATATTCCCTTGTATCTTTTTACATACTAGGTGAAATGCGCCCCCCCCCCCCCCCCCCCCCCCCCCCCCCCCCCCCGCCCCATTAGCTGGGCATTTCTCACTTGGTTTTCTCAAAGGCAGTTGTAGTTAAATATCATCTGGGCTGTAGTCTTCTTGAGGCTTGATTTTGGATAAAATTCAAAGTGGTGCGTGCACATGACTATAAGTTGGTGTGGGTTGTTGGCTGTGAGTGTGGCTGGGGCAGCCACTTGGGCTTAGGCACTAAGCAACATGGCGGTTGAGTTCTAAGATGGAGCATCTTCAGAGCAAGCAAACATCCCAAAGGAGCCAAGTGGAAGTTGCTGGGCTCCTTTAACCCACCTCTGATGTCACGTAGCATCACTTATGCCACATTTATTCACTGAGTGAGGGGATTACACAGGATACAAATACTGCGGTTCCCTAAGGGGCCATTTTGGGACCAGCTACCACAACTATTAATGACCCATATCTTTTTAATGCCTGTCCCTTCTTCTTCTCTTTTGAAATGATTTTCATCTGAAGGATATGATGGTATGGTGAGTTATTTTATTTTCCTGAGCTTTAGGTTCTGTAATTTGTAAAGGGAATAATGCTCTCTGATTATTGTTAGGAGGGAAAGTCACTCAAAAATGATACTTCTTATAATTGACTCAAATATTTGGAATGCTAAGTATGGGCTCTGTACAAGGCTGTTTACACATGTTATTTCATTTAATGTCCAAAACAGCCCCGTGCAGGTTGTATTAGGATTATCCCCACATTACAGACAAGAAAACTGAACTTTGGAAAGCTTACACAGCTTGTCACACAGTTAGGAAGCGGAAGAGCCACGCTTTTCATTACTGCATGTATTGTTTTTATAATTATTTTGTGCACAATTCTTATCTCCTTAAAAAATTAGAAACCTTGAAATAAAGGGTTTAATGTTAATAATTTTCATATTCTCCCCAGTGCCCTGCTCAGAGTTAGGCAGAGGGTAGATGTGAAAACAATAATATTTGTTAACTAGAGAAGAGGCTAGTTGACAATGATTGTCAATGATGATTGACAGGGAGAATGGGGACATAGAAATTCTCAGTCAGCACAGTGACTTGTTACACAGTTTTCTTTGAGAGACCTTTTTACCTCTTTTGTACCAATTTGACAAAATCCTCAAGGTCACAGAGAATGCCCCCTGACGGCTTCAGAGGCAGAGGGCTGAGATCAATTGTATTTACTGTGCTGAAATCTCATCAATTTCACCCTGCTACCAAACCCCAGTCTCTTACGCTGACATTTATTTCAGAGATTCTTTGCAGACTTGCAGATGTCTCCCTGTGCTCTGCAGCCACATTTCTGTTCTCATAGGACACATTTAGATTTATTAACATCCTGAAAACCTTGTGCCTTGATGCAAATCTCATCACTGCCCTGCTTCTGTAATTCTCTGATCCCAGCTAATTCCTAAAAGCCACTCATCAGGAAGACAGTGATAAAGGCTTCTGTGCGGTTAGAGAGCTAGGTACAAGAGAAAATAATTATTTACCAGGTCACTCTGTCCCCAAACCACCCTTTGAAATTCTGTTTCCATGATCTGCCATAATTATTTTTTTTCAATCAATCATCTTGAAATGCAAAGAGTAATTATTTCCTGCAGGATTATAAATAGTTATGGAGTGGCTGACCTAGACCAGAAATCACTGCTTAATGTCTAATGTTAGATGTCAGGAGGAATGAATTGGGGAAAGAGATAAACAGCTTTGCAGAAAGGAGGAGCTTTCTTTTTTTTTTTTTTTAAATAGTTATATTGTCAAGTTGGTTTCCATATAACACCCAGTGCTCATCCCCACAAGTGCCCCCCTGCATGCCCATCACCCCCCTTCCCCCCCGCCACCCCATCTGCCCTCAGTTTGTTCTCGGCATTCCAGAGTCTCTCACGGTTTGCCTCCCTCCCTCTCCCCCACTATTTTTCCCCTTCTTCTCACCCATGGTCCTCCGTTAAGTTAGGAGGAGCTTTCTTGAACACTATGCCCAGGAAGGACTTGAAGGGTCTTAGACACTCTACGGAACCCTGACACAGACTACTTCCTTCATATTCTGTCACCCAGGGGGACACAGGGATGCTGTCCGGTGGACTCAACTGGATGCTCACGTGGGAATTACAGCTTCCTGCCCACCCCCAGCCCACTCACATCTCTTGATTCAGAATCTAAGTGGAATGAAGGGTAACAGGAATAGAGGGGTTACTCTTCTCTCTTGTGGCACCAACTGTGATGACAGGTGTAGATAAAGTCATCTAGGAAATTTGGTGTTGAGTGAGGGTCGTGGATTCCCAGAACTAGAACGTGTCTTAGAAGGGAGCTTCTCAAAGTGTGGTACATGGACCCATGGGAAACCTGAAACCCTTTCAGGGAATACGTGATGTCAAACTTGCTTTCACAATAACACTAAGATGCCATCTGTCCTTCTGCCATTTTTATTTGTTAATTTTTATGGTGTTGACATTTGTACTGGTAAAAGCAATGTGGGTGAAAATGTGGCACCTTGATGCAAACCAAGGTCTTGGGCCCAAACTGCTCTGGGGGTCGGTGCATCCTTTACCTCGTGTACTGGCTGCAAAAATCATCTGTTTCACTTAAGAATGTCCACGATGAAGCAGTAAAAAAGCATTAATTGTATTAAACCTTGACTTTGAGTACTTCTCTTTTGAACATTCCATGCAGTGAAATGGAAAGCATAGATCTTGTAAAATGCTTCTCCTCCACCCCAAACTGCATGGTTATCCAGGGGAAAGCAATCAGGCTGTTGTTTGAGTGAGGACCTGAACTTGCCACTGTTTTCAAGAAACACCATTTTTGCTTAAAAAAAAAAAATAATAGCAATTACTGACTGACAAATGATGGTTACTCAGCCTTGGGTATTAAGCAAATTGTTTCTCAAAAATGAATGAAGCAAATCTGGCACTTCGAAAAAACTTTCTGGCAGAATTTGTGGCAGTGACAAAATTCACATTTTTAAGTGAAAATCAGAATTTTGAAACTCTTTGCCCTGGTGCCATGAGCCAGATTAACATTGGGAACATTTGCACAGCTCAGTGAACCAACATTTTCCAAAAGATCAATGCACATGGCACAAAATCCATACGTGGGTAAAACATTCATTTAAAGTGTGAGTTAACTTAATGGACGTTAGTGGAACCGAGTTCAAAAAGCTCACCGCAGGTTCCATATTGTCATTAATCTTTAAGAATCTATCACTAACCAGGTTAGGTGCGGTATCAGAGGAGAACACCCATAGTTATCTGGAAAGGCTATTAAATTCTGCCTCACCCCTGCTCTCCCTTTTCAAACTGTGTATATCCGTGAGGCAGAATTTTCTCCCCAGACACCAGCCATTCCAGCATATCACACCGGACTGAATGCAGAGGCACAGATGAGAATCCAGAGGTCTTCTCTAGGCCAGCCGCTAAAGAAATTTGCAAAACTACAAAACAGTCTCACCCTTCTCCTTAAATTATTTTGGGGGGGGAAACATTTTTTTTCATAAAAATATGACTTGTAATTAATATGTAATGGCTTGTTTAAATGAATTAATACACATTTTTTAATGTTTTAATTTTTAACCCCTGAGATAGTAAATATCAATAAGTATAACCCATGTAGTAAAAAGTTTTCAAATAGTTTGAGACCAGAAAGTTTGAGAACCACTAGCCAAAAGAATGAAGCCACCCTTAGGTGGGTCTGTTCAAGAACGCTGCAGTAAGACATGATAAAGACAGGCCATGTTTACCGTATTTTCAAGTTTGGGATAATTTTTATTAACGCTTTTACTTTTATCTAACCTAAGGGCTAGACATTCGTTTCTCATTGAGTGAGTTCTTATTTACTAAAACTGGATTTTCATAGGCTACAAGTAATTTTAACTTACAATCCGAGGGATGGTGGTGTCACGTCCTGAGAAAAAGATCTCATTTTGCACATACCCACACTGATATTTCAAGTTCAGCTGGGAGGTCAAAATTGAATGGCTTATGTAAGTCATGAATTTTTTTCTCTTAAAAGTACAAAGTAAAAAATGTCAAGAAATTGCTCCAATGAAAGCAGGCAGTGTTTCATGGATCCTTAGTAAGCAGCTGGGCCTGAGGTTAGATCCCGGCCCTCCATTTACTTGTTTCATTTTAACTAACCTCTCTAATTCTTGGTTCTCTGAGACTAATGATACGTACCACTTCAGGTGAGTAGTTGGAAATAAAGTGAAAATTGTTACAAGATGCCTGGCCCAAGCTGAGCCCTTGAACCTTGTTGTTTAATTATCATTATTACTGGTATATAGCCTAACTCCTTGCATTAGTTTCCTATCACTGTTGGATCAAATTGCCATAAACTTAATGGCATCAAACAGCAGAAATGTATTTTCTTATGGTTCTGGGGGTCAGAAGTCTGCAGTAGGTCTTACAGCACCAAAATCAAGGTGTTGGCAGAACTGGTTTCTTCTGGAGGCTCCTCAAGAGTAGCTATTTCTTTTTCATTTTTTAAAATCATTTTTTTTTCTATTTTTAATTAACACCTGCCTTTTCTTTTTTTAAAAACATTTATTTATTTTTGAGAGACAGAGTGTGAGCAGAGGAGGGCAGAGAAAGAGGGAGACACAGAAACTGAAGAAGGCTCCTGGCTCTGAGCTGTCAGCCCAGAGCCTGATGCGAGGCTTGAACTCATGAACCACGAGATCATGACCTGAGCTGAAGTTGGCTGCTTAACCGACTGAGCCACCCAGGTGCTCCGGGGAGTGTCTATTTCATACCACTTCCAACTTCTTGGCGACCAGTTGTTCCTTAGATTTTGGATGCACCTCTCTGATCTCTGCTTCAGTCACCACACTGACTTCTCTTCTGTAGTCAAACCCCCCTCTTGCCTCCTTGTTAATAAGAACACATACAATTACGTTTAGGTCCACCTAGATAACCCAGGAAAATTCTCCGTGTCAAGATCCATGATTTAATAATGCCTGCTAAGTCCCTTTTGCCAAATAAGGTAAAACTCCCAGGTTATGTGGATTAGGGCATGGATATCTTGGGGGAGGGGGCATTATTTAACCCACTACATCCTCTCATTTTACAATGAGAGCACTGAGTCCCATGAGAGGTGAAAATATGCAGAAGTCATGGGACTGACTGGTCTAGGAAGGTACGGTGAGGCTTTCTACCCCCACTTCCACCACTTCTTGGTTTGGAAACTGCCTGAGACCCCTGACCTCACAGACAGGGCCATTTCTCCCCTGCATCTCCCCTAGAGTTTCTACCATACATAGAAATCCAAGGTACCGATGACATCATATTCCCCAAATCCATAGAATGCAGTATGCATGGTGTCCCCTTGAACATGATGTCTCCCCCTCCTCAGTGATCAGGGACTGAGAGTAATACTTTATTTCAACAGTCTAGAGGGCATCAAAGCCACTTAACATCAAGAGTAAAGATTAATCAAGATTTAGTTCATGTCTAGATACATAAGGTAAGACCAGATGACCCTAGGCTTGGCCCATCTCCAACATCCCCGCTGTTAGGTATAACATGAGCCCAAATTTGAGGTTCTTTATCTCTTAAGAGTTCCTTTGTTCCAGTTACATATTGCTAGTCACTATAGCCTATTCTGTCTCATCCCACCATCCCACACACTCACCCCCAGGCAGTGTATATATCATGGTTCCATGGACTTAATGACCTTGTTAGGATCTGGTGTGGTCATGAATGGGTTCCTAGAAAGACAGCAAAGAGGGTTTTGCAGATGATAACCAAATGCTGTGAGGATTTGAGACTCTTGAACATGAAGCAAGTAGAAGCCTTCCTTCCCAAGCCCATTTTCCTAGGGAATGTCTTCTGTAGTGGCTTTAATGGTGGCTTCCAATAAGGTATAGGACCTCCAAAAAGGTCCAAATCCCTAGAACCTGTGAATATTACCTGTATGGCAAAAGAATGCATATTACCTGATATGATAACATATGAGATGGGATTATCTGGGTGGGTTCTAAGTACCTTCACAAGTGTCCTCAGAAGAAAGTGGTAAAGGGAAATAAGAGAGAGAAAAGAAGAGGATAGTGCCGGGAGCCGCACCCGCCTCTCTGGATGGCAGTCACAGCAAGGAAATGGCAGTGTTTGCACAGCTACTGCCATGAGAAATGAAAACTGGTATCTCCTGCTACTACTGGCTCGTGTTGTGCTGGTATTGACCAGGCCTCACAATATTCCATATCAGAACAATATTCTGAAAACAGATACCTCAAAAGGAAAAGCATATTCCTGCATTTACAAGAGAGATTTTAGATGAAAGCTCTATGGATGATTGTCAAAAGGCTCTTCCTAAGGGCCTTGCAGATCCAAGACTTAGGGGGTTAAGAACACAAGAATTACAACTGAGCCTGGCTCCGAGACAAAGAGCCTAATTTAGAGTTAAGGTACAGATAAGGGCAGAACTTAAGTTAATACTTACCCCTTCTCCTAACTGGTGATGTATGGCAGTCCCTTCCCCAAGGCCTACTTTCTGCAAACACCCTCCCATACAGGTGGCTGGGATGAGGACAGATAAGAGAGTAGCTAAAGCATTACCCACAAACAAAAGGCTGACACATTTAGGGCCTCCATGGTGTTCACACATTCAGCATCAAATAGGTTTCCACAAACAACTTATTCACCAACTCAAAAACATTCATTTGAGAGCCAGACAGAATGACTCTTAGCCCATCTATACACTTAACCTATGACCTAACCTTAGCGTTATTAACTTAGAACAAATACGTATCCTGTCTTTTGCTAAGAATACCCTGCTAATTCTTTAGTTATAAGATTTACTTAACCTAACTATAATTGAAATAGTTCTGCAAGAATATTTCTGTAAAACCTGCTTCTGTACACTTTCCAAAGCATCTTATCACAAAGAGATATCCATTGTAAAAATTCCTTTTTCTGATGTCATGTTATCATTTAACCTATAAATAAAGACACCAAAACCAACAGGACAGAGATGCCTGCCTGGTGATCAGAAAGAATCTCGGGGCTCTCTCACTCCCTCTCTCGCCGACACCGTCCATCCTTCAGGGACCCCTGCACCTGCCGGAGCCGGCTCGGCCTCCAGCAGGATAGGTACACACAGAGGAGGCAGTGTGAAGACAGAGATTGAAATGATGTGCCTAGAAGCTAGGGAACACTAAGGAATGCCAACAGCCATGAAAAGCTAGAAGAGGCAAGGAAGAGATTCTTCCCTGGAGCTTTCAGAGGGAATGGGGCCCTGCTGACACCTTGATTTCAGATATTTGGTCTCTAGAATACATTTTTTATAGTACTAAGGCATCCAGTTTATGCTATTGAGCCACCCAGTTTATGGTACTTTGTTCTAGCAGCCCTGGGAAATGAATATACCTTTGATGATCTGGGAACAGGCATGCCAACTGCTTGTTAGTAATATCAATAACAACGACAACAATAAGAGTATCTCCTTAGCCTGTGCTAAGCACTTTAACACATTATAGATAAGTTGCACAACTTCAGGAGACAGGCATCATTGTCACTCAAATTTGCAGCTGAGGAAGCTGAGACTTGGGGATACAGGGCTAGTAAGAAGAGGAGCTGAGATTAGACCTAGGGTGTGTTGCACTCTTTCTTGTGGGCTATCATCCGTACCTCCAGAAGTACCACAAAGAAAGCCCATTTCATCGTGGGGGAGAGTCAGGGAAAAGAGAACAGAGCAGGGGGCACAAGCGTGGAGCAGAGAGAGACCCAGCAACCCCAGGAGGCATTTTAGCAGCTGCCGGGGCCTCCCTCAAGCCTGCTAGGGCAGGGTA
Source organism: Hyaena hyaena (assembly GCF_003009895.1). NCBI lineage: Eukaryota > Metazoa > Chordata > Mammalia > Carnivora > Hyaenidae > Hyaena > Hyaena hyaena. Next base: position 2,638,354 of record NW_024080694.1, read on the forward strand.
TGGAGAAGGGGAAGAATGCTGGGGTTCAGAGCTGCTCTTGGTTGCTGTTCAGAGCCAAAGACTGACTGTTTTCATGGTGGTACCTTAATTCCCGTACCTTCCACCTAGGCTGGTAAGGCAGCCAGGGAGCACATATTTCACGCAGGGTGGATGTCATCAGCCAGTGTTGGTCTGGTGAGCCCTCTGTCCTCTCGGGCCGTCCAAAGAGAGTCTGCTCAGATGCTGTAGAAGCCCCCGTGACTTGCTTCTCAAGTCATTGCCATTCGTGTTGTCTGAAGGCCTTTGAGGCAAATTCCATTTCCTTCCCTGAGGCCCAGTTTCCCTTAGATCTTACACATTTGGCTCTGGTCTATAAACTCAGCTCGAGGAGTAATGAATGCAAGCTCAAAGGAAAGGAAAAAACCAAACAGAGTTCTCTTCTACAACTAACTCAATTCAAAGTGGCTTAAGGACAACCTGAGCAGGATAGCTTGATGTGTTTCCAGAACTTGCTATCATCGCACCAACTGCATTGGGAGCAGATAGGGTTGGCTCTGCTGGAAACTAGGCGCTTGCTTATAATTGTTTAGGACTAAGGATTTGTTGCAATGGGTGTAGCAGAAACAGTCTGAGGACAGACTCCAACAATTCTTAAAACTAAAGGCTGTCGAGACAGCTCCAGTCTTTTCCTCCAGCCCATGGTTAAAGGTACTGCAAGGAAGAGAAGAAATAAAGTGAAGAGCCCAACATTTCCTGAACACCTACTATGTGCCAGGTGCTTCACATATGTTAGTTAATCTTCAAAATGACTCTGAAATGAAAGTGTTATTTCTCACATTTTTCCCCCAGAGGAAGATACTGAAGCCCATAGAATTTCTGTTACTGTATTTGTCAAATAGAACTAATAAAGCTGGAATTTCAACATGTATCCATATGCCCAGCCACTTTCACCATCCCGTGCAAAGTAAACAGTAAGATGGCATAATGTATGTACAACAAAGATGGATCAGGGGCACTTGAACATGAACATGTCTGAGTGAAACACATACATTCATAAAACAGGATATAGAAATTCAAAACATTCCTTTTGTTATTTTTGGTAGGTCAGAGAGTGTGTGCTGAATCCTAAGCTAAAATGTGCCCAAAGTAACATTCCTCAACCTCTGGAAGTATTAACTGGTAGTGTGGTCCATGGATCAGAGCTGGCTCACCACATGCTTCTGACCAGGCCAGGAGGAAACACAGAAACTGAGAGTAGGTGTTCAGGAAGATTCATTGAAATTTGACATTCATGCCATTTTTGCTGTGTTTTACAAAAGTGTTGAGTACGATAGATAAGAAATTTAAATATCTGGTCCTTCTCTGCAGTTAGAGAAGCCTGTTAGAGCATGCACATCTGGTCATGCATAAAGCCCTTCGAACAAACAAAAATCACAAAAACAGTATGTTTCGGACATGCATATATAATTATTTGAATGTATCCTTAAATCAGATCTAGTCAAGCCTTCTTAACTATCCTTGTTGTTTTTGCTAAAGTCCTGTTACTTGTTCAGCGATAGTATTTATTTGTTTAACCTACCATGGTATGGTGAAAACAGCATTCTATTTTCTATAGTCTTCTCAGGAAAAAATCCCGAATCCTTCGCAGCCAAAACCCCTTCTCACTATTCTCTTCCATACTCTGCCTGTCCAGGTCACTTATGCTGCCCAAAATGCCTCTTCCTTATCTTTGTCTGTGAGCTCTATCTTCAGTCTTCGAAGCTCAACTCAAGCTCCATTTCCTTGTTGGAGCCTTCCACCACCCTCTGCCCTGCTTGAGTCATTTCCTCTTCCATGCTCTCAGTGCACCCTGCACAGGCCTGGCTTATGGCACCGCGTGGCATGAATTACATATCTATTCCCTGCGCCACATCCTCTTCCACCCTGTGCACCTGGCCTGAGACCCCATCCTGCTTCGAGAATCAGACAAAGGTCATCTCCTCCAGAAAACCTTTCTACACCACAGATAGATTTAACAGCTTCTTATTGTACTCTGTACAGTTCATTCATTCATTCAACACCACTTTATTGAACATCTAGTATGCTCAAGATCCTGTGTTAGCTTCGGGAGAAGCGTCCATCACCTGACAGGACCAAGACCCCACATTCTAGAGGGAAGAGATGTTAGAAAATGAAGCAAACAATAAATACAGTCATCACAGGTAGTGGGACGTTCTGAGGGAAGGGAAGCAGGGTGCCGTGATGGAGTGTGATGGGGGTGAGGAGGACTGCTCAGGGAGAAGTCACAAGGGGGATGATGTGTGGTGAGAAGAAGCCAGCTGTTGTAAGGACAGGGACAAGTGGGTTGCAGACAGAGGGAAGAACAAGGGCGAAGGCTATTGGTAGGGAACACATTCGCTGTGTTCCAGGGACAGTCAGAAGCCTGTGAGTCTGGGGCAGAGGGTGAGGAGGAGAGTGGGAAGAGAAGTCAGAGAGGGAGACAGGGGCCGGACATCTGTGGCTCTGTCGGCCATGGCAAGATTAGAATTTAGTTCAAATGCAGTGGGAATCCCTTTCTGTGCTACCCACGGAGGAGTCCATCCGGCGTTGTTCTGCATTCTGGTTGTAACTTAAAGGGAAACTTTCACCATCTTTGGAGCCCTTGATGTCCTGAAAAGAAGGGAGGAAGATGTCCTCAAATCCCTTGCAGCAGGAACCCACTTGGGTGGCACCAGCCATTGAAAACCCAGCCGATGTGAGTGTTGTGTCATCTGGGATACTGGCCAGTGGGCTGGGCTGACGTCTGCTGCTGCTGCTGGAGCCACTCCCATTGTTGGCCACTTTACTCCTGGAAACTTCACTAACCAGATCCAGGCAGCCTTCTGGGAGCCGAGGCTTCTGTGTGGTTATTCATCCCAGGGCTGACCACCGGCCTCTCACAGAAGTGTCTTAGGTGAACCTACCTACCATTGCTCTGTGTGACACAGACTCTCCTCTGTGCTATGTGGACATTGCCATCCCTTGTGACAAGGGAGCTCGCTCCGTGGGTCTGGTATGATGGATGCCATCCTGGGAAGTTCTGCACATGCGTAGCGCCATTTCCGGTGAACACACAGGGGAGGTGGTGCCCCATCTCTGAAGAGATCCTGAAAGGATTGAAAAGGAAGAGCAGGCCACTGCTGAAAAGGCTGTGACCAAGGAGGAATTTCAGGGTGAATGGACTGCTTCAGCTGCTGAATTCACTGCTACTCAACCTGAAGTCAGGCTGGTCTGAAGGCTTGCAGGTGCCCTCTGTGCCCGTCCAGCAGTTCCCTACTGAAGACTGGTCCACAGGTCCCACTATTCAGGCCACTGAATGGGTAGGAACAACCACTGAGTGGTCCTAGGCTGTTCTCCACAAGGACAAAGAAAATGGAAATAAAGTTGATAGAAAATAAAGTTTCTAAAAAAAATGAAGCATAGAAGAAATGAAATGCAGTGGGAATCCACTAGAAGGTTTAAACAAAGGAGTGAAGCAATCTGGTTTATCTCTTACAAAGAACATTCTGGCTGATGTGTCAGGGGGCGATGCTGAAATACCACTTAGGAGGCAGTGGCGTGGTCCAGGTGAGAGATGATGGTGGCCTGGACTGGGATAGGAGTGCGAGCAGTGAGGACAAGAGGGAGGACTCAGGTTATGTTCTGGAAGCTGGACTGAATGCTAGCATGAGTGATGTTTTGGGAGTTCTACTGTATGAAATACTACAAAGCTTGGGGCGCCTGGATGGCTCAGTTGGTTGAGGGTCAGACTCTTGATTTCAGCTCAGGTCATGGCTTGTGGGTTTGAGCTCCACATTGGGCTCTGCCCTGAAAGCATGGAGCCTGCTTGGGATTCTCTCTTTCCCTCTCTCTCTGTGTCTTCCCCTCTCCTGTTCTCTCTCTCTCTCAAAAATAAATAAATAAACTGAAAAAGAAAGTACTACAAAGCTTAATTGTAGGAATGTTGGAGCTCTCTTCAGCTCTGAACCTGGGCTTTATTGAAAGCGTTAAACAGAAAACATCCTAACTACAAAAATTTCCGCTGGGAAAACAATGCAAATGTGATTATGTGCTAGCTAGAGTGTAGCTGTTGGCATGTGAGTCTACAGGCATTTTCTGATCCAACAATGCCCTTGTGTCAGAGAAAAAAACATTGGCAGAAAAGTGTCCAAGTTTAAAGCCAAGAAGCAGCCCTGCGCTTCACCCCAGAGACTGCCTTCTTGGCTGACAGTGAATCAATAAGATGCGTTGCTTGAGCCCCGTCATTATTCTATGGTAATATTAACCGAGGAAAGGTGTCCAGAAGACAGAGAAACAGGTCTCTGGGCAAGGAAGTGTGTGACAGCCAAGGATTCATTTTGCTGTTCAGTCCTTTGTTTTTCTCAGTATTCCAGAGCTCCCTAGGAATCCGAGGGAATCAAGATTTGAATATGCAGGACTCCAGAGTCTATACAATGAACCTCAGGGACCAAATCAGTCGTGACTGTGCTCATTAGCGCAATGGAACTAGACACTGACAAGCAGGTGGATGGAAGCGAATGCGGGTACTAATCACATTTCACTTTCCTGTGCTTAAATATATGCCCAAGGAGTAATCTGATCACAGAGATGGTAATCACTTCAAAATGTATGGGCCAGCCCAATGGATCAAACTTAACTTTTAAAATTGGGGCAGGAAAAAGAAAAAAGAGGCTTAGCTGATGATGTTTATAATGGACAGTGTGACAAATGCCCATTTTTCTATCTTAAAATGATGTTTAAAAAAGGTTTCTTTCATCAAAATTCATCAGCATGGTATTCATTGCAGAGAACGTTTTTGAATTACTGATGCATGCCGGGGAGCATACATTGTACACCTGCTGGGAGCTAGGTCTGGGGGTGGGGTAGGGAATGGAGAGATAAGTAGGATGTGGGAAGTGCCTGGGAAAAAGTCAGTTGTAGGACCAATGGACCACTGGGTGGGGCTGATCTGGAGAAAATGGTGGGTGTGGTCAAACCTTGAATAGTTGATGTAAACAAAGGGCTCTGGAGGTGGAGAAAGAAGCCAACACTTTGATCTATAGTGCACTGTAAACAACACTAAGTTTGGGGCCACATAGACTATGTTAGGAATCTCACCTATCCCACCCACTTATGTTTCCACCTCAGGCAAGTCAGCCTAAGCTCTCCAAGACTCAGTTTGCCCATCCTTGAAATGGGGGAAATCATTATCTCCACAGTCTTAGTGAGAAATAAATGAGATGGAGTATGTTCAGTGTCTACAGATCTAGCACATAGTTGGTGCTCAGCAAACGATAGAAAATGTTAGTACAGTATCTCCGCTTATCCACAAGGGATATGTTCCAAGATCCCCAGGGGATGCCTGAAACCATGGATAGTATTGAACCCTATATATACCCTGTTTTTTCCTATACATATATACCTGTGATGCAGTTTAATTTATAAATTAGACACAGTAAGAGATTAACAATAATAATAAAATAGAAGAATTACAACAATATACTGTAATAAAAGTTACGTGATTGTTGTCTCTCTCTCTCAAATTATCTTATTGTACTCACTCTTCTTCCTGTGATGGTGCGAGATGATACAATGCCTGAGTGATGAAATGACGTGAGGTAAATGACGTAGACATTGTGATGTAGTGAGAGCCCACTATTGACCCTCTGATGGCATGTCAGAGGAGAACCATCTGCTTCCAGACCACAGTTGACTTTGGGTAACTATAAGTAAAACCACAGATAAAGAAGACTAGTGTATAGATTCTTAGTGACTGTTTACTTGAATTTCTTTTCTCTTTCTGATGAAAAGTCACTATATTTTGGGGTATTTTTGACTCCTCAGGCAAAAATGAGGTTTGGGAATCAAGAACAAAATGAACTATTGGGACCTCATCAAGATAAAAAGCTTCTGCACAGCAAAAGAAAATCAATAAAACTAATGGGCAACTGATGGAATGGGAAAAGATAATTGCAAATGACATATCAGATAAAGGGCTAGTATCCAAAATCTATAAGGAACTCACCAAACTCCACACCAAAAAAACAAAAAATCCAGTGAAGAAATGGGCAGAAGACATGAACAGACACTTCTCCAAAGAGGACATCCAGATGGCCAACAGACACATGAAACGATGCTTCGTGTCCCTCCTCATCAGGGAAATACAAATCAAAACCACACTGAGATACCACCTCACGCTGGTCAGAGCGGCTAAAATGAACAAATCAGGAGACTATAGATGTTGGCGAGGATGTGGAGACACAGGCACCCTCCTACACTGTTGGTGGGAACGTAAACTGGTGCAGCCCCTCTGGAAAACACTGTGGAGGTTCCTCAAAAAATTAGCAGTAGAACTCCCCTATGACCCAGCAATAGCACTGCTAGGAATTTACCCAAGGAATATAGGAGTGCTGATGCCCAGGGGCACATGTACCCCAATGTTCATAGCAGCACTCTCAACAATAGCCGAAACATGGAAAGGGCCTAAGTGTCCATCAATGGACGAATGGATCAAGAAGATGTGGTTCATCTATGGAATGGAATACTACATGGCAATGAGAAAGAATGAAATCTGGCCATGTGTAGCAACATGGATGGACCTTGAGGGTGTTATGCTGAGCGAAATAAGTCAGGCAGAGAAGGACAACTACCATATGTTTGCACGTATAGGAGGATTAGGAGGAACTTAACTGAAGACCATGGGGGAGAAGAAGGGGAAAAATAGTTGGGGAGAGTAAGGGAGGCAAACCATGAGAGACTCTTGAATGCTGAGAACAAACTGAGGGCTTATGGGAGTGGGGGAAAGGGGAAGGGGGTGATGGGCATGGGGGAGGGCACTTGTTGGGATGAGCACTGGGTGTTATATGGAAACCAACTTGACAATAAACTACTTAAGAAAAAAAATGAGGTTTGGATGTATCCGTAAATATACTAGACAACTATACTTATACACCTGTGCAATGTGATGGGTGGTGGCTAGTTAGCTGAGCTACTAGGACTGGGAAGGAATCACTAGATTCTAAATAAATGGTGGATAGAAGGAGCAAAGATTAAGTATTAGGGCTTGACACCCAGGAGAATTAGGGTAGGTCTGTCTTGCAGGGGACCTTAGAGACCATCTAATCCGGTCCAATAGTAAAGTAAAGGAGATTGAAACCAAAGAGACTGAGTAACTGTCCTGAGACCCCTCGAGGCAGAGCTGAGGGGACAGCCCACCATCCATGGATTCCACTGTTCTCCCCTTTCCTGTTTCTTGTTTCCTGGAGGCTCTGAAGGCAGATGGCAGTGAATGATTCAGAAACACTGAGCTTAGAAAGTCAGAGAAGAATTGGCTTTTTGAGAGAGAGGAGCTCAACTCCTCTGCTTAACTGTGGGAAAAAACCACTACTCATATTCCACTTGAGAATGATTCCATAGGTCCCAATCTGGGGCCTGAGGTGGAAAGAAGAAGCATGGGCAGCAATCCATGGTTCAATATGCTAGCTTGAATGATGGATTCTAATTGGCTGGTTAGTTGGTTGACTGAACTCTATCTCAAAGGTGGCTTGTGTGAAATGAGGTTCAGATGCCAGAAATCTCTTGGTATAATTTAGAGAAAGAAATTAGAATCGTAGACATAGAAAAATGTTGGAGTACAATTATTACATAAAAAATACGGAACTATTCCCTAAACGTATTTTCTGAGAAAATCAAAAAGAAACTCCTTTCGCCAAACCTTGTGTAGTGAAGGAAGAATCAGTATCACTGAAAAATGGTCCAGTTGGGATTTGTGAAGACCGGGGTGATGCAGACGGCACTGTAGCTGGATGGCCTTGTGTGCATTGAGGATTTGGGGGAAGTGGTCCCTTGGCTCCCCTCAGCCCCCACAGGCAGTGGCTGTGCCATCAGAGTGAGCAGTGTGCTCCCCCGGTGGTCTGACTTTTGATCCACAGGGTGTCTAACCTGACTGTGCCTCAGTTTCTTTTTTTTGTAAAACAAGGCCACATCTCTGAAATTTTGGGAGTTGATATATGTACTTACCATGGCACCTGGCTCATAACAACTTCTAGATAAATGGTAGCTATTATTAGCTGTCATTATGGGATTCTAGGGATTCTCTCTCCTAACATTGTTAGGAGATACGGGGAAGCTTATTTTTGCTTTCCCTTTAGTCCCTCCCATCCCCCCTCTCTACGTCTCCTCCTCTGCCTCCCTTTCCACTTTTAAGGACCCTTGTGAGTACACTGGGCCCACCCAGATAACTTGGATAATCTCCTGATTTTAAAGTCAGCTGATTTGACATTCATCCCATCGGCAATCTGAATCCCCTTTTGCCAGGGAACCCAACATTGTCATAGGTTCTGGGCGTCGTGGCATGGATGTGGTTGGGGGGCATAATTGTGTGTGCCATGCCCACCGATAAGGTGTGCTGCTTTAGGCAAGTCACTTAACTCTTTAATTCTCAGTTCCCCTACCTGTCGGGCTGCAAGGATTAAAGGAGACAAACGTGTCTCAGGCCCTTAGCACAGTGTCTAGTGCATAATAAATGCTCAGCCTGTAGTGTTCTCTTTCCTTTGTCAAAAATAAACACATACACTCTAGACTTCTGTAGAACTCCAGAGCCTGTATTGTATCCTGAACCAAAGTGCCCTAAAATGCTTCTTATGGCTACATCCTGGCATACTTTTTATGTTTTGTTTTGTTTCTTAAGTAGTCTCTACCCCCAATGTGGGCCTTGAACTCAGATGATCAAGAGTTGCAAGTTCTACCGACTGAGCCAGCCAGGCGCCCCTGACCCTGCATTCAAGATGGAGGGGTAGCAAAGGCTGAGTGCCTGCGTGGTGCCTGGGTCACATGCTCCTTCCCTGCTCTTTGGACACCCCACCCACACTGCCCTCGAGGTTTTTGGAGCGTGGCAGTGATCATCCTGGGAAGGAAATGCTCTTTTGGTGGCCCTGGGGGGACGGATGAATTACTGAGCATGGGCCTGGCAAACAGTTCATTCTTCTATGAATGGTGACAAATATTCAAAAGGAAACAACACTCGTGCCCGGCGACTTGGCTTGGACACAAAGGAAACTATCAGAGAGAGATACTCACTGTTCCGAGTGCCCTCACATTCCTGATGTCCCTTGAGCCTGCAACTCTGAGACATGGGGAGGGAGGCCACCATCAGTAGACAGCTGGGGAAATTGAGGACTGGAGAGTAAGGACTTGACCATGGTGACACAGCCTACCAGGGTCTGGGATCCTGACTTCCACTCCTGGAGCCTTTCCACCTGTGCCCGGCCATGTCCTATGTAGCCTTCTCCAGCCACTGAACAGAGAAGGATGTCGCTTATGTGACTCCCCTTCTCCACTTTGCCTCCTCCTCTGCCCTGATCTCCAAGGAGTGGAGGTAGTTGCCATAGAACAGCCTGACCATGAACCTCGGCTTGCCCACACTCCATTTGGTTCTTAGTTACTCTCACTCCTATGGGTGGCTGTCCCCAGTTTGATTCTGCTCTCTCCTAATTCCTCAGAGAACTGAATTCTTGAAAAGAGGAGAGAGAGGTAGGTAATCCTCCATTTCATTGGTTCTCACCTGGGGCAGGATCCTTCCCTGTACCCAGAAAACCTGTGAAAGTCGTGGGGGGCATTTTGAGGTATTACAGTGGCTTGGGGGAGTCCCTGGCATTCCATGGGGGGGATGCTGATTGTGCTGCAAGGCACCAGCAGCTCGCTCACCACGTGACATCAAAAAATTGTCTCAAGCACAATGCCAGTGGTGCCCCATTGAGCCACCGGCTCTAATTGGGCAATCAGCTCTTGTTCAGACTGTTAGAACTACCTCTATTTGATGATGATTGTGGCTTGGAACTCTTCCTCGGGTGACCAAAGCTGTTAAAGATAAAGTAGAGCTTTTTTCCCCTGAAATGGCTGATTCTGCAGCTCACTACTAGGTAGCATGGTGGAGTGGACAGAGAAATGGGGTGACAGCGGCCATCAGGAGCACTGATTCTCAAGCCACGCTGCCTGGGTGATACCGTGGCTCTGTCATTTACTAGCTTTATGATCTTGACAGGTTAGTCTCCCTGTGCCTCAGCTCTTACTTTTTGTTAAGTTAGGGACACGTGTAGCTGCCCCATTTTGTTATGTCTGACCCAAAGTAAGGGTAACTAAAATCACTGCCATGTATGGGACCTGGGACAGGATATTTCTTAGCTCTGTGTCTGTTTCTTCTCATGTGAATAGGGATAATAATACCTACTTCTAAGTGTTTTTGTAAGATCCAATGAGAAAACACATGTAAAGGGACGAGTATAACACAGATAATGCTCATAGCAACCTCATCAAGGTGTTACCCCCATTTTACAGGTGAGGAAACTGAGGCCTAAATAGAGGTTAAGTAACTCAGCCGAAGATACACTGCTATCTGGGATTTGAGCCAAGGCTGCCTGGTTCTAGGTTCACTGTGTCCAACCACCATAACCAGTCACTGTTTTTCTCTAGGAAGCAGCCAGAACAATACTTGGTAGCCTGTGAGCATCCCTGGCTGGCAAGAGACAATCCTGACCTTTAGCTGTGCCCCCCACTGGGCAGCCAGACGCAGGACTCCCGGCTCCCTTCCCAGAGCAACAAGGCTGTGTGAGAGAATGGCTGGGAACCCAGAAACCTGGAGTCTGGCTCTCGCTCTGTTGTTTCCCCGGCATCCACGGGCAGGTTGGGCAACCACGCAGGGCCTTAGTCTCCTTCAGGAGAAGGAGGTGAGGGTGCAGAGGTGTTGCGGTGATCATGGGAGGCTGGAGAAGGGGCGTGCCTCAGGGCCCTAGAGTCTCTGTTAGCAGAAACATCCCCCTGCGATGTTGTCATACTGTGACTTGCAACAGAGCCAGTTTGGGCAAAACCCTGGTCTCTCCTTGGAGAGATGGAAGTGTGCTCCTGCAACCACAAAGGGAATCGGTGTGAGACAGGGGTGCCCTCACGAGGACTGGGCAGCAGAGGATGAGTATTCCAAAAGACTAGTGGAAAACACTACCATGAATTAAGCACCTACTGTGTGCAAGGAAGTTCCCATTCCTGGTCTTCCTCTGGCTCCACATCAACCACGATGAAGTGTTGTGGGGGTGGGGGCGGTAAGGGACACTGGCAATCGGATTGAGGCAATGTGGCCAAGAATTAGAGTCAGACAGATGTGGGGCTAGGTCCCAACTCTGACACTTAGGAAGGGCTGAATGCCCTCCAATGAGATGCCTAACTCACTGTGCCTCAGTTTCTTCTTTTGAGATAAAGCCATATCCCTCAAAACTTGCTGAAAGATTAAAAGTGTAAAGTGCTCCCCACAGTGCGTGGCTCATGGCCACATCCAGATAAACAGTAGCTGTTATTGGCTGTAATTATGGGATTATAATGGCTGAACATTAAGGAGATGAAGGGGAGGCTTATTTTTCCTTTCACTTCAGTCCCTTTCAACTACCAGTTTTATATTATCATTTTAAGCCCACAAGTACACCCAGGCCACAATGACCGTCTTCCAGTACCAAGCACAGCCCCGTCCTGAGGCCAGACCCTTTCCCACCTGCCGCAGGGGCTGAGACCAGAGTGGGGGTTTCCTAATGCAGTGGAGTTGGGTCGAGGGAGGGAAGGGCGAATTCCCTGTACTCTGGAAGGTCAGCTTGTTTAGCCAGAAAAGTGATTCTCAAACTTCAGCAGGCATCAGAGCCACCTGGAAGGCTGGGTCCCAATCAGCATCACTGATTCAAGAGGTCTGGAGTGGAGGCAGAGAATTCGCTTTTCTACCAAGCTCCTGGGCTTTAGATCTTCTCACTAAGCTATGTGGACTCTTGCAACAATGGAAGTATATTAAGTTAACATTATCACCGTGGTGTGATGGCAATAAATGTCAATTCTACTGATTGGAGGGTTACACTCAGAGAACTGCTCAGTTAGAGAAGTTAGGGGAGGGGACAGATTTGGATCCTTCTGGTGGATTTCTCTTTCTTGGAGAAAGTGGTTTGTTTTCTCTGAGTCACGTAAGGAGTCTCTATGGGCTCTGCTAGTAACTACCACTGTTGAGTAGCCGAGATTGAGAACGGGGTCTGAGATAGCCCCTGAGACAGATCCCAGTCTGGGGTGCAGCAGGGCAGAGGACCTGGGGCCCACTTAGGAAGTGGGTTTCTTGTCTACACAGCTTCAGGGCTATCTCTGCCCCCTCACCTCACTGGTAGCACGATACCCCTCCAGGGCCAGAGTTGGGCTAACTCACCTCCCAGAGCAGAGCCTGGGCCATGGGCACTCACTGGCACCCTGGGGTCATTTGACACTGCACTCAAATAGACACCTTGAAGAATGGACCACTTCTATTTTCATGACAGCTGTTGGCAGGTTGGGATGACCTGCATGCCGAGGCCTGGACAGCCTGGTGACTTGGCCAGGTGCTCTGCTCCCTCAGACCTGCACACTGCCTGTCGTCCCCTGTGCATGGCATTCGATGGCACCTGTCAGCTCAGCATCAGATGTCAGTGTTGTTCTGATGTTCCATTCCCATGTCACCTCTTGTCCCGGGCTCAACCACCTGACATAACAGGGCACTTCTGGATATCTTCCATAGAGATAACTCTGACTAACTGTCCCCCGTCACCTCCCCACCCCATCCCTCTGGCTGGCGTGCCAGTCAGCATATGAGGACGATGGTGTTTTTCCACATACCTCTCCGGCTGCCTTATTGTTAGTATTAACCCACTTCAGCAATAGAGACTCATTTCACCAGAGAACAATGTGATGTCCCAGTAAATGTCAGGCACAAGAGATTTCCATCCTGTGGAGCCGAGGTGTAACCCCTCACATTTATAGCAGACCCTCCCCTCTGGAGTCCCGCGCACAGCTCTGCCGTCAGCTGGAAGAGGAGGGCTCTGCGTCTGGCAGGATCCTTTCTGCAGAATGACAGATAAGCTGTTCCCATTTTTCTTCCGGCACTGCAGAGAAGTGACAAAATCCAGGGCCAGGGTGCACAGACTAAACAGAGGCAAAGATCTGAGAGCTCATCGAGCCAGAGGGAGGCAAATAAGTTTTATTTTGTATAAATTGCGACTGATTGCATGACTCTTTGCATTAGGAGCCCAATTTGAGCTCTGGGAGAAATGGAGCTTTGATCATATAGTCATGTCTGTCTTGGGCATAGGATGGGAGGGTGGCCATCGGTGGGTCATATATTGTCCTCGCTGACCCTGCTCAGTCCTATCTATGGAACAGGAAACTCAGTCCTAATAAAATGAAAGGAACTTTCCCAGTTCACATAACTTGTTAGTGGCAGATATAAGAAGAGGAACCAGGTATTTTGATAGTAATTCAATACATTCCCATTCTCACAGGAACAGACTTTGGAAATGAGCAAGCCTGGGTTCAAGTCCCCAGCCCATCATCTATCAGCTGTGTGACCTTGGGCTGTCACTTACCGTCTCTGTGCTTCGCTTTCCTCCTCTGTCAATGGAATAAAAACATTCATGTCCTTATTGGGAGAGTTAAATATGACACAGTGTATGTAGCTCAAGGCCTTATGCATAAATGTTTAATTTCTTTCCTTTTTCCAACAGAAAATGATATTCATTATTAAGATGACATCCTCGGGGGCAGTTTGCACACAAAAGCAGTGGTTTAATTGTGTAATTGTAGGTCTGGTTTGTTCCCTTGTGACCTCAGGGTCTGGGATCAGATTATCTTCAAGATTCCCCAGCTTAAAAATTGCTGTGACTAATAGCTAAAACATGGAAAGAGCCTAAGTGTCCATCAACAGATGAATGGATCAAGAAGATGTGGTTTATCTATACCATGGAATACTCCATGGCAATGAGAAAGAGTGAAATCTGGCCATGTGTAGCAACATGGATGGACCTTGAGGGTGTTATGCTGAGCGAAATAAGTCAGGCAGAGAAGGACAAATATCATATGTTTGCACGTATAGGAGGATTAGGTGGAACTTAACAGAGGACCAAGGGGGAGAAGAAGGGTGGAAATGGTGGGGGAAAGGGAGAGAGGCAAACCATGAGAGACTCTTGAATGCTGACAAACACTGAGGACTGATGGATGTAGGGGGGAGGGGGCGATGGGCATGGAGGAGGACACTTATGGGGATGAGCACTGAGTGTTATGTGGAAACTAATTTGACAATAAACTATTTGTAAAAAAAAAAATTGCTGTGACTATAAATAATAACTTTAAAGGATTTCCTTTAGTTATTTCTATGAGTGGTACTCAGTAAATGAGCCCTGGAGGATTTTCTGGAGTCAGACCAAGGTCTTTCCAGGTGCAGAGCATTCTAATCTCTCCTACGTTGTGCAACTTGTGGCCTGAAACCTTGGTATGTCACACTCCATTGTACTAATGGTTTTCCTTCCCAGCTACCTGCAGGGGCCGTGAGCAAGGACAGGAGCTGGTCTGCATCACCCCAGCACCCAGCACCCCACCTGGGTGCCCGGCCCAGGGTGGCTGACTTTATCTCTATGTGTTTGTTTTTTTTTTCTTTTCAAATTTTTACTTAAATTCTAGCTGGTTAACATACAGTGTGGTATTGGGTTCAGGAGTAGAATGTGCTGTGACTCATCACTTAACATACAGCGCCCAGTACTCATCACAGTAGGTGCCCTCCTTAATACCCATCACCCATCTCGTCCATCTCCCACCCACCTCCCTTCATCAGTCCTCAGTTTGTTCTCTATTTTTAAGAGTCTCATATGGTTTGTTTCCTAAGGGTTGAGAAGAGGTGTCCAAGGCTTAGCCACGGCTAGAGACTGTAACTTGCAAAGCCTGGAACTGAGTTATTCTGGAGCTCCGGGACTCCAGCCTCATTACCTCCTCTCACAGCCTCTGGACTTTTCCATACATGAAACAGGGAAGCTGCTAAGTGATCCCTCTGTCCTTGAGGCAGGAGCTAACCAGGCAATCTGGAAGGGCTGCTGCCTCTCTGGCAGGGAACTGGATGGAGCCACAAGACATTGGTATGAACAGCTGTACCTCCTCTGAGAGCCATTTCAGGTTAACCAAAGCATTCTGCCCGTAGGAGGAAGGCAGGGAGTGAGGAGAGAAGGAGGCCCAGAGACCTGGGCTCAAGTGAGATTTATAAATAGGAACATGGAAACTCACGGAAGAAGCCAAGCAAGGCAAAGGAGAATGGCCAAGTCTCAGTGAGACCATTCTAAGACGTAAATAACAAACGAGAGAGAAGCCAAATTTCTTGGGGACTTTTTGAAGGCATTATGTAACTGGTTCCCCAGACTAGGATCACAAGCAGCAAGAGGGATGGAAGAAAGCATTGGTGCTTACACCGTTCATTCCTTTATTTAGGCAGCACTTACTCCTTGCCCGTGGACATATGACCATACTAGATATAGGGGAGAGAATCATGATTAAGGCATTGTCTCTGTTTCTAGATTGCCAGAAATTTAACCAAGGACAAAGACATATAAGTAGCTTACAGAGATAGTTGTAATTATCACCATGCCACGCATACCCCGCTTTGTATTATCTTGTGTTTCTCATGGAAACACATCACTGTTTTTTCTGCCGGGAACTATGCCGCTCCTCCTTGGAAATGCATCCCATTCTTTTGGGGGTATTGTCCCCAGCCTATCCTAATCTGAATGAGAGCCCTATGTCTCGACCTCCCTGACCCTAGTAGTCAGGGGGATGTCATGTGATTCAAGTGAGGGAAGTCAGAGACCTTCTCTACGATTGCTCTACTTGGAGCTGGGGGAACAGATGCACCCTTTCTCTCCGGAAGTAAGTTGCAATGGGAGCCACAGCTGCAGAGATGAGTTTCCCAAGAAAGGGAGGCAGTTGAGAGAGTAAAAGTGACACAGGGAGGGGAGAAGCACAGGTATGACAGGTGCACACGCACACACACACGCACACATATACACACATGCACGCACTTGCACACACATACACACATGCACACACATATGCACGCACTCACACACATATACACACATGCACACATGCACGCATATACACACATGCACACATATGCACGCACTTGCACATGCACACACAGAAGGAGGTTGAGAAGGAGAAGGAGAAGTGGGCACCTGAGGGCACTGGAGTCCCTGGTTTTGCCTCCTGCCCTACTTCTCCAGTGGTTTAGAAATACCAGCTGAGAGTCTCCCTTTTTCGCTGTAACCAGCTCCAATTCAGTTTCTGTCACTTACAATAGGGGGGCCTGACTAATATATGTGCCCTCCCGGGAAGAAAGGGAAGGGAATGGCAGTCAATATGAGGGTTGGGCAAATGGTCTCACTTAATTCTCAAAATAACCTGTGAGGTAAACCCATTTTTATGGTGAAAAAGAGGGGGAGGTGAAATAAGTTGCTCAGGGTCACAGAGCTAATAAGTGACCTCTATGCAGCGGGTGCTGCTAAGCACTGGGGTAGGAAGGCAGTCAAGGTGAAAACTATCCTTGCGTTCAGGTGGCTTACAGGATTAAGCACACAATCACATATGATTATACGTTATGGTAGGGTTTTGAAAAATAAAGGGGAAAATGGTAGAGAAAATTACTGACTTACAATGAAAGCCTAACAGATGGGAAGGAGCTGACCAAGGGAGGGAGGGGAGTGCCTTGGCTCTCTCTCTCTGTCACTACATGAGCTGTGTGTGTGTGCACACACACAGAACTTCATTTTCAAGTTGTTCGAGAGCAAGCTGAAGACACGATGCCCTTTACTTCTACATATTTTGGTATATAGTTCCTAAAAACAAGAATTATTCTCTTGCAGAATCACAGTAAAAATGATCAATATCTGAAATTTTAAAATGATACAATATTATTATTTAATGTATAGCTCTTATTCATTTAGCTGGCCAGCTAACTATCTTATTTTCACCAGCTGTCCCAATAATCATGGGACAAACATCAGGACATCGATGTTTTTGAATAGTATGGGTCATTTAGTCTAAACCTCTCATTGTTGGGTGGGTTTATCTGATGTTTTCTCAAACTTGGATTCAGGTTCTAGACTTACAAAATATACGTGGTGGGAATATACGAAAGTACATTGCGCTCTGTTTAGTGAATGGTCTCAAGAGACACACGATGTCTATTTCTCCCATTACTGGTGACATTAACTGGGTGAAGGTGGTGTCGTTTTGTCCATTATAAGGTTACTCTTTTTTGCCTTTGTGATGAATTATGAATAATTATCTTTAGGGGAGGCTCTTCTTAAAATCTCCCCCCACCAGATTCAACATCCATATCGATAGATGCCTGAATCCGAAATTATGATGATACTTGCCCAACGGCGCATTTCTATTTCCGGCATTCCTTCTACACGCACTAGCTGGCTTTCTAATTTAAGAAGGACATTCCCCTACTCTCCCAATTTTTAAAATTTATATCAGTATGGACCTGTGGATTCTTATTTTATTCTGTGGTTTAATAATACATTACTACCACTGCTTATGGTAGTGCTCCAAGTGTCCCCGGTTTGGCCAGCAGTGGCCCCTTCAAGCTACCTTCTGTGTCATTTTGATAGGTTCCTATTGTTCCTCAACTTTCTGTCCCATCGAGATGTTGTGGGCTGTCAACAGCCACAGCACAACAGGAGCATCAGGAGAGTGGTGGCTTTACCCCAAACTGCTTGTTCCTGAGTCTCTCCCTGCTCCCTCCTTCCCTGCCCCAGAGCTGGATGCTCTGGGGCACTTGAACAGAGTTCGTAAAACGGGGCTCAAGGTTTCTGACTCTTTGGCCAGAGATCTATCAACCAGCTCTTTGTGTCATCCGAGGGCCCCTCAATCCAAGATGAGGTCATTGTCAGGACATCACTGCCATGCCACACACACCCCATCCTCCCCCTGCTGCCTGGATTTTCAAAGGCCTTGACCTCGTCTCTCTGCTTCAGAGACAAAAATCTCTGCTTCTCTCATCTCTCTCTCTCTCTCTCTCTCACAAAAAAAACCGTTTTAAATAATATGCATGTATTAGTTTGACTGAAAAATAATATGCCAGTGGTAGGGTCACAACTGCAATTTTAAAAAATGAAATGTTAATAGTGATTATCATTGGCACTATGGATGATCTTTCTTCTTTCTGCTTGTCTCTGTTTTCACTTATTTCTACTGTGAGGAGGTATTATGTTTTAATGCAAAGATATCTGTGTCCTAATTCCTGGAATCCGTGAATGTTACCTTATATGGCAGTAAAGGGCTTTGCAGATCAAGGAAGGATCTTGAGCTGGGAGATGATCCTGGATACCTGGATGGGCCCTAACTGCAATCACATGGGTGCCTATCACCAGGAAGTAGAGAGAGATTTGGCTACAGAAGAGGAGAAGGCAATGTGGTGACCCAAGCAGAGATGGGGAAGGTGCCACCACAAGCCACAGGATGCAGGCAGCTGCCAGGAGCTAAAGTTGGTGAAGAGCAGGTTCTCTCCTGGAATCTCAAGAAAGAACCAACCCTACCAACATCTTAATTTCATCCTAGAAAGACTCATTTTGGAATTCTGGTCTTCCGAACTATGAAAGGATAAATTTCTGTTGTCTTAAACCACTGAGTTTGTGGTAATTTGTTATAGTGGCAACAGGAAACTAGTAGAATATTCCAGCTGAACTGGGCAGCTGGGGCTCTGAAACATCCCGCAGGAAACTAGCAGCCTGTGGGAAGGCAGGGGGGGAATCAAGAACTGATGGGGGAGCATGAAACCCTATCAATAATAAGATTGGAAAACAATCATGGTAGCCACCTGGGTTGGAGTTTGATCCAAAAGGGTTTGACTTTTGTCTATTTATTTTGTAAATGAGGACACTGAGGCTCAAAATAGGACAGTGACTTACCTGAGGTCACAGAGTAAGTGACAAAGTAGAAGGTAGAGCTTGGGCCCATTGAGCTCCAGCCTTATTTGATAGATTAAAGAAAATGCTCTTTTGTTTGGTTGCCAAGGCAACCCTAGCAAGGGTAGGGAGTCGGTCTTCCTCGTTTCCTGTTTTCTACGCCCTTTCTTATTTCAGAAACCACTCCTCTCTGCTATCCAGGGTCTCTCTGGTGGCCTCTGTGTAAAATTCCTCATGTTATAAAGGTTAGAAACCCTAGTTCAAGCAAAAGAAGAATTTATTAGCTCATAATTAGGGAGTCCAAAGGATGCTGTGGCTTGAGGTACGGCTGGATCCAGGTGTCCCACAATTCCACCTCTCTCTTTCCAACATCACTCCTTTCTTGATCCCAGCTTTGTTTCATTCTCAGACAAACTCTCCCCTCCTGGTGAAAACAGACTCTAGCTAGTCAGAGTTTAATTGGTTGTTACTGCTCTGAGTGATTTCAGAGAAAGAGACCTCCCTCTCCTGGTACCCCTTGATCAAATCTCGTGGAAGGACTCTATTTGGTCTTGAATGAGGCACAGACCACCCTGACCAATCCCAGTGGTCTGGAGAGCACTGTCTTCTGATTAGATGGGCCTGAGTCACTTGTCCATCCCTTTGGGAATGGTGTAGGTGTGGGGTGCAGAGTGCAGAGAATTTATTCAAGTGGGAAAGGACAATATAACCAGAAGAAGGAAGAAGGATGAGCTGTGGATAAACAACAGATAATCATGCACCTGTTGGTTTTTTGTTTTGTTTTGTTGGGTTTGGTTGGGTTTGGTTTTTTATTTTGATGACATTCTGTCACTGACTTATTCCTGCCCTGGTTTCCCACCATCAAAGCTTCCAAGTCCAAGGTTTCATTCCAACGAGTCTGATCTCTGACATGTTGTGGAGCCAACACCCGGTAGCTGACATTCAGCACATATGCATTGACTGAAGAAATAAGTAATGGTTTTCTTTCTTATTCAAACTGAGGAAATTCTTATTTCATGAGGGACATCCTGTTACTTCTATAGTCGGTCCTTACAGACAGGGACCAGCCTTGCTTATTTCTGGGTTCACCCAGCAGGTAGCATTGTGCTTCTCACCAAGTGGGTGCCCAGTCAGTACCTTGGTGAGAACTTTCTCTGCCTCTTCTGCTGCTATTCTCATCCCCACACCCTGTGCTCTGTCCACACTGAAGGTCCCACCATTCTCAGAACCCCAGAGACCCTTAATATGTGCTAAGATGCATTTCCCCTACCCCAAGTATCCCCCCGCCTTCTTCAACATACCTAAGCTCCCTGAAAGCCGAGACCACATCTTTCTTGCTTATCCCGTGTATTGGTCAGTGTTCTGGCAGGAACAGATGGCATACTCAAATCAAATAGCTTGAGGTGAGTTTAATAAAGGGACTATTTGCAAGGCATGGGCAAGGTCTACCCCACTGGGCCTCAAAGGACAGGTGAAGGTATCAGGAACTCAGAGAGAGAGCCATGTGCAGGGGACCACCTGGCAGGAGCCATGGCCTTTGGTGGAGGGATCCAATCAATCAGAGGCAACCCCATAAGAACATTGTATCGGCTGATGTTTGTGTCCCCCCAAAATTCATATATTGAAATCTTGACCACTAATTTGATGGTGTTAGGTGAGCCTTTGGGAAGTGATTAGGGTCAGATAGGGTCATGAGGGTGGAGCCTCACATGTGCCCTTGTAAGAGTCAAGCGAGCTTGCTTCCATTCTGTTGTCCCACTATGTGAGGACAATGAGAAGGTGGCAACTTACAACCTGGAAGGGGGACTTCACCAGAAGCCCACCATGCTGGCACCCTGATCCCACACTTCCAGCCTCCAGAACTGTAAGAAAATAAATATCTATAGTTTATAAGCCACCCAGTCTACAGTATTTTGTTATAGAAGGCAGAGCTGACTGAAACAGCCAAGCTCTAACAAATACATGCCTGACCTCATTCTTCTTCCACCTGCTAATCTCCTGTTGGTACCTCTTACTTGCCAAACCCAACCAGAGACCAGGGGACAAAGCAGCCCGTTGACACAGTCCTATGGTTCAGCCTCCTGGGGCACAGAGCAGGCAGGAGAAGATGGCCAGGGAATCTGCAGGAGGAAACGGAAATTACCCAGGACACTCTCTCATCTTTAGTACTCAGCACAGTATTGCCAGTGAACTGATTAATTCATTAATTTTCCTGATTCATTTCTGAGCTGAAATGCCACCTCCTCTTAGAAGCCTTCCCTGATGTCTCTAGGCAGAACTTTCCACTTTGCTTATTCTCCCTTTCTGATCATTTCTTGTGAGTTATCACAAATCATCTCTCACCAGTCTGCCCCCTCTGTGAGGCCCCACATGAGCTCTCTTAGAGCAGGGATGGCTCTTATTAACCTGGACATCCCCAGAGCTTAACACAGGAGCCTGACTCAGAGCTCAGAAGGCGCTCAAGAAGTGAAGGACTATGTGCATGATTTGTTGGATTGATCAATGCAGAATTGCTTGCCTGCAGTGTTTCAGTTGCTGGCCTCAAGGCCGATGGCGAGGGCCATGGTTTTGGCACCATGTGTGCACGGGCATCAGGGCCTGTGTAGCATGGGAGGCTGCATAGGGATTGTGGGACTGAGAGCTGCGGCCGACTCTGGCAAACATCGACAGCATGGCCCTACCTGAGAGCCATGACTGGGGTCAACAGACCTCCATCCTCGGTCAGAGTTCTAGCACGTGTGGGCGAGAGGTAGTGCACTGTGGTGGTTGAGAGAATGACCATTGGATCCAGTCTACCTGGGCTCACATCCTGCCCCTGACACTGACTTCCAGCTGTGTGACCACAAACCAGGTACTCAACCCATCCACAAAATGGGATGATTGGTCCCATTGTAAGGACTCAAGGTAAATTTATATATGGTTCTAATGACAAGATTAAGCCTTTATTTATACATGTTTTAATTTATGTATGATAATTCCCAACTTACAGGTGGGAGAACTGAGGCACAGAGTAGCTAAACAAATTGTCCCAGGTCACAAAGTCATTAGGTGGCGAGGCCAGAATACAAACCCAGGCCCATCGGCCCTAAGTGAACAGTTGGGCCACTTGCCCCACTCCGTGTGTGCACAATCTTAAAGAATATTGTTAGAACTGGGAGGTGGAGGGGAAGAGGAGCCATGTGAACCTGTTCAAAACTGAAAAATTCATGGCAGGAAGGGTGAAGAAGACCATATTGCATTGGTCAGAAAGACCTGACTGCAAGAATGTTTTAAATTCCCACTTTTCTAAGTATCTTCTCCTTCAAACACGGTAATGTAGGTGAATCAATAATAATTAGTTCCCTTTCCTCGGACCAGCTCCCAGAAGAAAAGAAACTAATAGGAAGAAAGCCTGCATTTCTGATGTTACATCCTTGAGGAAAATAGGCCAATGAGGATCAGGCATTGATTTTGATGGGCAGGAGGAAAGGGAGGAGGAACAGCCTAAGGCTTTGCTACCCAAATTCGGGTCCTTAGATCAGAAGTATGGGTATGATCTGGACGTTTGTTAGCAATGCAGAATCTCAGAATCTTTACAAGTTTCCCTGGTAATTCAAATGCACTGTAAAGTTTGAGAAGCATTGTCAAAATGCTTGTGCCTGGGTCCGACTCCAGAAAGTTTAGAGCAATTGGTCTGGCATGTAGCCTGACATTTAAGATTTTCAAAGCTCCCCTGGTGATTCTACGGAGACAAGCCCAGGAGAAGAGGCAGCGCATACTGTTGGCATAGCGACCGTTATCATTAGCACACTGTTACCCTACTGGGAACCTCAGACATCCAGGGTGTTCAGGTTTTTTTTTTTTTTTTTTAAATTTTTTTTTCTTA
Organism: Hyaena hyaena; assembly: GCF_003009895.1. NCBI lineage: Eukaryota > Metazoa > Chordata > Mammalia > Carnivora > Hyaenidae > Hyaena > Hyaena hyaena. The sequence continues at coordinate 2,660,974 of NW_024080694.1, forward strand.
ATGTTTTTTATTTATTTCTAGGAGAGAGAGACAGCGTGAGCAGGAGAGGGTCAGAGAGAGAGGGAGTCACACACTCTGAAACAGGCTCCAGGCTCTGAGCTGGCAGTCAGCACAGAGCCCAACGCGGGGCTCGAACCCACAAACCGCGAGATCATGACCTAAGCGAAAGTCGGACGCTTAACCGACTAAGCCACCCAGGCGCCCCAGGGTGTTCTGGTTTTAACTGGAGTTGCTCGGACGGTCTTGCACCAGCCCAGCAGGAGCGCCGCTGTGCCTTATGCCACTAGCTGCCACCATTTTGCAGAATGCTCTGGACCGCAGACACCTTGCTGTGAAGCACAGGCAGAGATTGGGAGAGGAGTGTTGGGATCTCCTTCTACTTCTGCCTTTGTCCCCTACACCCAGGCCGTAGGTCCTCTGAAATCCATCCATTCTTCATCCCATGCTGTTCTGCTGTTACCTTAATGTAGTCCACCATCTCCCTCCCGCCCCCCGAGTGCATGTACAAAGCCCTCTCAAGCACCCACCCTGGCTCCCCTCTAGTTCACTGTCTACACAGTATCCAGAGTGATCTTTTGAAAATGCAAATCAAATCACATCACCCTTCTCCCAGTTTAAGTGGGGCTTCTCTATAAATTGAGCCCCCAATCTTCAAATATCCTGGTCTGCAGGGCCCTTGACAATCTGGCCCCAATTATTTGGAAGCTGTGTTGCTTACGTCCTTCACCCCAGCAGAGCTCCATGCAATTCCCGACACCTGTTCTTTCTCGCTGGCCTTTTGCATATACTGTTCCCTCTGCTGGGAACATCCTTTCCTCTTTCCATCTTGGTAACTCCTGGAGCTTCCTTCAGGGCTCTGCCTGGACGCCACTTCCTCTGGAAGCCTTATGATCCACCAGTGAGGTGGGTACTCAGTCTCCCGTGTTTCTTCTTGCACTGAGCACTCAGCGTCCTGCATTTTAACCCGTCACTACTGTCCATTCCCCACAGGACTATAAACCCCATAAGGACAAGGGCCCCATGGATCATGACCCTCCTGTGTGCCGAGGCTCACATGGCTCTGCTCGGTCTGTGCTTGTTTTATGCAGTTTGAGGGAAAGAATGGACAGCGTGGGTTAAGAAGAGGGGCAATGCCAGAGCTACCCCCGCCGCTTCAGAGCAGTGTGACCACCACTTACGTGCCATGAGTTTCACTTTTTGCAGGTGTAAAAGTGGAGCTAATATTCTTTAAATATACTCATATAGGGGCATCTGGGTGGCTCAGTCGGTTAAGTGCCCGACTTTGGCTCAGGTCATGATCTCATGGTTCATGGGTTCGAGCCCCGCGTCTGGCTCTGTGCTGACAGCTAGCTCAGAGCCTGGAACCTGCTTCAGATTCTTTGTCTCCCTCTCTCTCTGACCCTCCCCTGCTCACGCTGTGTGTGTGTCTCTCTCTCTCTCAGAAATAAATAAAACATTAAAAAATAAAAAAAAAATAAATCTACTCGTATCTCTGGAAGGATCCATAAGACATTCATGACATCTGTTGCTTCTGGGGAAGATAACGGAGTAGTTCAGGCCATGGAGGGAGATTTTTATAAACTGAATACTCCTTTGATTTTTTGTTGTTGTGAGTCATATATTACCTACTCAGAAAGGACAATAAAATTTATATTAAAGAAAAATCCTGCCTAGATAATTCTGATGTGCAGCCAGGGTTGAAACTGGCCAACTGAGACAAGTTGTTACATTTAAAAGAGGCCGGGGTAGGGCAGCCCCCGGGCAGGGGTGGGGGGTGGGGGTGCGCTGCTTGAGTAATGGGCTGTCACCCAGGCAGGCTAGGAGAATTCATTCTGCCAGACACAGTGAGTCCTGTAATCAACAGGGGAGAGTGAGTAAGGGCAGCTGGCCATGCCTGGTGCTCAGTGGCCTCTCAGGCCTGTGTTTGAGTAAAATAGGAAAGAAATTTTAAGCTAGCCAGGCATTCAACAGGAAGCCAAACTGATGTCTACCCTTATTTGGTAATCAAAAGCTTACGAAAATTTTTCAGATAAATTTTCTTTTGTGGTCTATCTGATTGGCAATGCTTAAGAATAATATCCAGGGGTGCCTGGGTGGCTCAGTTGGTTGAGCGTCTGACTTCTGCTCAGGTCATGATCTCACAGCCTGTGGGTTCGAGTCCCGCGCTGGGCTCTGTGCTGACAACTCAGAGCCTGGAGCCTGCTTCAGGTTCTGTGTTTGTGTGTGTGTGTGTGTGTGTGTGTGTGTGTGCCTGCCCCTCCCCCACTCGTACTCTCATTCTCTCTCAAAAAGAAATAAACATTAAAAATATTTTTAATAAGTGTCAATACAATGGAATACTACATGGCAATGAGAAAGAATAAAATCTGGCCATGGATGGAACTTGACGGTGTTATGCTGAGCGAAATAAGTCAGGCAGAGAAAGACAGATACCATGTTTGCATGTATAGGAGGATTAGGAGGAACTTAATGGAGGACCATGGGGGAGGAGAAGGGGAAAAATAGTTGGGGAGAGGGAGAGAGGCAAACCATGAGAGACTCTTGAATGCTGAGAGCAAACTGAGGACTGATGGAGGTGGGGGGAGGGGAAGGGAGGTGATGGACATAGAGGAGATGGGGATGAGCACTGGGTGTTATATGGAAACCAACATGACAATAAACTATTAAAAAAAAAAGAATAGCCAGCATTGGGGGAAGGTATGAAGAAACAGGTGTCTTATGTACTGCTTGTGAGAGAATACAGTGCCACAGACTTCCTGGAGAGCACTTTTGCAATTCAGACCCAAATCCTTACAGGCATATCTGGTATCTTTTGACTCAGGTAGCATTTTCTGAATTTATCCTATGGAAGTATTCTGTCAAATGAGCAAATTTATATACATAAGATGTTTATCATCATATTTATAATAGCAGTTATATTGGTTAAAAACTGCAAATGACAACAATATATGATCATTTAAATTTTGGTATATATACACAATGGAATGTTTCCACTATCAAAACTGTGAAAAGAACATCACAATTAGGCACAGACACAAAACCGATTATAAAACGAGGGACAGAGTGTGATGCCATTTTTGTAGAATAAATAGATGTATATATCTGGATAAAAGTTATAAACTAGGGCATAAACTGGATTATTAAAAATAATTGTATGGAGTATACTCTTTAAGATTGATTTCTATATACATTTTTATTTTTGCTTGTGGTTTTTATAACAAACATGGAATATATGCTAATTTTTAAACAACCATAACACTTAAAAAATAAAGACTGGAGCCCTTTTCCTTATATCAGGTAGGAGGGTTTTGCTTAAAACTAAGGGAAACCCTACTTAAGGATGCTCAACAACTAGGATATTCATTGCTTCACGTAGTAAGTCTGGAGGTGGGTGTTTTCAGAGTTGGTTCACAGGTGAGGCTCCAGGTCACCCTCTTAAGGGCACTTTTTCTCCCCGAGGTCACAGATAGCATTATCTGCGTCTACAGATAATCATGTCCTAAGCAGGAGCCATGAGGCTTCTGTTGAATACTCTTTCTTAACCAGAGGAAGATTCTTTTCCAGAAACCAACTAACAGGTCTCCCCTTGGATCCTCTTGACCAGAGCTGAGGTGCATGCCCACGCACCAGCTGCTCAAGAGGTCTCCTGCCTTCGTCGTTCGGTAACCTCTGTCAGGAAGGAAGAGTAGGAATGTCATTAGGGTACAAAAATAACATTGTCTACCATGCAGGTTAATTCAAATTGCATCTGACTCGCCACCTTCACACCTTCTAGTAGCAGAAGTTGATTTCACTGCTCTGTTTTACCCAGTTTTGGGGATGGGGGAGGGCTGGATGATGGTGGTGGTGGCCGAAAAGCATCTCTTCCCAGAAGCCTCTGGAACTCACACTAGTGGGCCAAGACACGTCCACAGTCTGAAGTACAGTTCCAAACCAGTGGCAAAGAAGGAATTAACAAGGTGTTACCCCGGCTCACACAAGTTTCTCACGGGCGTGCCTTTGTTTTACTTCTAAAGACCCTCTGAAAAGAAGATTTTACAACTTCCCTCCATGACCACTTTCTGTACCTAGTAAGGCATTGTGGGCTGAACTGTGTCCCCATCTCCCTTTCCAAATTTATGTATTGAAGTCCTAATTCCTGATACTTCAGAATGTAACTGAATTTGGAGATGGAGACTTTGTTTTTGTTTGTTCTGGATGTTTTTTTTTAATGTTTATTTTTGAGAGAGAGAGAGAGACACAGAGCACAAGTGGGGGAGGGGCAGAGAGAGAGAGAGGGAGACACAGCATCTACAGCAGGGTCCAGACTCCTAGGTGCCAGCACAGAGCCCAGTATGGGGTTCAAACCCATGAACCGTGAGATCATAACCTGAGCCAAAGTCGGACACTTAACTGACTGAGCCACCCAGGCGCCCCTGGAGATGGGGATTTTAAAGAAGTCATGAAGTGAGACTCTTGAATGCTGACAAAAACTGAGGACTGATGGATGAGGGGGGGGGGGATGGGCATGGAGGAGGACACTTGTGGGGATGAGCACTGAGTGTTATGTGGAAACCAATTTGACAATAAACTATTTGTAAAGAAAAAAAATAAATAAAGAAGTCATGAAGTTAAAATGAGGCCTTTGGGGTGGAGCCCTAATCCAATTGGTCTGGTATCCTCATAAGAAGAGGAAATTTGGACACCCAGAGGGACACCAGCTATGTGTGTGCACAGAGAAGAGGCCGTGTAAGGACCCGGTGAGAAGGCCGCCATCTGCAAGCCAAGGAGAGAAGCCTCAGAAGAAACCAACTATGCCAACACCTTGATATTGGACTTCCAGCCTCCAAGTCTGTGAGAAAATAAGCCCCTGTCGTTTAAGCCAACCAGTGTGTGATACCTTGTTATGGGGGCCCTCGCAAGCTCAAGTATGAGGTAAAAGGAGAGCGTCTCACAAAACACAGCCCTCCAACCATCAGCAACTGAATCACCTGAGGGGGTCTTTGTGAAAATGGACTTCTGGGCCCACTCCAGACTCATGAAATAAAAGCCTCTAGGGTCAGGCCCTACTTCATGAAAATGTACCCTGTACAAGCCTGTAGACCCCAGTGACCACAGCTATCAAGTCAGTCTGAGCTGGGTTTACCTCAGTGTTGTCACTAATGACTAGGGTGACCCTACAAATTGTCGTCTGAAAGGGGAAAATCATGAGAACAAAGGAGCCTCTTTAATTGCCCTGAAATAAGTATAAACTGGGACCATCTTTATGCCAGGACGTATGGACTCCTCATGAAAACCAGAAGCTGAGTGACTGAGCAGATCGCTGAAGCTTTTGCAGCCCCAGCGAATCATTTATAAGCTGTGAACTAATGGTATTAACCTCTTAGGGGTGTGGCGGGGAGAAAAGAAACCCTCTGTGTTGCTCTTACACAGTTCAGAGTGATTGTGTCTCCCAGGCTTGGGACTAGCTCCTTAGCCTAAAATTATTACACAATGGTGGCTTTCCTGGGTCATCACTCTCTGGTCTGTATGGATATAAACAACCACGAGGTCATTGCATTTAAACGTTTAAAAAGTGCATAGAAACTTAATCACCTTGAGAAATGAGTGGAGCAGACCAAGGGGATATTACACACCTATTTTATCCCTGTAGTCTAATTCCTTTTTATTTTCTGAATAACTTAACCCAGCTTAGCTCCTGATTGTAGCTTTGGAGGTTCTGTCCTTAGGCTGTGGGCATAGTTGTCATGTGGGACTGCAAAGTGTTCTCTTTCTTTCTTTAAGTTATGTATCTAAGTCATTGGCAGATTCCTACATCCGCTCTGGAATTCCCGGATCCATGTGATCAGCCCCAGGAAGCAAATGGGCAGATTGTGATGTGAAGGAGGTCAACATATGTCACTTCCACCTTCCTCCATGCAAGGCTGTTGGAATCTCTTCGGTCTGGATTCAAATCCCAATCTCACCCCTTGGAGAGCTGTGTGACTTTGGGTAAGCCATAAAACCTTTCTGATCCTCAGGTGCTTAAGCTGAGAAATGAAGTCATAAATAGTGCTCATCTCACAAGCTTATAATAAAGGCCAAATGAGATAATCCATTTGTTCCTTCTTAAGACTGGTTCCAAGATGGTGATACTTCCAAAAGGATAACAAATACGTATTAAAACTCTTGAAGGTAATGTGAGCCTTTAGGAAGGCTCTTGAAAGAGGAGACAAGGGAAAGGGTGTTACCCCAGGCATTGCCAGCACATCTTCCCCAACTGTCCCAAAATATTGCCTTCCTCAGAGTCTCCCTCATGGTGGTACCTCTTTCTTCCATTTCTCGTTTCTGTTACCCTCCCTCTTAATGCCAGCCTGTCATCCCTTCTCCCCCTTTCTATACCTCTTCTTTCTTCTGTGCATAACTCCGAGGCGTTTCTTGTGCTGATTCATTAGAACTGTTTCTACAAAAAAGAACTTAGGAGCTAAAGAGCTCTAAAAGAACTCTCTTTAGAAAGTGGGAGATGAGAATTGCTGTGAACACCTGTCTTTGATACTTACTTTTGGTTTTGCTGTGGTTTATAATACATCTTGGCACAAAGTCGTTGCTCAATAAATGTGTTTTCTTGTCTGATTATGTTGTCTTGTCTACATTGCCCCTCCAGATCCTGTTTTGCTTTCCTCCTCTCCTGCTTCCCCCTTAATTTTCCTATCTCCCACCCATTGCTGTTCCTTCTGACAGTTCCAGGGTCCAAGCTGCTCTTTCCAGGTGCTCTCGGTTCTTTATTTTCCGTTATTTATCTGGAGAAAGGGAGAGGGTTGATAAGATGTGAGTTTAAAGCTAAGACCTGATTGTGGACTGAGAAAAAAATATGCTCTGACTTTGGGAATCAGAAATTTGGGCTTTCAGTTAATGTTGGTCAGGTTTTTTTTGTTGCTAACAAAAAAATAAGCTCTTGCTATTTTAAGTAAGGAAAGGTATTTATTTAAAGGTATTAAGTGGGTCCCAGAATCTGGGAAGGCTCGGTAAGCTTTGAAGCTACGTGGCCCCGATCGGTGCCACGGGAGCTGTCTCAGTGACAGCACCACCACCATGGCCACCCTTGCTTGGGACGAGACCCCAGAATGTCCACCACTGCAGTGCTTTTGAGGGTGCACATCTCTGTTCCCGCACTGGCCTCCCCAGCACGAGGACTTCTCAGTGCGTGCACTGCTGAATCCAGGCTTATATGCGTCCAGTTGGTGGGGCCTGAGTCCCATGTGTGCAGTAAGCTACCAAGCAGTGTAGGAATGTGAGAAGTTTGGGAATGGCAGGGCTCATACAGCGAAAAATTACCAAAGGGCAGACAAAGGAGCTGGGGATCCACAGTGACAAGTGCCTACTCATAGTCCCCTCCCCGTACATTCACGGGCTGTGCCATTCTGAGACAGATCCCGCTGAGCTTCGTGTCCACATCTGTAAAACAATCAACACCTGGTGAGGGTGGAGGGCATGGGACAAAGAATCCACTTCCCAGAGGCCTCTGGGTTCTAACCATTGAAATGCAGTCCAAGGAGCCAGATTAGGGATTCACGGCCAGCTTTGGAAAGGGCAGCTGAGCCGTGATCCATAAAGCCAAGGGCGACGCTCTCCCCGGTAACTTCTAGGATGAAGAATGCGGTGGGGCTGCATACCTAAGCACGCATACCTCAGTGTACTGCACACCTTGCTTGCAGAACGGATATGCTGGGACCCAGGGCTCGGCAACCTCAGGATGCACCAGTCACAGAGGGAACAGCTGGACCACAGCTGGCCTTGTTTGGGCAGGAATCAGGAAATGGGTGAGCTCCCCCTGCACCAAGGTGCCAGCTTTGGACAGCAGGGTGTCATGGCTTCAGGAATCCGTGAGCCGGCCACAGTGCCAGCCTCAGTGGCAGGGGCATGGAGAGGCAGAGTTAGAGGTTGTATCATTAGAGGAACACACCTTCTTGTGCTCAGCACTGGAGATACGCGAGTGGTCGAGGAGCAGCAAAGTTTGAAATGGGGCCAGAAGCTACTAGAAGCTACTCTGTGTACAGTTATTCCAGTCATCAAAGGTGTAATTGTACCTGGCGTACTCTGTTTTCATGAATGCCTGGCCGAAATGGAAGTGCTTAGGAATAAGTTATATGATGTAACGCATATGATTATAAATGCACCTTTTTTTTTTATTGATTGAAATGGAACAAAATGGATTTACAAAAATGTCTGTATTGGTGGGATCCAATTCTGTAACAGTAATTTGAGGCACGAAGTGCATGTTTATGTGAAGTCTCACGCATTCCAAAGTATCGGATGGCCCCTGAGCTCATCAGACACGCCCATTCTGATGAAATCTAATGGCTCCAGATGAAACAGTCTGAAGAAGCAAGTGTACTTTTAAAGCATAGGGTACCAGTTTTCCTGGGATGCCCGCCATCCCCAGCCCCGGGCCTGCCATCCCCATCACATACATGCCAGAGTCTACACACATCAATCTAATGAAATACAGCTCAGTGTATTCTGATTCAGCAAACTGAAATGGAACAATGACATGTGGTGGCCATTAGTTCACATTTTGGAGGAGTGGGGCACCTGGGGAGTTCCTGCTTTTAAGAATTTGCAGTTAAAAAATCCCTTTCAGGAACGCCTGGGTGGCTCAGTCGGTTGAGCGTCCAACTTCGGCTCAGGTCAAGATCTTGCAGTTTGCGAGTTCGAGCCCCACGTTAGGCTCTGGGCTAACAGCTCAGAGCCTGGAGCCTCCTTCGGATTCTGTGTGTGTGTGTGTCTCTCTCTCCCCCCCTCCCCTGCTTATGCTCTTTCTCTGTCTCTTTTTTTTTTTTTTTAACAGAGAGAGAGGGAGTCACAGGCTCTGAAACAGGCTCCAGGCTCTGAGCTGGCAGTCAGCACAGAGCCCGACGCGGGGCTCGAACCCACGAACCGCGAGATCATGACCTAAGCGAAAGTCGGGCACTTAACCGACTAAGCCACCCAGGCGCCCCTCTCTCAGTCTCTTAATACTAAATAAAAACATCAAAAAATTTTTTAAAATCCCTTGCGAACAAATGCAAGTCACTATTGTTCATGTTCACTTAATGAGCAGCAGAATGGTCAGTGGTGAAACCCAAGCAGTTGCTGAGGACTGCTAGGAAGAAAGCTCGCTCGCTCTCTCTCTCTCAACCCCTATCATCTTGCACTCTTCCTACGTGACTGTCAAGACAGCTGGACTGAAACATATGCTAATTATAGTCTGATAGTGACTAAGTGCGGCATGGATCAGAAGACCAGGATTAAAACAGGCGAGGGCTCTGTGTGTGTGTGTGTGTGTGTGTGTGTGTGTGTATGCTTGTATTTATTTATAAATAATAAGCCAGTATTATAAAACAATTAAATCAAGCTTTCGATCCATTCACTGTGATGACAACTACCCATTTCTGGGTGGTCGACAGATGCTTCTTTAGGAAACAGGCCCAAGAATTCCAGAGAAATTAAATGACCTCTTGAATGACAGAGGAGATCTGTTGTCCCATCAGATGAGAGCTGCCCTCCTGATTCCCTATCCTTTGCCTGTCTCAGTCCGCCTGGTGACCAGGTCCTGGCCACTGGCTGCTACAGCTCATGGTGTAACACAGGCTGCGGGGACTCTAGTCTACCTGGCAGACGAACTTTCAATCTCGGTTTTTCCCATCTCTCCTCTTACTGCCTAGAGATGTGATACTAATAGACACCTGTATTGCTCTCGGGTCTCACAAGTAACTAAATAAAGACAATTTTAGAATTGGGACATACCATTTTTAATTTACTGGATTGGCAACTAAAAAAATAATCCACAGTGATATTGAAGATACAGAAGGCTGCGTATACATATAGGGTACAAACAGTGCCTAATTTGCTACCATCTCTCTGGAGAGCAACCGGCCTCACTTTTTAGAAGTGCTAACAGGCACATACCCTTTATTTATTTATTTATTTATCTATCTATCTATTTTTTTTTTAATTTTTTTACAAATCGTTTATTGTCAAATTGGTTTCCATATAACACCCGGTGCCCATCCCCACAAGTGCCCTCCTCCATGCCCATCTCCCCTCCCCACCACATCCATCAGTCCTCAGTTTGCTCTCAGCATTCAAGAGTCTCTCATGGTTTGCCTCTCTCCCTTTCCCCCACCATTTTCCCCCTTCTTCTCCCCCATGGTCCTCCGTTAAGTTCCTCCTAATCCTCCTATACGTGCAAACATATGATATTTGTCCTTCTCTGCCTGACTTATTTCGCTCAGCATAACACCCTCAAGGCCCATCCATGTTGCTACACATGGCCAGATTTCATTCTTTCTCATTGCCATGTAGTACTCCATGGTATAGATAAACCACATCTTCTTGATCCATTCGTCCGTTGATGGACACTTAGGCTCTTTCCATGTTTTGGCTATTGTGGAGAGTGCTGCTATGAACATTGGGGTACATGTGCTCCTATGCATCAGCATTTCTGTATCCCTTGGGTAAATTCCTAGCAGAGGCACATACCCTTTAGATTACCAGTGCCAGAAATTTAGCCTAAGGGAATAATTAAGAATAGGATAAATGTTTAGCTACTTGGACATTCACTTCAGTGTTATTCATAATAGAAGAAATGTGTTGGAGGAGAAGAAGCCATGCACATCCAACCACAGATAACTGACTTAATTGAAGCAATGTGAATCCATGTAGTGGAATAATACAGAGCCACTAAAATAATAATATGAAATAAATTTATTTGCATGAAGAGGTGTTGCACTGAAAGCAGGTAATAAAACAAAGAGGGCAGAGTCCTGCTTCTGGGAGGATGGAATAGATACACTTTTCTTATGCCTCCCACTACATGCAGTTAAAAGCCCTGGGTGTGATGTATAAGCAAGACTAGGAAGACTCTGAAAGGTGGAGAGGAGGCAGACTGGCTAGAGACCTCAGGCCCCAAGGAATGACCTGGTGGTGAGTCCCTTGGGGTTTTGCTTTGTCTGCCTCATGTATCCCAGACTTGAGCTGATGAAATCAGCAACCTGGAAACATCACTGGGCATAGACATCAAAAGCCCCAAGAAAGACGAATATTCTCTCATCACCGGAGCACCGGAAGCTTAGGAAGACAGAAAACTTTCAGAAGGTAACTTCTCTACCCTGGCTAAACAGCACAGAGGAAACTGCAGACCTATCCCCATCAGCAAGGTCAAGTGAGATGCTTAGACTTCCCCACTCATCCAGTTGTATTGAGGCACCCAGTTACCCCCACCAGGATGCCATACTCAGAATCATCAAAGGGTTTCCCAAGTTACATATATATATATATATATATATATCACATATATACACACATATGTTTTATTTATATCTATATTCATATCTTTATATACCTCTATCTCTATCTATGTATCTATCTATCTATCTGGCAGCTGTTATAGTCCTGTGCTGCTCTATGGCCCTTCTCAGTGTACTACAGTAAAGCCTGTGCTGTTTTGCTGGCCTTGGCCAGGTTTAGCTCAGTGAGAGTGAGGAGGGAAATCCTCAGAGCTGGCAGCAGGATGCAGGTAAGGGAAGGCCCTGCAGCTTTTGTCTCACCTTTCTTTATGGGCCTGCATGCTCACATAGCTCTTCTGTTTCACAAGAGACTGCTTTTAGGAAGATATCTACTATAAATTATTTACACCTCAGTACAGACTTGTCACTGAGTCCTTTCATCCGTGGGTCTCTGGAAATGAAACAATAGCTATCCTTCTATGAAGAAGGATCACGTCCCCCATTACAGGGACTGGAATTTATTGGGAGAAGGGGAGACTGGGAGGTATTTCTTGACTTTCTAGAATCTCTTGCACTTATGTTGTCCTGGGTCCAGGAAACAAGCTGCCAGGTGGGTGCAGGAAGCTATTGTCTAAGGCAAGATATGGCTGCTTCAGGGCTTAACAAGGAGGATAATCATTACTCCTTATGGGAGACGACGATTCTCTTGGTAATTTCTCTTGGTTTGCAGGTATAACTCCTTGCTAAAGTAAGAAAAGGATTACTCACTCTATAGATAGACAACTACAGGCCAAAGATAGACCCCTATAAAAGATGTCTCATTCTTCAAAAGTTTTTCTTTAATTAAACAATGAAACCCATTGTTAAAATTAAATAACAGATTTCCAGTTCCAGCTCCAACATGTAAAGAACTCCCATCCCTATAATAAGAGAAAAGCTAAACAACCTGAAAATCAGTGACTTTTCTTGGACCCACCAGAAAACTGAGATCACAAGGCAAACAGCCACTCTGAATGTAGAGAGACCGGCGAATTCAGAGTCAGAGCCAAGATCTGCTCACCTGAAGCAGAAACACCCTGGAGCTAAAAACTAATGGGAATACTTAAATGGTAATTTTGATGAATTTCTGAAGACTGAGTATAGAACAATTTTCTCTGGAGTGAGAAACTCCTGGTGGCCACGGTTTGGGCGGAGCGTCACATTTTCATGGGGTTCACCTCTAGTAACCCCACCAGCTTCTTGCAGTGAAAATCCAAGCGTTATCCCCTCGTGGTTCTGGAAGTGGGAGGAGAAAAGGAACCATGTGGAAATACTCCAAAGCATTCTGCATAAGAAAGGCCTGCCCAGAAAAGGAAAAGACTTCATCAGACCCTTAGTCCACTAAGGACATTTATTGGACTTCACCTTGCTGTAGCCTTCCCCTGTCATTCAAGGTGGGGAGGGAAGATGGGAAGAGACAAAGAAGCACTTGTGAAGGTCAAGGTCACAGTCCAGGGACACAGGCTCACGAAAGGACTGAAATTTAATAAGATTAGAATGCTTCCCCTCCTTACCATATCTTACCACACATCCTTACCACATCTTGCTACCTTATCAACAAGACGCCAGAGTAATGACGATGATATAGAGCTGAAAGAGCTGCCAGATGCAGACTCTACTGAAGGAGGAGTTCTTAGGAAAACCTAACAACAAACACAGAGTCCCTGGAAGAGTTGGAAGTTCTGGCATCTACCGCTACAGCAAATATTAAACAGAGGCCAATTCCTAGACATAAAATATCACACTAAAGGCCTATTTTCCTCAGTTCCTGTATTACTCAATACCGTATGTCCAGCTTTTGAGAAAGAAAATTATAAGATATGACAAAATTCAAGAAGAAAACACAGTCTGAAGACACAAAGTAAGCATCAAAACCAGGCTCAGATATGTTACAGAAGTTAGAACTGTCAGAGCAGCGGTTTAAAGTAACTATGATCGAAAATAACGATGATTAATATGTTAAAGGCTGTAATGGGAAAGGTAGACAATGTAAAAGAACAGATGGGTAATGTAAGCAGAGAGTTGGAAATCCTAAGAAATAATCAAATGAAATATAAGAAGAAAAAACCCAACTATGTAACAGTAATGAAGAATGACTCTGATGACTGCATTAGCCAACTAGACATGGCTGAGGGAAGAATCAATGAACTTAAAATAGGTCAATAAAACTTCTCAAACTGAAATGCAAAGAGAAAAATAATAGAAAGAGGAAAAAAGCCAAAACAGAGCACCTAAGAACTGTGGGATAGCAAAAGATATAACCTAATTGGATATGTGGATAACACATAATCGGAATACCAGGAGAAGAAACAAATAATATAGCAGAAGAAATCATTGAACAATGGCCAAGAACTTCCCAAAATTGATAACACACCGCAAACACAGATCCAGGAAGCGGAGAGAACACCAGGCAGAATAATACCAAAAACTCTATATTATTTACATTATCCTAGTTAAACTTTAAAAAAACCAAAGACAAATTCTTGAAACAAGCCGGGAGAGGGGCATATCTTACCTATAAGGGACAAGGATAAAAATTACAGCAGACTTCTCATCAGAAATCATGCAGGCAAAAAGAGAATGGACTGAAATATCTAAAGTCTTGAAAGAAAGACTCCACCAACCTAGAATGGTACACTCAGCGAGATTATCCTTCAAAAGTGAAAGAAAAATAAAGACTTTCTCACACATACAAAAATCTGGGGGAAGTAATCCCGAGCAGAATGGCCCTGTAAGAAATGTTGAAAGAAATACTTCAGGGAGAAGGCAAATTATGTAGGTCAGAAAATCGGATCTATGTAAAGGAAGGAAGAGCATCAGAGAAGGAATAAATGAAGATTAAAAGAAAATATTTTGTTATCCTTCTTCTTAACTGAGCTAGAGATCATTGCTTGTTTAATGTAATGATAGCAACAATAGCATATGGGTAAGAGAAATGAATGACATCAATATTATGAGGGATTAGTGGAAGGTATTGGCAATACTTTGTAATAGGGTATCGATAGCAGTATTGTGTAATTTGAAGATAGACTTAGATTAGTTATAAATGTATTTTTGCAAAGTCTAGGGTAACCACTGAATTTTAAAACATTAAATAACAGAACTGCACAAAGTAAGAGTTAAACTCCCTCCTCTACATTTCATAGCACTACTCCTGAAGAGTAATAGTAATGATCCAGTGTGCACTCTCTGGGATGCACTAGCCTAGGAGAACTCCACACATATTTTTCTGCACCCTCCTCATATCTCTTCACCCAACATTACTAAGCATCCTTCCATGCAGGTCTTCTTCAGAGTGAGTTCTGATGGAAGGATTTGGGAGCAGCCAGTCCAATCTAGAAGGTCCCCTTAAGTATGGTAGTGATGGATGCATGTGGCCAGAGACGAACTGTTTGAGGGAGAAGCAACCAGTGTGAAGGAGACCCTCCTGATTCCTAGATTTGGCGAGGCACAGAATGAAGAGCATTGTGCCCAAGGCAGGAAAGCTGGGTTTGAGGGCTTTGTCCCCACAGTGTGCATGGGGCAAATTCACTCACCTCTCTGAGTCTCAGGGAGCAGGCATCCATCACCCAATGCACAGATTCTCCGTGATGCTTTAAGTAACATCCTGCCTGTGTGACATTCCCTTTAAGTGGTTACCCAGTCTCTACTTGAGCAGCGATGGGCCGCTTGGTGGGGGTGGGGAATGGGAGCTTCAGTCATTTAGGAAGTAGCTGGTATAGGTGGCGCGATGGGGCGGTGCCAGAGAGAGCACTGAGGACAGGCAGAGGCCAACAAGGCAGCCAACTCTGAGACAAGAAGCAATGGGCACCCCTGCAGGGGGCATGGGTGCGGGCACGGGAGATTGAAGCTGAACTGACAAAGGAAGGTGGGTTTCAGAGCCAAATAACTGAAGGGAATTACCCAAGTCCTCGCTGGCTGTGCAAAAGGGTCCTGCTCAGAGAAGAAGGCCTTTCATCTCAGTTCCCTCTGGCTATGGAAGCTGCCTCCAGCTTTGGAAGGGGTGCTGGTTTTCCATGGGCGTCAGCCAGATTTCAGTGCGTTTTGAGCAGTTGTGACTCCATGATGTTGCCAGGAGAAAAACAAAACATTCTGCTTTCTCAGCAGGACAACCTTGATGCCCACGGCTCACAGAGGGCGGGACACAAACAGACCACGGGCAAGTGGTATGTGCACAAACACGGGGTCTGGGTACTTAGAAGTCTCAGGTTTCCTGGAAGGTTCGTGCGTTTTGATTGACTTGCTTGCCTGGAAAACAGTCCAGCTCATTCTCTGCCAAGCTCAGAGGTGACAGAACCAGATTTAAATCTGTATTTTCTGAAAAGCTGATGGAGGCAGATTTTCAGTGAGATTTCTGAACCGTTATTTAAATTTGTATTCTAGACTTTCATCGGGATCTGCAGAATAAATAGTTTCACACTTGAGAAAGTGACACCTTTTTTTAAGGAACCTCAAACCCACAGTGGAATCTTTTGTTTTAATTCTGATTCTGGAACATCACCAACAACCATTGGATATGCCAACCCTAGGATGTTTTTGAACAGAGTTTTTAATTCTAAAGCATGTGGTTTTACTTGTGGCATATATTAAAATGTTGAATAATTAACCAGAATTTGGCTTTGGGAAATCTAAATCGGTTGACTACAGAGCATTTTTAGAAAAGCATTCTGGTGCATTTAAACAGGCACCTGTTGGGATTTTCCCATAAAGTCCCCTCTCATCTGCCAGATGGAAGAAACAATTAATTAGTAAGGATTACAATTTGTCAATCATTTATTGAGCACCTACTGTAAGCCAAACATGTGAGATATATTATTTCTTATATTTACATGACAGGACACTAAAAGGAAATTCTTTAGATCCAGTTTTCAAAGGTATCGATATGTTGGTTGTGAGCCCGTGTGAGAGACACCTTCCCACATGCAGGGTTTACAATGGGAATGAAGGAGAACTGCTTTTGTCTATCCTTATCTGATTTGAAATTATGAAAGATCGGGAGAAGATTCATAAAGAGAGTGGAGTATCACCTTCTAGCCTTAGGCTTAGTGAAGAGGGCTTGGAAGGACCCTCAGGCCTTTGGAATGGTTTCTCTGATGTCCTTCCCCAGCTTCAGGGCCAGAGTGCAAAGTCACTCCCTAAGTGAGAAATGATCCTCTACTCTTTCCTCGGTCTTACCTCCTCGTCTCTGAAACTGACAAGCAGATCCAAAAGAGCAACTCCTGAGCAGAAGGTGACCTGAGAGAGAACGAAGAACAGACGGATAGCCTCTCCCTCCCCACTGTTCATGGAAGCAGGCCTGAGCTTGGAAAGGGAAGATAAGAAGCTAGGTTCCATTCAGAGTTCTGGATCATTAAAAAAAACTGGACTGTGTCATTGCTGAATTGCAGCTGTATTTGTAGCCTCTAGGTGCCAACTAAGTGTGAATAAAATAGGCCTGGGCCTGTGGGATTTGTCACTCACAGGCTTGGGAAACCACCCCCTCCCCCTCTTCCCGTCCCTACCCTTGGGAATCAAGTTCAAAGGGTGTAAGAATAACCAGGTATGTTTTGATCATAATGCACGTCATGCTTGCTTAGCACACCAGTTACCCCGATAGCACCACCAACTGTGTGGGATTAAGTCCCCCTGATAGGAACCTTTGTAGATAGGAAAATATCCAGACGTTAAATAGTGGATCTGAAAATCAGATTCCGATTTCCCCATCTTTTGAGTCTACATTATACCATATTTTTGGTTATTATATGCAGAGAAAAAAAATGCTAAAGTTGTAAAATAAGGAAGAAATAGAGTTGTTTTTTTTTTTTTTTTTTACAAATAGTTTATTGTCAAATTAGTTTCTACATAACACTCAGTGCTCATCCCCAAAGTGCCCTCCTTCATGCCCCTCCCCCCCTTCCCCCCCACATCCATCAGTCCTCAGTTTTTGTCAGCATTCAAGAGTCTCTCATGGTTTGCCTCTCTCCCTTTCCCCCACCATTTCCGCCCTTCTTCTCCCCCTTGTTCCTCCGTCAAGTTCCTCCTAATCCTCCTATACGTGCAAACATATGGTATTTGTCCTTCTCTGCCTGACTTATTTCGCTCAGCATAACCCCCTCAAGGTCCATCCATGTTGCTACACATGGCCAGATTTCATTGTTTCTCATTGCCATGTAGTATTCCATGGTATAGATAAACCACATCTTCTTGATCCATTCATCTGTTGATGGACACTTAGGCTCTTTCCATGTTTTAGCTATTGTGGAGAGTGCTGCTATGAACATTGGGGTACATGTGCTCCTATGCCTCAGCATTTCTGTATCCCTTGGGTAAATTCCTAGCAGTGCTATTGCTGGGTCATAAGGGAGTTCTATTGTTAGTTTCCTGAGGAACCTCCACACTGTTTTCCAGAGGGGCTGTACCAGTTTACATTCCCACCAACAGTGCAGGAGGGTGCCCGTAAGAAATAGAGTTTTAAGAAGGAAAAGTTTCCCCTGATAATTGATTTTTGATATTGTGTATATCTTTAAATCACTTTGAAAGTTTTACTATTAAAAAGGCAGAAGTGGGTTGTTTTTTTTTAAAGCTAGGGATATTTATTTGTTTCATTTCAATCTGCATGAAACCACATAATGGGTATATTTTTTCCTCTGCATCCAAAGTCTCCCAGTAGAGCAAAGAGCCCTGGGTCCCTTTCCATCTTGAGGGTCTATTATTCTACATGAAAATCTACTTATAAATCAGAGGTATGAAGAGCTCAGTCTTTGCTTTACGGTTTTCTTTATGTATCTGCTTACAAATGGAGGGAGTACCAGGTGCATTTTGCATTTTTTTCGATTTACACAACATGGAAGTAAAAAAGATTTTCAGGAGCCCATCGACCTCCAGAGCTTCAGGGTGTACCTGTAATCTGTTTCACACAATTTCCCATTGATGGCATCTCTCTGCGAACCGGGGGCAGAGATCAATACGTATTTTCTATTATCTCATACTCCCTTCTTGTGCCAGTTGCTTTACATACACGATTACCTGGAATCCTCATGGGAACCACGAATAGTTCCCATTTCACAGGAAAGAACAGGAAGCAAAGAGGCTGTGACTTGCCCAAGGCAAGGAACCCACCCTCTGTCCACTGAATCGTGCTGCCCCTGGGAGTCTTCTCGGCATTCAGGTGGAAGGTTGGTGGGCTCCAGAGTTGAGGGGTGAAGAGGAGGGAGGAATGTCACCTGCCTACAGGCTGTGTGACCAAAGCATACCTGTCTGGCCCTAGTAAGCTTTTGCAGGCAGAGCTCGTCTCTGTCCTGCCCCCTCTTAAGACGCATAATTGGGTCAGCCTCTCTCCACCCCTCCACACTCCAAATTGAAGTTGTTAATGTACTAGAAATGCAAATTGGGCTAAAATTAGTTTAGCTTCATCCTCCAAAGGCCATCTTTCCCCCTCCTTGCAGAGAAAGATTTTACATAATTTTATTCTGAGAGGAAATAATCACTCAGCTTTTTAAAATGTGAGCCTCTATAAATATGTATTTCTGCCCTTTTCTGTCACCTTTTGCGAACCAAATGGCAGTTCTAGTTTATGATCTTTGTTCCCGTTTCAACCTTGGTAGACACAACAAATCTCAACAAAATGGGAAGGTAGGCAAAACAGGAAGGTTTGAGGGATCTGGAAATGCAAGAGCACAGAAAAAAGCAGGAACCCTTTTTGCCACTGGCTGCACCCCACTGCTCTCTCATCCAGGTGGTACCCAGGTTAGACCAACAGAAATCAAAGAGGACCCAAAATTACGTTTTAAGGAGTGACAGTATGGAGGCAGGAATCGTATGATATAAGATATGAGGATCCTAGAGTGAGATGGGTCAAGCTTCTTTGCCCCTTTCTAACTGTGACCTTTTCCATCTGGAAAATGGGGATTATAATACAGAACCTGCTGTAGTGATCTCAAAGGATTAGTGTGTGTGTGTGTGTGTGTGTGTGTGTGTGTGTGTGTGTGTGTGGTTTTTGGTTTTGTTTTCATTTTTGGTGGTGGTGGGGTTGGGGAAGGGGGAGTGTTTGCTTCTCTTAGGGTCTGTAAGCTTGGAGACTGGTTAAGAAAACCTGATGGGTTCTCTTATGGGTTGTACTCCCTGGGCTTGTTCGCTGGTTGATCTTCTCACAGGTTACTAGATCAACGCTGTCTTTTTTGCTGTGCCTGAAACCTCATCATGACCAGGGCAGGTTTTCAGATGACAAGACTGCACCAGTGTAGGCAGTTTGGATGCTAGTTGTTCTTTCTGAGACGATGTACATCCAGTTGCAGGCGGTGGGTGTTTCTCAGGCGAGGCTCCAGCAGGTGCAGTATATAGGTGTTCTGGAGTGATTGCCTGGGGTGACCCCGTCTTCTTCAGGAGAATGTCAGACCTTAGAGTCGGTCCCGGCACCTGGGTCAGTACTGTGTAAGTGCTCATGCTCCTTACCCTACTGGCCATGAATGAATCGAGTTTCCTAGAATTATCTACCTGACCCAAGCCAAGGTAATTAAATTTCTTCCCTAGAATTTGGAATTTGGAAGGAGGAGATGGAGATTGGGATTCACGTGCATGGTAGCACCAGCAATGAAGACCCATGATCTACTACTGAGACTCTTAAGTGGTTGACACACTCTGCTGCTGTTTCTTACGTAAGCGTCTGATGGAATTTACCAGTGGCTCCATCTGGCTCTGTGGAGACAATTTTTATGATGAATTCAATTTTTTAAAATAGATGTAGCAGTATTTGAGTCCTTCATTTCTTCTTGTTAGTTTCCAGCAGTTGTGTTGCCCAAAGAATTTGTCCAGTTGCCAAAGTTATTGGCAAAGTTGTTTATGATATTTCCTTATAACCCACCTAATGTCTGTAGGATATAGAGTTATGTCCTTTCTTTTATTTCCTAATATTAGCAATTTTGTTTTCCCTTTTTTTTCTTTACTATTTTTGGCTTTGTTAACTTTTCTATCATTTGTTTTCCTTATTAACTATTTCATTGACTCCTGATATTTATTTTTTTCCTTGTCCATTGGGTTTAATTGCTTTTTTCTTTTACTTTTTAAAGTAGAATTGGGATGACTTATTTTAAATTTTTTATTATTTATTTTTGAGAGAGAGAGAGCACACGAGCAGAGGAAGGAGAAAAGGAGAGTCATAGAATTCGAAGCAGCCTCTAGGCTCCGAGCTGAGGATGACTTATTTTAAACCCTTCTTTCTAAAATTGAGATATAATTGACAAAGAACACGTTGTAAGTTTTGATTGATACACGTATATATTGCAATGTGATTACCACCACAGCATTAGCTAACACTTCTACTACATTACATAATTATCGTTTTTATGTGAATAATTAAGTTCTAGACTCTCAGCAACTTTGAAGTTATTATAATACAGTTATTGTGAATAAGGTCTCCAAGACTTATTTATCTACTAGTTGCAAGCTTGTACTCTTAAACAACATCTCTCCGATTCTCTCATCCCTCCAGCCCCTGGTAACCACCATTGTGATTGTTTTTACAACTTTGGATTTTTTATATTCTACCTATAAGTAATACCATACAGTATTTGTCTTTCTCTGTCTGACTTAGTTCACTTAGAATAAGGCCCTCAAGGGACTTATTGTTGTCAAAAGCAGCAGGAGTTCTTTTCCTCATGGTTAAATAATATCCTGTAGCATGCCTCTATCTCTATCTCTATCTCATCTCTATCTCTATCTCTACCATCTATCTATCTATCGATGGACACTTAGGTAGTATCAATATCTTGGCTATTACTAATAATGCTGCAATAAACACAAGAATGCAGACATCTTTTTAATATTTTGTTTTCATCTTGTATATGTCCTTTGGATACCTAAAAGTGGGATTTTGCTGGATCATTTCATAGTTCTATTTTTAATTTTTTGAGGACCTTCCATATCGTTTCCCATAGTGGCAGAACCAAGGTACATTTCCACCAGCAGTGTACTGGGGTCCCTCTTTTCCACATCCTTATCAACACTTGTCTCTTGTCTACTTAACCATAGTCATTCTAACAGGTGCAAGGTGATTCCACTTTGCAGTTTTGATTTACATTTTCCTGACGATGTGTGATGTTGATCATCTTTTCACATACCTGTTGGCTATTTGAATGTTTTTTTATTTTTGGAAAAATTTGTTCTTCTGCCCATTTTTTAATCAGATTTTTTAATTTTTTAAATTAGAATTTATTTTGGGGTGCCTCGGTGGCTCAGTAGGTTAAGCATCCAACTTCAGTTCAGGTCATGATCTCATGGTTTGTGGGTTTGAGCTCGCATCAGGATCTGTGATGACAGCTTGGAGCCTGGAGCCTGCTTCAGAATCTGTGTGTGTCTCCCTCTCTCTCTGTGCCTTCTGTTCACACTCTGTCTCTTTCGCTTTCTTTCTCAAAAATAAATAAACATTAAAAATTTTAATTTATTTTGTGATGCTTGTAGATTTACTTACAGTTGTGTGTTTTGTTGTTGTTATGGAGTTGCATGAGGTCCTTATATATTTAGATATCAGCCCCATATCAAGTTTATATTTTCAAATATTTTCTTCCATTTCATAGATTGCTTTTTCATTTTGTGGAAAATTTCTTTTGCTGTGCAGAAGGCTTTTAGCTTGATGTAGTCCCCCTTGTTGATTTTTGCTTCTATTGTTTGTGCTTTTGGTATCACATCCAAAAAAATCATTGCCAAGACTGATGTAAAGGAGCTTCTTCCCTGTGTTTTCTTTTAGGATTTTTATATATCAGGTCTTAGGCTTACATGTATAATCCATTTTAAGTAAGTTTCTTCTCCTTGTTCCTAATACAAGTGTTTAAAGCTGTATATTTCCTCCTAGATACCGTTTTAGCTTCATCTCACACATTTTGATATGCTGTATTTTTTTTATCATATGTAAGTGGGTTCTTATTATACTGAATAATGTATAGAATTATTGAATCATTATAATATGCACTTGAAACCAATATAACACTGTATGTTAATTATACTTGAATTAAAAAATAAAATAAAATAGAAAAAATATGCATGTCAGAGTTGAAATTTTATAGATATGAATATATATTTATATATAAATATACATTATACCTATATAATTTATATGTATAAAATTTCAACTTTGACATACACATTTTAAAAGTAAAAAGAGGGGCGCCTGGGTGGCTTAGTCGGTTAAGCGTCTGACTTTCGCTTAGGTCATGATCTCGCGGTTCGTGGGTTCGAGCCCTGCGTCGGGCTCTGTGCTGCCTGTTTCAATCTGTGACTCCCTCTCTCTCTGACCCTCCCCTGCTCACGCTGTCTCTCTCTCTCTCTCCTAGAAATAAATAAAACATTAAAAAAGTAAATAAATAAAAGTAAAAAGATCCTAATTTGGCATATATGATATCTATTATCTGTATCATAGATATCTTATATATCTACATCATAAATATCATCCATATCATATATATGTATATGTATAATATGCTATATATATATAATCCAAAGCTGAAATGTCAATTCTAGAGCTCCTGTTATGATTCCTCCCCTCTGAGAAGCCTATTGCTACACTTTGAAAGAATTAATGTTAACTTTACTTTTGAGAAAGATATCAACTGGTCAATTGAAGTGTCAGTAATTACAGACTTCTAGAAGTATTTGTAAACTTGTGATTACATCACACATTCACATTTTTAAAAAATGTAGCACACTTTGTTTTCAAAAAAGTGTGTTCTTGGGTGCCTGGGTGGCTCAGTCAGTTAAGCATCTGACTTTGGCTTAGGTCACGATCTCACGGTTCATGACTTCGAGCCACACCATGATGGGCTCTGTGCTGACAGCTCAGAGGCTGGAGCCTGCTTAGGATTCTGTGTCTCCCTCTCTCTGCCCCTCTCCTGCTCACAGTCTGTCTCTGTCTCTGTCTCAAAGATAAACATTAAAACAAACAAGCAAACAAACAAACAAATGTGTTCTTATTGTGAAGAACTTGGGTGATTTTCTAAAAGATTTCTAGATTTTCTAGAAATCGTTTTTACCAATTTCAATTTTGATTTCAATCTGGCCAAAAACATACTATATAAGATCTTAATCTTTTAATATGTATTAAGACATTATAGAAAAGAATATGGACTACTTTGATGCATATCCCTTGCACATTTGAAAAGAATATGTATTTTGTTATTTTCAGCTAGGTTCAAATTCTATAAATGTCAATTAGTTCAAGTTGGTTGATAATGCTAATAGTAGTTGGTAATTTTATCAACTACTGAATTAAAATCATTGAAATTGTGTTAAAATTGCCAACTGCAATTGTGGGTTTCTCTCTCTCTCTTTTTTTTTTTAGTTTTGATCAGTTTTTGCTTCAAGTATCTTAAACCTTTTTGATTAAGTACTCTACTCATTTAGAATTGTTATGTCTTAATGACTTAATACTTTCATTATTTAGACGTGCTCTCTTTTATCTCTGGCAATGTTCTTTATCTTGACATCTACTTTGATGTTATAACCACACCAGCTCTCTTAGGTTTAGTTTTCTTATGATGTATTTTTTCTATTGTTTTGCTTTAACTTATCTGTGCCTTTGTATTTAAACTACATCTCTTATAGACAGCATAAGTTGGATCATGCTTTTCAATCCAGTTTGACTATACCTGCCTTTTAATTGCAGAGTTCAGTCTATTTTTATTGAATAGAATTATTTATATGGCTGGGCTTTAGTCTGACATCTTGCTATTTGTTTTTTCCTTGTCACATTTGTGTTTTCTTCCTCAGTTAGAGCTTTCCTAAACTGAGCTAAACTAAGGGCAGATCACCTTATCAAATCAGGGATTGAGATTATTAGAAGCCTCAGTCCTAGGGATATTCTATTTCCCATTTACTGTTATTCCTAGGACACAGCCCTTCCTATTGTCCAAAGAAAAAGATTTTTTTATTTTAAAAGTTTTTTAATGTTTTATTTATTTGAGAGAGAGAGAGAGAGAGAGAGAGAGAGAGGCAGCGTGAGCAGGGGAGGATCAGAGGGAAAGGGAGACACAGAATCCAGAATCCAAAGCAGGCTCCAGGCTCTGAGCTGGCTGTCAGCACAGAGCCCGTCGGAGGCTCCAACCCACGAACCACGAGATCATGACCTGAGTCGAAGTCAGACACTTAACCAACTGAGCCAACCAGGTGCCCCCAAAGAAAACTATTGCATGTTTTGCAAAGCCCCTCTTTTTTGAAGCACTGTGAGCACCATTTTTATTTCCCTCTAGTCCCATGAGAATCCCAAAAGCTCTATTCAGCCTCTTAGGCTCAGCTCTTATTTTTGAAAATCAACAGATGAACTGAGTAGTAAAGGAGCTCTGTTTCCTGACCTCACTTCCTTTGGTTTGGCCAGACCTTGGCCCTAAATTCTCTGTGCCTTGGTAGCTTCCTGATGCCTTCGAACAGGCATTCTTTATATTTTGTCTGGCTTTTCTTATGGTCCTCAGCAGGATGGCTGGTCCAACACAACCCAGTCAGTCATTGTTGAAACCAAAACTCACCATTAATATTTACAGGAAAAACAAGTCAGAGACATTGTGCCTTATCTGGAAATCTAGCCTGTATAACTTACTGCTGTATAATTTGGTAAGTTATTGCCCTGCCCTGAGATCAGTGTTCCACCACTGACCAAACACTCAAAAATACCTGTTTTTTTTCTTTCATACTTTATTGTCAAGTTGGTTTCCATATAACACCCAGTGCTCATCCCCACAAGTGCTCTCCTCCATGCCCATCACCCCCCTTCCCTTCCCCCCCACACCCACCAGTCCTCAGTTTGTTCTCAGCATTCAAGAGTCTCTCATGGTTTGCCTCCCTCCGTCTCCCCCACTATTTCCCCCCTTCTTCTCCCCCAAGGTCCTCCGTTAAGTTCCTCCTAATCCTCCTATACGTGCAAACATATGATATTTGTCCTTCTCTGCCTGACTTATTTCGCTCAGCATAACACCCTCAAGTTCCATCCATGTTGCTACACATGGCCAGATTTCATTGTTTCTCATTGCCATGTAGTATTCCATGGTATAAATATACCACATCTTCTTGATCCATTTGTTAGTTGATGGACACTTAGGCTCTTTCCATGTTTTGGCTATTGTGGAAAGTGCTGCTAGAACATTGGGGTCCATGTGCCCCTATGCATCAGCACTCCTGTATCCCTTGGGTAAATTCCTAGCAGTGCTATTGCTGGGTCATAGGGGAGTTCTAGTGTTAACTTTTTGAGGAACCTCCACACTGTTCTTCAGAGGGGCTGCACCAGTTTGCATTCCCACCAACAGTGTAGGAGGGTGCCCGTTTCTCCACATCTTCGCCAGCATCTATAGTCTCCTGATTTGTTCATTTTAGCCACTCTGATCGGACTGGCGTGAGGTGGTGTCTCAGTGTGGTTTTGCTTCGTATTTCCAAAATAAAACAACCCTGTTTTTTAAATATATATTTTGGGGAGCCTTGGAGGGGTTAACCCTGACAAGAGTTTTTATTGTTGTCATTTGTCTGATCTTTTTTTCCAATTCTGTTTCATCAATCATTATGTAATTAAATTTCTGAAGCAGTTAACAATTTTTATTATCTGAAAGGGTAAGTTCCTTTGCTTTAATCACAGTATGGTATCAATAGCAAAACTCAGTTCTGCTCAGAACTTTCCACAGATGCCTTCCATCTCTTTCCACAGATACTTTTTTTTCCATTTATTTTCATCTATATTTATTTTATCATAATAAAGATTTACTCAAGCCTCTCACGGCATTTCAGGGCATGATTTTAAATGTCACCTTTTATCTTGTCTAATCAGCTCGTTATATTTATGTTGTTGTTTTCCCAGTGTTGGAAGGAGTGACAATCATAATTGATTGATTAGTTAATTGTGTTTTAAAGAGTTTGCTTGGGGAGACCCACACTGGACATACACAAGTAATTTTTTTTGGTTTCAATCATCCTAATCTAACTATTTATCACTTTTATAGGCTGAAATTGTGATTCCTTTATAATTAAAAAAAAAAAAAGAATGTAATATGGGGAAGCAGTCAATGGATATGGAGCCCAGAGGGAAGGATTGGAAAGGAGTAGCTGGCTGGGAGGGTGAAGGGAGAAATTTGAAGGGACTTAACTGTTGCTCAGAGAATGCATCTTGTATGTTCTCATCACGGGGGTGGGGCTGGGGAAGGGGCGCGGAAACTCTAATATATGGTGACGGATGTGAGCTGGACTTCATGGTGGTCACTCCGCAATCTGTACAAATACTGAATCATTCTATTATACACCTGAAACTAATATAATGTTGTATGTCAATTATACCTCAATTAAAAGAAAAAGAAGGGGAAAAAACAAGAAAAGACTCTGTGGGACCACACTGGTCCTGGAAAGGGCAATGGGCTGGAAATTCTGGTCTCAGGGCTTCTCCTAAATAGCTATGAAGTTTGGGGTAGGTCACTTCTGCCTCCAGAAAGGCCAGGAAGGTGAGAGAGGTGGCGTCTCTCTTTCCCCAGCTAACTCCCAGGGGGACATCCACAAAGAAGGCACCCCATGCCTTTTTTCCAGGCACTCTAAAGTCAATCTACTGGTAACTCTCTGTTTTTAGTTTTCAGTTCTATATTTGAGAATAAACTATTTAAGAAAACAAATTTAAAAAATATATATATATATATATATAAAGAGAAGTGAGGACATTGAAATCAATCATCAGTGAGGCCCCTTCTAAGCCTTAATATTTCAAGACTTTGAAAGGGATTTTTAAGGTTTAACTCAGCTTTAGGAGCTCTGGGAACCTTTTGAAATTGATGCAAAATTTTATGTGTTTGTGTGCATGTATACAGATGTGCACTTTTCTGAGGAGAGGGTTCTTCCTGCTGTTATTCAATTCTAGGATGTTCCATGAGTGAAAAAATATTAAGGAAGAAATGAATAGTTAATTTAATCTTAGTAATTCATTTTACCATAATATTCTAACAAATACCTTATTGAGTATCTTATATGTGTTCATAAAAGCACATAGATGAATAAGACACATTTTGGAGAAATGTTTAGTCAGTGAATCATCAGCAAAGTTGTGTTGTTTCTTCTGGGGTATTTTGAATGGGGCCAATGCCAGAAATTTAGGGTTCTAGTTCTACCTCTGGTGACTGGATGTGACTTTGGCTCTGGTTTCCTCAAACAAGGTACAGCTTTAGTCAAATACATCCTACTTACACCTTACAGTTATTCATTGAGTTAATAAGCAGATTGTACGTAGCCCTACATATCAGACACTGTGCTAAGTACAAGGTTTATAGTTGTGAATGACATTGACAACTTGCTTCCATGGAACAGGCTAGTTGGTGAGCTATGGATTTGACTTTCCTGGGATAAATATGCCACAGTAGGGTTGAGAAGTAAGAAATATATGCTATTTTTCACCTCAGATCAGAACCTGAACACATGGCTGTGTTTCCCTTTCTTTTCTTCTTTAAATATTAAATTGAACCAAGGGAATAAGGAACATCTAGACAAACCATATATACACTATGCTTCTTGAATACAGAGACATGAAAGAAATGGTTACTGTGGGATTTCTCTCAACATGAGCAATGTGAGTTTTATAAATTGATCTCTGGGCTTTTGGAGATATCCCAAGGCTGGATTCCTGGAATTGAAAAGCATTGAGAATACGTGCTCAGACTTCTCACTCGAGATGATAGATTGAGCATGGGGGGGAAAATGCCCTCATTTCAAAAGACATAGAGATAATAATAAAAAAGTACTTGAAAAATAGTCGCAGTCACATAAAATAAAATAAAAAATAAATTAATAAAAATAAAAAAGTTAAATTATGTAACCACATACTCCAATAAGATAGAGAGATCTTAGCCACATCAGATGCCAACAGACAAGAGAGGGTCAGCCTCAAAGTGTTAAGGATATGTGCTTTTGAACTTGGAATTCTTTATCTAGCTAAGGATACATGGAGGGGGAGGGGGAGCAATCTGTTTTAACAAGCTTTCCAGGTGGTTCTGAGGCACACTGAAGTTTGAGAAGCCCCAGGCTTGAGCATTTTCCAGATAGACATCCTGGAGAAAGCTTGTCCACTGCCACCTCCCTTCCTGCAAATACATGGAACTTGATTTGTCTGATTTTGCCCACTCTTACCAACACCTGGTGTGGTTTATGTAACAGGGAGCCTCTCTTAACCTAAAGGAATACAGTTACAGCGGGGTTGAGTTTCAGACACCCATAAGGCAGGTTGGAGTGGGACAGGGTAATAGCAGAGCTGGGTGGCTTCCAGCAGCTGCCATGTTACATGGAGTGTTGCCTACCTGTGAAGCAGATCTGGTCCAGGAGAAAACAAGCCAACTCTGTGAGTGGGTGTTCCTCTGTCTGAGTGTGTCTGCCTTTGTGTGTTTAATTACTTCGTTGCTCCAAGATAGAGCTTAAAATAAAGTATGCAATAAACTGTTAGGAAGGGGCTGAGACCCACCTGTTCTGTTTTTTGAAGGGTTTATTTTCAGCCTCTCCACTGGATGCCCCGCGGAAGCTCTTTAGAGAAGATCTTTTCTCTCTACTAATTCAAGTGTTTACTGTCTGGTTTTTCTAGGTCTGAGTCCAGTTTCCTGACTGAAGGGCTTTCATCATTTTTAAAGTGCTTGTTTTTCTCTTTGGATAAAAGGAAAGAGAATGCGAGTTTCTAGTAGTCACCAGGGGAGAAGTGTTTGAAAGCTTTGCTTTTCAATAGGATTTGTCTCTTTATGGTCCCATATGGTCTCATTATGGTCCCAGAGCCCAGAACTAAGAGGCATGGGAGGAAAGTGGTCTGGGAGCCTGCAATTCCACTGTATAATATACTTCACAGATGTGGTCCTGGGTTAGAGATGACCTTATTCATCTTTGGGTCTCCAGCTTTAAGCACAGAGGTGATTAGTAAAAGTTTTTGGATAAATAAATGGATGAATGAATGGATGAATGGTTTTATTTTCCATCTGAATTTGTTTCTATGTTTCCTAGTCCCTAAGGCAAAAAGGCCAGTCCCATATCAATGGAGCTATGAACTCTGCAGCGTATAGTGAGCTCTATGCTCACTGATTTTGATGGAGTCCCTCAGAGCCACTCAAACTTGGGAGAAAAGTGCCTCCCAGCTCCAGTCTTTGGATGAAGAGGCTGAGTCTTGGTAAAATGGAAGGCCATAGATTTAAGAAGCTGAATTGAGACCAAAAATCCATCTCTTCAGATTTTCCTCTCAGTTAGACAGGTAATAGAACAAATTTATTATCTTCAGCCATCCTTGCTCAAAAGATGGGAAATGCTATTTAAATGGAAGGCATAACATTAAATCACAACTTCGATTCAGAGAAAGTATTTAGGGAAGAATAGAATAATACAGTTTGTATTTTGAGAGAATCCAGATAAGTACTTATAGTCGATTATGACTAGGGAGGGAAGAGTAAGAGAACAGATACTTCTTAAAAATTGCAGTACGACCACTGGATAATCTAAGGTCATCCAGGAAAAATTTGGAACACATTTCTCATTTTCCTTACTCATTTTTCTGTACCAGTTGATCAATGTAACTTTGCCTCTCAGAACATACCCCATCTGGGTACAGGAGAAAATGATAAAAAGATCACATTTTTAAAATGGGTTTATTATTTAAATTACCGGCTTTCTTTTTTTTATTCCTATTGCTTAGTTATAATTTAGTTCCTTTTTCTGATTACCATGCTACCAATGTTTATTACAGAAAGTTTGGGGAAAAAATAGAAAAGTATAAAGAAGAAATCACCCATAGTCTCACCACAGAGAGAGTAATACCAGATGTAATTGGTATTACATCCCAGATGTTATCCCCACACCCATACCAATCTCCTAGTGACCCCAGTTCTCATCAGCCTACGGGTGCCGCTGGAGCCACTGTAGGGAAAAACCCTTCTCTTCCTCTCTCCACATTGTTGTCCATCACTAGAAAGAACACATTTGCTAAGGCTTGAGGAGGACATAAGGTGACCCACTTGTCCCAATTTGCCAGAGACTTCCTGGTTTTAGCATTAAAAATCCCACATCACAGCAACGCTTCAGTCCCAGGCAAACAGGGATGATGGGTTTCTCTCTCCCAACCCAGTAGCAGAAAGAAAGAGCACTGACTCGTCCACTGCAGAGCCAGTGAGAGGCTGACTCAGCAGCCCACCGCTCTGCTGGGCAAGGTGAATGTGTTCCGGTCACTGCTCATTCATAGCAGGGCTCTTGTTTCTTGTTGGATCTGTGCCCAGGCACGGTGAGCCTCATGATTTCATCATTCTCCATCTTCCTTAGCAGAACCTAAAACCAAAAAGCAAAGTGGTGGATTGGTTAATAAGTTCATCTTGCTCTGCGGCCCATTACCTTCCAGGCAGGGGAGGGGCAGGGTATTGTGCGGTAGAAGGCATTGCTGCTGTTGATAAAACTGAGTCTCTGGTTCCCATTTGGCTCTTGTGTCTACTGTCAGCTGGATATAGCCTGGAAGGAAGCAAATGAGTAATTTATAGTTCCAGTCTCCAATTCACCCGTACCTTGACAGGAGGACCCCTTTAAAGTAATGAAAAGTCCAGGGGTTTTGGTGTGGATGATAGGAGGGCTTTAGCATAATTTGGCTAATTGTAGTATTACCCACAGCCAATATTCCTGAGCATGAATGGGGCTCTTTGTTCACTGTGAAATGGGAAACATGAGAAATATTTTTCTTTGTAGAGGAAGCCAATTGGGTAATCAGTGAATTGGATTAATAACTTGTGATTCTTACAAACAGCTGGTGAATTTCCTTTTTTTTTTTTAACGTTTTATTTCTTTTTAAGACAGAGAGAGAGACAGAGCACGAGCTGGGGAGGGGCAGAGAGAGAGAGAGAGAGAGAGAGAGAGACAGAATCTGAAATAGGCTTCAGGCTCTGAGCTGTCAGCACAGAGCCCAATGTGGGGCTTGAACCCACGGACCGCGAGACCATGACCTGAGCTGAAGTCGGACGCTTAACAGACTGAGCCACCCAGGCGCCCTGAATTTCCTAAGGGCAAGTGTGACTCCAGTTGGCAGCTCTGGCTCAGTGAAGGCTGAATGAAGGTCAGGCAAAGATGAGGTCTCTAACTAGCCTTAGCCTTGGCAATCATGAAGCAGGTGCATCAGTCTTCGCCATCTTTGCCTCCTAGCTGCCCTTCCTTTGCATCTCCGGTTCCACCATTGTCCCTCTACCCTACTCTTTATCTAGACACCAGAAACCATCTTTTGAGGAGCTCTCTCATGTCTGAACAACTCTTACCATCAAAATTGACTTATTTCTGGCAGTTTTTTTTTTTAAACAAAACTAAACATACCCTTACCATGTGACTCAGTGACTGCATTACTTGGTATTTACTACTGTCCACACAAAAACCTACACACAGATGTTTATAGCAGCTTTATTTGTAATTGCTGAAGCTTGGGAGCAACCAAGATGTCCTTCAGTTGGTGAAGAGATAAGTAAATTATGACTCATCCAGATAATGGAATATTTTTTGGTGCTAAAAAGAAGTGAGCTATTAAGCCATGAAAAGACGTGGAAGAATCTTAAAAACATGTTACTAAGTGAGAGGAAAGGCTGAAAAGGCTACATGCTATATAATCCCAGCCATATGATACTTAAGAAAAGGCAAAAACATGGAGACAGTAAAAAGAGCAGTGGTTCTATTGGATGACTAAGTGGGCACAGAGAGCAATGATTATGTATGATAGTGTAGTAATGGAGACACATCACTATATTTGTCCAAATGCATAGAATGCGCAACACCAAGAATGAACCCTAAGGTAAACCATGGACTCTGAGTGATAATGATGTGTCAGTGAAGGTTCATTGGTTGTAATAAATCGGTGGGGGATGTTGGTGGGGGGGAGGCTGTACATGTATGAGAACCCTGTATTTCTCACTTAATTGTACCATGAACATAAAACTGCCATGAAAAAATAATGTCTATAAAAAACAAACAAAACTGACCCATCCTGAAGTTCCTTCCCTCAGGGTCATGAGACAAAAGGCAAGGGTGGATTGAACCTGCCCATTTGGGTAGGTTCAGTATCTTGGTGGCTCCTTCTGCCCATACCCAGCATCCCCAACTTCCTCGAAGAGCCTTGGCACTGCCATTTTCGGAGTAATAGGAGTTTCTCTGGGTTCTACCCCATACTTTGGCACTTCTTTCTGGTCTCTGTGTATTCCCTCCTCTTCTTTTCTGTCTAGGAACCCTTCAGATTCAGGGTTCAGTTGGATGGTCTTCCTGTCTTCAGTTTTGGTCTCTATTCAAATTTCTATGAGTTCTTTCTTCCACTCCATACCTCCGGGTTTCTTCCCAAGCAGCAGGTATCTTAGACCACCAAATCCAATAGCCCAGGCACCAGATAATCCACGAGAAGCCCATCTCTGGCAACTTTCTTAGAGTGCCTGTCTTCAGAGCAGACTGCAAGGAAATCACTTGGTTCCCAAGGCAACCATCCCCAGGTCCAGAGGAGGAAGCTGTTGAGGGACGGTGCTGTAGGTTTGCTGGCACTTTCCTCCTCCTGGAGATGTTGTGGGTGGAGAGACAGGTCCCAAAGGGAGGGCGGATGTGGAGCCAGCATGTAAGATCCAATAACAACTGACATTTTCTTTGCCTTTCCACAATGCAAAAAGCAGTTTCACCTCCCCTGTCTCTGTGTTCACAGGGGAAGGGAGAGTATGGTCAGCCTTGTACGGAAGAGGGAGGGGCAGGCAAAAGAGCATCAGTTTTAAATATGTCTTCTTTTATTTTGAGAGAGAGAGAGTGCACACGCACATGCACACAAAGTGGGGGAGGAGCAGAGAGAGAGGAAGAGAGAGAATCCCAGGCAGGCTCCCCACTGTCAGCACAGAGCCAGACACGGGGCTCGAATTCACAAATCGTGAGATCATGATCTGAGGTGAAGTCAGATGCTTAACCAACTGAGCGACCCAGGCACCCCAAAAGAGCATCAGTTTTAAAGCCTAGAAGTTCAGGATTCAAATCCTAACTGATTTCTGCTCTAGCTGAGTAACCTTGGCCAGTTACTAAGCCTCTCATGTCTAAATTAGGGAAAATGCCTTCCTCACTGGGTTAAGAAGATTAAATTACGTGTGTTAACACCCTCTAGCAAGGTGTGTGGCCCATTAAATAATAGCTGTTACTATTATTTTTCAGAAAAAAGAAATTGCTTCTTTAAGAGGGAAAGTCACTTGTCCAAGGTCATATAGCTGTTGGCAGCTAAGCTGGAATTCAAACCCCTTGTTTATGAGTATCCTATATTCTTAAAAAAGAAAGAAGGGAGGGAAGGAAGGAAGGAAGGAAGGAAGGAAAGGAGGGAGGGAACAATAAGTAATGAAGACACATGGGTGTTAAACTCCTGAAAAATAGCTTCAATATCCAGAAGATCATTATGCAAGGCCCAAGCCACAAGTCGAGGCTCTAATATTCTTTCATTTTTATTTTTTTTTTCTTGAGGTGGGGGGCAGAGAGAGAGAGAGAAACAGAATCCCAAGCAGGCTCAATGCCCAGTGAGAGAAGCCCAATGCGGGGCTCGATCTCATGACCTTGGGATCATAACCCAAGCCAAAATCAAGAGTGGGACACTCAACTGACTGAGCCAGCCAGCTGTCCCAAGGTTCTAATATCATTGTTGAGACTCACACTGTACTAAGAATTTGACTTTCTTATCACATTTATCTTCATAGCTGAACTACATGATTGGGACTGCTATCCCCATCTTACAGCTCTCAAGGAAGGTTAAGTGTGTGAACCTGGATTTAGATCAGATTTCTGTTATGACTTAATCACCGGGCTGCATAGCCTCTCCTCGGGGGCTCAGGGTCTAGTCCTGGAAGAGCTTATGATACAAAACAGCAAATGAGACTAAATGCAGGAGGAGAGAGAAACCTAGCTCAGTGGTGGAGCCGGAGGCTCAACCCTGTGGAGGACGTACTCCTGAACATTTACTCGTTCCTTATAGATTCTTTTCTGGAATCAAGATCCAGCACTGGGGAAGATGTCAAAATGTGGCTGCCAAGGCCAGGGCCCTGCGGCTCAGGCCCCAGATGTGAGGAGGGGCTCTGAGTTGAAGCGCCATCACATCGTTCACAAGCCATCTGCTCCTTGCTCCTGTCAGGCTGTTCGGGTTTCACCGTTGCCATCGTCACTCATTTTTTCAAGGCAGCAAGCATTTCCCCATTGAGGAATGATATCAGCGACACCAGGGACTTGGGGGCGGGGTCAGTTGCCACTTGTTTTTCCATATCCATCTGCAGAAACACGAACTGTAGAACAATGACAACATATGGGCTTTGCTGCCAGAGAAAACCGGATGTGAATTCTGATTCTACCACCATTTACTAGCTGGGTGATTTTGTACAATCCGCCTAACCTCTCTCATCAGCTGTAAAATAGGAATAATCAAGGAAGGGGGAGCTGAAGGCAGGGAAGACCACACCAGTGGTACCCACCTCACCTACTGCATCCCAGGACCTGCCTGTTGGTTTCGAAGGCTGGGGATGGAGTAGTCTGTGTAGGGGTAAGAAGGCCTTAGAAACTGTCCAATGTTGATTAGAGAGCAGGTAGACGGAGGCGAACACCAGAATTCTGACGTGTTAGTTTACAATGAAAAATAGATGTGTCACACAGACTAGAACACTTGCATTAGTGGGATTGACCAGCCACCAGGAGGCCAAATCTCCACCAGGAGATTACTGGGGCAGGTGCAAAGCACAGAAGGCAAACTTTGGCCAATGTGGGAAGATCACTGCACTGATTTAACAAATGTGTTTGAGGGCCTACTTTATGCCTGTTATGGGCTGAATTGTTTTCCCCCAAAATCTGTATGTTGAAGTCCTAACCCCTGGGACCTGAAAATAAGACTGTATTTGGAGACAGACCCCTTAAAGAGGTAATTAAGTTAATACGGAGCCACTAGGGTGGGCCTCACCCAGTGTGACTTTCTGAGGAGCTTTGGACACAGATGGACGTGGAGAGAGTCCGGGTGAGGACACAGGGAAAAGACGGTAGTCCGCAAGCCAAGGAAAGAGGCCTCAGAAGAAGCCAGCCCTGCCGGCCTGCTGACATCTTGCTCTCAGACATCCAGCCTCTAGAACTGTGAGAAATTAACTCCTGGTGTTGAGCCCCCCAATCTGCGTGATCTGTCGCGGAGCTGAGGTTGACTAATAACAATGCTGGACGCTGGTGTAGAGACTGTGGGGGCAGGGTAACATCTACCCCCTTGGAGCTGCCATTCCCACCAGGGAGACACGAGCCCAAAGCAGAGAGTCTCTCTCTGAGGAGAGACATGGCCCATGAGGTGAGAGCAAAATGGGGACGAACCGTGCATGGAGAGCCTGGAGGCACATGTTCCAGGAAGACAGAGGTGCAAGGGGCCATAAGGAGGGAAGCAGGCAAGCTGGGGCAAACGCACAGGGGTGCAAGGGGCCTGGGAACGTTCTGGCAGGGCCAGAGCGCAGAGAGCTCACGAGCCAGCGGACAGAGCTCAGCCTTCCTCCTCAAGCGATGAGCAGTAACTGAATTGTGGGAAGAAAGGCAGCAGCAAGAACTGATCTGCACGTTGGAGGATCACCTTGGCCGCCGCAGAGATACCTGTTGAGATACCGTGGGGCCAGCCATGATGGTAACAGAGGAACTGGCGAAGAGCAGAAGAATGTGGGTCTACCACCTATTGACAGGCTCTGATACATGGAAGTTGGAAGGTATGGGTAAGAGGGAAGTCAATGACAGCTCTCAGGATTTCGGCAGATGTGTGCATGGCAGTGACATTTCTCTAGCTGAGGAGCCTGGGAGACGCATAGTAAGATCTGGGGGTGGAGAACGAGAAAACCAGAGGTGCTATATGTCATCCATAAGGTACAGAGATGACTTTGCAGTGGAACCAGAGTATGTGAAAGCATGAGAAGGTCTACTCCCTGAAGAGCTCTCTGGGCACTCAGACCAGGTCTTAGATCCACCCAATTCAAACTAGCTTCACACAAAATATCTTGGCTAAAGTAACCGGGAAGCTCAGGGGTATGTATGTGCTTCAGGCATGGCTGGATCCAATTTGGTTTTTCTCTCCCTCTTGCTCTCTCTCCTCTGAGATGCTTTCCTCTGGGCTGATTTTATCCTCAGGTAGGCACTTACCATAAATTTTCCTCCCTGCTCCCCACACAAAAGTGACCATCAGTGACAGTCCCAGGAATGGCTCTAATTCACTTGTTTGGGGTCACATGAACAACCCTGAAGTGACTCAACTCAATCACTGTGCCCTTGGGCTTTAACACTCACAGGCTAAGTCTGGGATACATGTCTAAGGTCTGAGGGAAAGGAGGTAAAGTTAATTCCACCTAAAACCACATGGACTGAAGGTGGGAAGGAGATGGTTCCCCCAAAGCAACCACATCTGAGCAGACGAAACACCGGCAGGTGATTATGACACGTTACATCATGCTTTGCACAAAGATTGACCTTATTTTGCTTCGGCCCAGAGATCCCACCTATTTTTAAGTTCTAGCTGAGGCTGACCTGCCTCTTAGGCTGACCAGTTTCCTCCAGAGGATGGTGCCCCACTTCTTGAAGGTCAATTTTATTTCTCTTATTCCTCTTTATTCTAGAGGAAGGCCTCACAGTAGCCTCAGGGAACTGAGATATATGAAAATGAAGAATCTGGCTCAGTGTAAGGCACACATTAGGCCCTCCACAGACGACAGTAATTATTCTAATCACTTAGTGAACAAGTGTCTACTGACCTCTTGTCACATACGAGACAAGCCCTGGGAACTTGGGATTTGCATTCTCATCTCCAGCCTCAGCTGAGGATCAGTCACAGAAGGTCTTTCTGGAAAACTGTGGTTCAAACCCGCACGGGGTTCTTCCTAAGAGAACTTGGGAGCCTCCTGAGAGAGATCAAACCCTGGATGGGGAGGGGCAGGCATCAAAAGCTTGACCAACGTCAAAACTCCTGACGGGAGGCTGGTGTGAGTGAGACCCAAGCCTCCCCAGGCGTTTGCCTCTGTGCCTCACTCTGAGGCTGATGCCTGGATGCTCCAGAGAGAGTGGGGAGGTAAAGGAGCCACTGGACTGAGATCCCCAGAGGGATCTGGGACAGTGCAGCCCTCGGCCAGGCCCCCCCCCCCACAGCACCCCCGCTGGCTGGTGTGGGAGGTGTGGCAGTTCTGGCAATGACAGTAGTTCCAACCAAACACACAGGCTTTAGGTCGCTTTGCGGACAGTCACTTCTCTGGAAGGTAATTTACTAAAAGCCAATTCACCGAATGACCAACTCACTGAATTCCAGAGTTTTTATGAAGTTTTAGTTTCTCTCTTGCTTCTGTCCCTGCCCTGGCCTCTGTTTATAGTGAGTGGTGCCGGTGTTGGGGACGGGGAGAGGGATTGTTCTAGAACATGGGCCACTAGACTATATTTTTGTGCTGACTCTGCTCCGGAACCTGGCCAGTCCGTGCCTCTTGCCCTGCCCCTCCTCCCCCATTTTTCACTCCAATGAGTATGTTTTCCCTTAAAAGCAATTTAATGTCATCTGTAGTTTTGGAGACATGCACCTTGCCACTCTGTACCTGTTAGGATTGCTATTGACTGCGAGCTACAGAAAACCCCACAGATTAGGGGTTTGTCTTCTCCCAATGTAGCAGGAAGCCTGAAGGGGAGCAGTGCAGGGCGAGGCCTTCCTGAGGCATTATCATTGGATTGGCCTTGGCTTCCATCCTCATGTGGAGAGAAGGCTGCTGTGGCTCCAAGCATCACATTTACATTCCAAGAAGGAATCAGGGGATGGGACAAAGGGAAAAAGCTGTGCCACTCCTTTTGTCAAGCAAACCAGAGCATTTCAAAAGGGCCATCCAGCAGACTTCTTAATATCTGTCACTGGGCAACATTTGTCACATGACCACCCGAGTTTCCATCTCTGCCTACTTACCTGTTCCTGCCCCTGTAGCTAGAAGTGATGGTGAGTGACCTGTCCCAGGCCTGGTTTAAGGTTTTATTTAAAAGCTTCTGGGGCTGAGTGAGGGAATAAGACCTTTTAGCAGGCTGAGTTCCTATAGATCCAGTTGGATCAAGAGGGTTGTGACTTCGGGCTTATTGCTGTTACTGTAATCCATTTCTACCCATAGGTCCATAGGACCTGAGGAAATTCAGTATTCAGGGATAAATAGAGCATGGTGACAAGCACGTATTGATTCTAGAGCCAGAGGAAATGCATCTGAATCATGGGAGAGGTATCAACAAAGCACACTGGAGTTTGGCAGAAGGAAAGGAAACCCCCTTTGGTGGGGAGGAGCAGAGCATCACGTACCTTTTGTTTTTTGTTTTTTGTTGTTGTTGTTGTAAGCAAAGTTGACATACAACTTACATGAGTTTTGGATGTACAACATATTGATCTGATAATTCTATACATTACTCAGTGCTCACTACATTGAGCATAGTTACTATCTGTCACCATATGTTATTACAATATTAACCCCATTCTCTATGCTTAGCTTTTCATGTCTGTGACTTATTTTATAACTGGAAATCTGTACCTCTTAATTCCCTTCACCTATTTCGTGACAATGTGGATGGGCCTAGAGGGTATTGTACTAAGTGAAATCAGTTCAGATAAGTACCAGTTGATTTCACATCTATGTGGAATCTGAAAAACAGAACAAAAGAAAAAAGAATAAAGACAGAAACAGCCTCATAAATACAGAGAACAACCTGGTGGTAGCAAGAGGGGAGGGGAGGGGAGCAGGGTGGGGTGAGGGTCATGTACTCCTGATGCTTATTTTAAAAACTGACATCAGTGCATCGAACATTGGCATCAATGCAAATGTACTTCTATTTAGTAGCCACTGCTACCACTGCTGCCTCTGCATGCCCAAATCCTAAACAGATCCCACCAAACTACCTGAATATGCCAGAAGGAGAAAAGGGTCCCCAGTTATCTCCTAAGAGCCACCAGTGGACTCTTAGGAGCTTTAATGGTTCTGGTGAAGGAGCTCAGGAAAGCCATAGAAATGATTCAACACTATGTGAATTTTGTTGTTTTATTGAAAATATGTTGGCTTGCAGTTAGCAAGCAGCTCCATTAAATCATCATAAGCATCGCAAAGACTGGTGTGGGCAGAAAATTGCATCATCCTCTAGGGAGAAAATAATCTATATCCGGTATATTCTGATAGAATAGCGATTGTGTTGGGAACAAGAAGAGAATATGATTTTAAAACGAAACAGAACTGCCTCGGAATTAGCTGTGACTCCCTAATTTCTGATCAGTGGATTGGGAGTAGTCACACCCGCACATAGAAAGCGTTACTATTATTCCCCAATATCTGGTTCTCCTCTACCTCTTAATATGCGAGGGGATTGTGGGTCTCTGCACTCCTGACATTGGGTTTGTCCACATGACTGGTTTTAGCCAACGAGCCGTGGGTGAAAGTATCCTGTGTTATTTCTGAGTGGAAATTTAGTAGTCAATGTTGGGGTCTCATCACACTGTCTTCCGGGACCCAGAAGCCATGGGATCAATGTTGATGTGGAGGGTCCATATGGAATCCTGGGCCAACGTGAGGGTTGTTGCTCAGACCAAAGCCAAGTCTGTGAGTGAGAAAAACTATTCGGGTAAAACTCTGAGATCTGAGAGTGTGTGTTACCACACTATGTTCCAGCCTATCCTGACCATACACTCTTCATGGCCTCATCACCGGGATTCAAGAAGATTATGAAAATATCTAGCGCACTGGCTACAATAAAGAGCTGCTACTAGGGATGGCACGTATGAATGAAGCACAGAAAAATACTTCAAAGGGGAGGTTCCCAACACATGGTGCTGGGAAAGCTGGGTATCCACACGCAAAACAATGACATTGGATGCTTACTTAACACCACATACAAAAATTAACACCACAAGCATCACAGCCCTAATAGAGGAGCTGCAACGCTAAACCTCATACAAGAAAACACAGAGGGAAAGCTGAAGAACACTGGATTAGATCATGATTTCTTGGATGTGACGTCAAAGCCATAGGCAACAAAAGAAACACAAGGAAAATTGGACTCCATCAAAATTTTAAAAATTGTGACTCCCAGGGCACCATCGACAAGTGACAAGGCAAGCCACAGAATGAGAGAAAATATTTGAGAATCACGTATCAGATAAAGGATCAATACCCAGAATGTAGAAAGAACCTCTTTTTAAAAAAATTTTTCAAAGTTCATTTATTTATTTATTTTGAGAGGGAGACAGAGAGAGAGGAGTGCGCATGCAAGAGTGGGGGGGTAGGCAAAGAGAGAGGGAGAGAGAATCCCAAGCAGGCTCCGCACTGTCCTGCTGTCAGCGCAGAGCCCAACACGAGATTCAAACTCACGAACTGTGAGGTCATGACCTGAGCCGAAACCAAGAGCTGGCAGTTTAACTGACGGAGCCACCCAGCTCTCTACATTCCCAGAATGTAGAGAGAACTTCTAAAACTCAGCAAGAACAGAAACCAAACAATCCAGCTTCAAAATGGGCACAGGCTGTGAACAGACATTTCTCCGAAGGAGACACACACACGGCCAATAACTGCATGAAAACAAAGTAGGGAAGCTAAAGGGACTCCATTTTAGAGAGCCTCCATCTCTGCTGTTTTTCCATCAGGCTCCATTTACCCATGTCCTATATTCTGCATCTAAGTAAAAGCCAAAGAAGCTATGTTCCTGCTCCAGGGAGGAAGCAAGAGAGTTCATCATTCTCTGGGTTTCTCCTCTGCTCCCAGACACCTGACAACATCTAAGAAGAGCCAGACCCCAAACGTGTTCTAGGACATTAGCTTCAAAGAAACCTCAGCCAACACCAGTGTCAGCACCCCTACCTTCAATGGCTTATCAAATAACACTTATTACTCACCTGTCACCCACCTTGGAGTGGACCCTACCCTGGATTCCTAGAGAAACATGTTGCCTGGACCCTTTTCCAAATAACCCCCCAGCCCTAAGCAATGACAAGACTCTTTCTCCTTTCCTTTCCGAGTCTCCCAGACATTCTGTCTGCTATTTTCTGTCACTCACACTCTTCAGTAAACTCTGCTTTCATTTTCTCTGGCTTGTGTTTGATTTCTCTCCTGCGTGAAGCTTGGCTGGTCCTCCAGGATCCCACTCTGGGTCCTTGGACCTGGCCTGCCTGCATCAAAAAGATACTAAACATCACTGCTTATTAAGGAAATGCAAATCAAAGCTCTGAGATATCACTTCACACCTACTAGGATGGCTATTATGGACAAAAAAAAAAAAAAAAACACACAGAAAAATGACAAGTAGTGTTGAGGATGTAGAGAAATTAGAGCTTTTGTACCCAGGTGGTGGGAATATAAAATGGTGCAGTCCTTATGGAAAACAGTATGGTGACTCCTCAAAAAATTAAACATAGTATTATTCATAGAATTATTATATGATCCAGAAATTCCACTACTGGGCGCTCTTGCTCCCCCTCCAAAAAAATTGAAAGTAGGGTCTCAAAGAGATATGTGTACACTTGTTTTATAGTAGTGATTATTCACAATGGCCAAAAGATGAAAGCAAGCTGAGTGTCCATGAATAGATAAACAAAAGGTGGTGGCCACATACAGTGGAAAATTATTCAGCCTCACAGAGGAAGAAA
Organism: Hyaena hyaena; assembly: GCF_003009895.1. Lineage (NCBI taxonomy): Eukaryota > Metazoa > Chordata > Mammalia > Carnivora > Hyaenidae > Hyaena > Hyaena hyaena. The sequence continues at coordinate 2,702,833 of NW_024080694.1, forward strand.
ATCCTAACACATACTGCAACATGGATGAAACTTGCAGACATTATACTAAGTGAAATACACCAGCCACAAAAGGCAAATTCTGTGTGATTTCACAGAGAGGGACTTAACAGTCATCAAACTCATAGAGACAGAAAGTAGAATGGTGGTTGCCAGGGGCTGGGGGAAGCGGGGAGCACGGGAAGTCATTGTGTAATGGGAACAGAGTTTTAATTTTGCAAGATGAAAAATGTTCTGAAGGTAGGCGATGGTGACGGTTGTCGTATGATGTGTACGTACTCAACACCACAGAGCACTTAAAAATGGTTAAGGGACCCCTGGGTGGCTCAGTGGGTTAAGCGTCCAACTTTAGCTCGGGTCATGATCTTATAGTTTGTGAGTTCAAGCCCCTCATTGGGCTGTATGCTGACAGCTCAGAGCCTGGAGCCTGCTTAGGATTGTGTGTCTCCCTCTTTCTCTCTGCCTCTTCCCTGCTCATGCATGTATGTGTATTCTCTGTCTCTCTCAAAGTAAACAAATGTGAAAAATTAATGCTAATATGGTAAATTTTATGTTATATATATTTTACCAAAATTACAAATAAGGAAATTTTTTTTTCAGGTGAGGTTTAAGAGAAGCTCAGGAAGGAGATGAGAGAACTTTCACTTGGAAATTCTAACTGCTCCATTTGGTTCCCGCATGCAGTTTCATGGCACGAAACTCTCCTGGGGTCTCAGCTCCAACTTGAAGGAGGGTAATACGTCTTCACAAAGGGGCTAGTGATGCCTGGTCCTTCCCTGCTCAGAGGTGAAGTGATTCAGACAAGGTCCTGGAATAAACTGTTGCCAATTCTGTAAGGTCAAGAACATTTTCTCTGTATCAGTTAGGATTTGGTTCAGCGGCATGGGACAATTAAAACAACTACCACCTCCAAATAACTGTGGCTTTAGGAAGATAGAGATTTGCTTTTGCTTTCATGTATAAAAGTCCAGAGATAGTCCATGTATGAATGGTTTTGTGACCCCACAGTCAGCAGGAATTTGTGCCTCTTCGGTCTTTCTGCCCCGCTACTCAATGTAGCTTCCACAGCCAAGGTTGCCGCATGATCCAAGAGAACTGATAGAGCTCCAGCCATCACATCCACAGTGCAGGTGGGATGAAGGAGGAAGAAAAGGCACAAAGGGTCTATCAGCTGAGTCAACTCCCTTTAGTGAGATTTCCTGTGAGCCCCACTCACTGAGCTATGCCCATGTAGCCTCAGCTACCCCCAAGAGCAAGACGCAGACAGACAGACGTGCTCAGCACATTGCCGCGCTAGTACAGCTTGCCATATGTTACCAAGAAAGAAGGAGAAAATGGATTATTTGGTGTGGACCTAGCAGTTTCTGGTATGATTAAGTGTCGGAGGCCACGCCGGCTCCGACAGGTCCAGGGGTCCCTGAAGGATGGATGGTGTCGGCGAAAGAGAGTGAGAGGGCCCCGAGATCCTTTCTGATCACCAGGCAGGCATCTCCATCCTGTCGGTTTTGGTGTCTTTATTTATAGGTCAAATGTTAACATGGCATCAGGAAATGGAATTTTTACAATGGATAGCTCTTTGTGATAAGGTGTTTTTGGAAAATGTACAGAAACAGGTTTTACAGAAGTCTTCTTGCAGAACAGCCCCAATTATAGTGAAGTTGAGTAACTAAGAAAATAACAAAGTGTTCACATTATAATAACACTAAGATTAAGTCATAGGTTTGTAGATACTCTTATCCATCCTCATCACAGTGGCCAGGGTAAGGGAAGGTGTTTGTGGAAAGTAGGCCTTAGGGAAGGGGCTGCTATACACCATCAGTTAGCAAAGGTGTGTGTACTAACTTATCTTCTGCCCTTATCTGTTCCTTCTCTCTAAGTTAGGCTCTTTGTCTCCCGGCAAGACTTGATTTTCCAGTTATATGCTTTATTGCACCAGACAGCCAACCATACCTTTAAAGAGTTTAGCTTATTTCCAATACATAGAATAGCCTCTTTGAGTGCATTTACCTTTGTGTCTACTTTTATGATTTCTTGAATAGCTAGGGCATGAAAGATATTTTTGGTTAGTTGATATGCATGTTGAGCTGTATGAACATCTTGGACAAATGCAACGGTAGAAACAGAATTGTACATGTAAAGGTCAATCTTTTATGACTAGGGGTCATTAGCCTGTCCATAGCTCAAGGGAAAGTATGGAGGGAAACAGGAGCTGCTGGAGACACAATGTCTGTTCCCATAATCAAAAGAAGAAGTTCCCACAATAAGTTCCTTCACAAGGTGCAATCATCATACCAGGGCCGGAATAAGGGGACAAGTCACTGCCGATATTGATCAACAAGTTACCCTAGGGGTCAGTGCTCAAGCAGAAATAATTGAGTGGGGGTGGATATCGGTCGTCATCTGATTGGCAAGAGACCGTGCAAACTTGCTTTAACCTCACCAGGAGTTTTTTAGACTAGTGGGCTCAGAATGGCTCCCAACAATTAAGTACCTTCTACCCCACCTGTTTCTTCACATCCTTAACTTCCAAATCTAAGTACTATGCCTGACTTATAAAGAGCTCAGTTAAGTGCCTGCACTGTTTTCTGCTTTGGGGTTTCTCACTACCAGAAGTGGCAAAATGAGACAAGAATGTGGGAAAGATTTGCAGTAATATGAATGAGAGATGCCTGTACATTCTCTTACCACCAAACACAGTGGCTCAAGTAAAAAAACAAAAACAAAAACAACAAAAACGAGACTCCAACAGGCATCCATGATGTTGTGTAAAACACACTTGAAATATTTCAAGGGTTTTGGCTGAACCCTCCACTGGCATGGATGAACCTTAAAAAATCATCTAGGAGTTTTCCGACTGGAGACAGCCTCACCCACCTTAAGTCAATTATTAGGCAGCTCTTGGAAAGCACAGAGCAGGAGGGGGAGGTGTGGGCTTGGAGTTTAGATCTGCTACAAACATAGCTTGGTAATCTTGGAATCCCCTGGAGCTGTTTCCTTGTCTATGCAAATGTCTATGCAATAGAACCTTAGGGAGAATGAGTCAGAAAATATATGCATTACTTTGTGAACTGTGATAGCACCCCGCACACATTACTTAAGTAGTGATCATTCGTTTGGATACTATGATATAGAAGACAATACTAGATACTTATGTTTCTTTACTTCCATTCCGGGCAGAGAACCACCAACCCCCACCCCACATGCCCAAACTCCCACAATCCTAGAAGATGGACATTGGACATTGTCTTCATTTTATGTATCAGAGTTGTTGAGTAACTTGACCAAGGTCACACAGCTAGTGCTGGTGCTCTGGTTTCCATGCAATTATCTCAGCCTCCAAAGCCCATTTTCTTTTCTCTTTATTTTTTAAAAATGTTTTATTTACTTCTGAGAGAGAGAGAGAGAGAGAGAATCTGAAACAGGCTCCAGGCTCCGAGCCAGCACAGAGCCCAACGCGGGGCTTGAACCCACAGACCGTGAGATCATGACCTGAGCCAAAGTCAGATGCTTAACCAACTGAGCCACCCAGGCGCCCCACCCAAGGCCCCTTTTCTTTCTCCTGGTAAGACTCAGAGGAAAAGAGAGTGCTCTTCTCAATGGCCCTCCGTAAATGAGGGAGAGTAGAGACACGTGTTATCTCCCGACTTGTGAGGAGCTACTGCTGCATTAAAGAACAGCTGAACTTTCGAGGCTGGTCTGGAAACTCCTGGGGCAGAGGTGGGGGAAGAAATTCGAGTCCTTCCCCTACCAGCTCCAAAGCTGCCTCATCCATTGTGCTGGAGAGGATTTTAATGAGTTGCGGAAGGATGGAAGGATGGAGCCATCCTTCCTTTTTTCCTGAGTCAATTGTCATTTGAGAGGTTGAACAACAAATGGAAACAGCTTGTTACAGAGAGAAGAGTGTCTCCACAGCCTCCTTTTTTCATGGACCATGATCATTCTGACTCTCAAAGCTCTGCTGAAATCACTTCTAACTTGGGCCGCATCACAATGCCTGGGTGGTGCTCCCTGTGGAAGACAAAACAAGAGCTTCCTCTCCCAAAACAAAGTCCAAGTTCTCATCCCCAGAACCTGTGACTATGTTACTTTACAAGGTGAATGGGTCTTTGCGGCTGTGATGAAGGACCTTAATCTTTGAGGTGAGGAGATTTTCCTGAATTATTTGGGTGAGTGAAATGAAATCATGTGTATCTTTTTTTTTTTAAGTTTCTGGGTGTGGTTCATTTTTATTTTTTTCCAGGAAAATACCTTTATTTTTTTTCTTTCATACTTTATTGTCAAGTTGGTTTCCATATAACACCCTGTGCTCATCCCTACAAGTGCCCTCCTCCATGCCCATCACCCCCTTCACCTTCCCCCCACCCCCATCAGCCCTCACTTTGTTCTCAGCATTCAAGAGTTTCTTATGGTTGGCCTCCCTCCCTCTCCCCAACTATTTTTTCCCCTTCTCCTCCCTCATGGTCCTCTGTTAAGTTTCTCCTGATCCACTTATAAGTTCAAACATATGGTATCTATCCTTCTCTGCCTGACTTAGTTCGCTCAGCATAACACCCTCAAGTTCCATCCACGTTGCTACAAATGGCCAGATTTCATTCTTTCTCATTGCCATGTAGTATTCCGTCGTATAGATAAACCACATCTTCTTGATCCATTCGTCCATTGATGGACACTTAGGCTCTTTCCATGTTTTGGCTATTGTGGAGAGTGCTGCTATGAACATTGGGGTACACGTGCCCCTATGCATCAGCACTCCTGTATCCCTTGGGTAAATTCCTAGCTGTGTTATTGCTGGGTCATAGGGGAGTTCTATTGTTAGTTTTTTGAGGAACCTCCATACTGTTTTCCAAAGGGGCTGCACCCGTTTACATTCCGACCAACGGTGTAGGAGGGTGCCTGTTTCTCCACATCCTCGCCAGCATCTAGAGTCTCCTGATTGGCTCATTTTAGCCACTCTGACTAGCGTGAGGTGGTATCTCAGTGTGGTTTTGATTTGTATTTCCCTGATGAGGAGGGATGCTGAGCATCGTTTCATGTGTCTGTTGGCCATCTGGATGTCCTCTTTGGAGAAGTTCAGGGAGATCTGTGTCTTTCCATTCCCAACTACTTTGCCCCTGGTCAGTCCCTCAGTCTGTGATTATCTGTGTGTGTGATTATTTGATTAATGTCTTCTCTCCATCAAGTTCTGTGCTTCACAAGATCAGAGACTTATTTTATATGATTGTGTACTTTTGTGTTGCCAGTTTTGATCATAGCATCAGGAGTGAGGATGGAGCTCAATAATTATCTTTTGCATGAATAAACACCAACCAGACCCAGGTGTGAAGTCAATCCTGTAATTTCCACTTACCTGTGTTTTAAGGGAAAGAACAAGGAAATTACCAAAGGTTTCAACTACTGGGGACACAGAATTGGCTATCCTATCCTGTGGGTTGTTTGGTGGTGGTGTTGCTGGTACTGATTTTGTTTTGCTTAGTTGGGGGAAAGGAGTCAAATGTTGTAAAATAAATGAATAAATAAATAAATAAACAGAACTGCTCTGAAATGGATTTAAGCTGAAAAACTCTAATCTGTCAAATGAATAGATTTAATCTTTTTTGAGAGCATAAGTAGGGACTCAGGGAAACTTCTTGGGAAATGGCTTTTTAGCTTTTTAAATTTTTTTTATTTTTAAACTGTAATATCTTTAGGGCCAGGGCTGCAAAATTAGGCCTAGAACATTATATTTTATTTTTTTTTACATTCAGGCTGGGCCATAAGTGATAACCTATGTATAGAGCACCAGAAAGAGCCGACTCCAAAATTATCCTTGCTTGCCACTTCTTCTCACACATTTCTTGTGATGCCATCTGATCTGAAAGTGTTTCAAATACTTCTGCTGAGGGCTTTCCAGTATTCGGACATCTTTGGGCATCAAAGCAAAGTCGATGAACTCTAACTTTGAAGGATTTTTAGTTTTTAGCATGCACACGTGTGTGTGTGGATTTGAACAATGTGCATTATATTGTCAAAAGTTGACTTATCATTTTACTGCCCAGAATCCAGCAGAAGGTATAATACCTTATTTCTAATTCTGTCCTAAAATAATGACATTCTTTTCCTTTTAAACAACACCGCAGATGTATGTTGTCCTTTTTCTTGAACTTCATCCGTGAAGCACATTCCTGACTCAGTGTTCTTGTTGGATGCCCCATAATTTGAAGATAAAACCATATCTTGAGGAGCTACTGGAATATAAAATCCATGGAGAAGAGCTTGGTCTGTCTTATCTCTACCACATCCCCACTGCCTAGCACCTAAGAGACACTCAACAAATATTTTTAAGTGAATGCATTTAAATCTATATTTATTGAACTTTTTATATTAAAAATAATACACATTTATTTTAGGAGTTTTAGGAAGATACTGCTACCTAATCACTATTAACATTTTGGCATATTCCCCCAGGCTTTATCTATGCATGTATTCATATTTTCTTCTTCTATAATGCTGTACATAGGTTTCCAACTTATATATTTTTTTACTTACAATGTACTCAATGTATACATTTCATGGCATCAAGCATTTTTGACGACACCATTGCCAGTGCCTATGTTATTCCATAGCAAGAATAAGCATGTTCTAGGAAATGTTGCCAATGCCACAAATGCACATTTTTCATCCCTTCAGGAAAATAGGGCATTTTAGTTACCAGGCAGTGAGCACCTAGGGCCAGAATTTAATGAACAACACTAAGCCTAAAATCACACAGAACATGCTTCAATCTTATTTTGACCAGCTGGAACATTCTAGAATGACCTTCCATGTAGAGGTTAATATCCTTCATTTTATAAGAATGATATATGTGCAAGACTATCTAAAGAAAATAGTAGCCCAGGTGCTTCTGGTGTGGAATGGGAACCTCAATCCAGCCTCCTCAATACTGCCAAATGGCCCTCAGGTTCACAGGAAGAAATGGTTGCCATATTTATTTGTGTATGAGGCCAAACACTCCAACCCCTTTGTTCCCTTATTTTAACTGAGAACACCAGCCCCTCACTTCCACTGCTTTAGATGAGGTAGTAGATCTACACAGTGTACTTTGAAAATCAGAGGTTACTTTCAAAAACCTTGGCTCCATCAGACAGGTGCATAGGATATTAATTTCCGGGACTGCTTTTGAAAGTAATTTGTGCTTCAGAGTCATAATGGTACCTACTACACATGGTGATAAGACTAAGTGCTAAATAGTGCCAAGGATGGTCATTCATATCATGGTCTTTGGGAATACCATATTTGGTGTCACTTATACATCTGGCCAAAGAGAATTTCTAACTGGTATCATGCAGGGACACTCCTCTCCCCCAAAGCACACACACACAAAATTATATTTCATATTAATAAAATTCCCACTTGGAAATTGCCATAGAGCATAAATTCAAATGGGTTTCTCCAGAACTCATTACTACTATTGAAAATATTCTGTTAAGTGTTGACTTTGATGGAAAACCAGTAGCACCTTATCTTTAGATGGGAATTTCAACATCATAGTATTTTAGTTGATATAAAGTTTTCTCCAAGCCAGTTTTATAGCCTGAATAAGTGAATGTGTTCTATAAACTATAAGGATTAAACAAGGTTAAGATCTATGGGATAGGTCAAATGTCTAGTAGTTTGCTAAAATGTTTTCTGTTTATTTGCTGTAAAAATTTTATTTAAAAGAAAGTACTTTCAATAAATCTCAGACCCAGAATTAGATCTTTCAGAAAAAACCACTTACATAAAGAAAACATTCACCTAAGTCAATTTGAGGTCACCATTGATTACTCTGAGGCAAAGGAGTCATAATTTCATGCTGGGAACATGGCTTAAGGCTTGTGGGTTTCAAAGGTGGTGGCAGGGCTTGGGGCAGGGAGGGGAAGCTCCTTTCCCATGTCATCCAAGAAGGGTTGATCTGTCCTTAGACAGAAGGACTAGTTCTTGGGCCCTTGAGGTTCATCCCCTCAGCACCCAGCACAGTGCCTGCACAGAGCACATGCTCTTACACATTTAGAAATGAGAAAGAAGAGAGGATAAGTAGAATGGGAGGGTCTGGGTCCTCCAGGATTCTCTAGGAGCCCACGACGATCCTTCGGCTGATGGCTCCAGGCAAGGTATAGATGAAGAGGACCAGGAAGATGATGAGGACAATCAGAATGAAACCGATGATGATGTACTTTTTGTAATTCTTCCAGATGAGGTGGTACAGGCACTTGAAGGGGCTCACAAACCAGGAGAAGGAGGTGTTTGGGCGGCTGCGAGGGAAGCAAGAGAAAATCAGGAAGCGAAAGAGGCCATGTTGTCAACACATGGGATTCTCCAGACCTCAGGAAGCATTTCTGACTCTCACTCTCTAGAGGCCCACAAGGAGATGTCTGGGAATGGGAGAAGTCCATGTTGCCTTGAAGCAGGAACAATCCAACATTCTGGGTGATAATGATTCTTGCATCATTTCAAAGCTTGGCCTGGAGGAAGGAAGAGTCTGACTGCCCTCCATCTGTCCAGCTCTTCCATGAGGTCCTCCTTGACCACTTCGTGCCTAAAGATCCCCCTCCTTCCAAATTCCTGTCTCATCTATCACTTGACTTAGCTCCTTTTTGAACCTAGCATACTGGTTTTTATTCTATACTCTTGTTAACTATTTTACGAGTCTATGTGTTCTCCCTAAACAGATTGGAAACTCTTAGAAGACAGAGCTTAGGTCTTACATTTCTTCAGTATTCTTCAAAGTATTTTTTTTAGGAGATATACATTGTAGGAGCTCAACAAATAATTTTGAATTAATGGCTAAGGATTAAGTAAGTACTCATTATGTTTCTAACACTATGATAGATCAAAAGTAGATACAGAGAAGAGACCACTCATCTTCAGATGCTTGGGGTCTCAGGAAGGATAGGGCAAATATAATTTGAAAGTGTATTATATATATATATATATATATATTTCATATCTACATATGTTTACTTTTTAAAGTAAGCTCCATACCCAATGTGGGGCTTGAACTCATGACCCTGAGATCAAGAGTCAGATGCTGTACTGACTGAGCCAGTCAGGAGCCCCCACATGTATTTACTTTTTTGAAAGAATGTTTAGGAAGAGCAATAGCATGTGTGAGTGGGGAGAAGAGCGGGGGGATGGAGAGAATATCTTAAGGAGCCTCCCCAATGTGGAACCTCTTAAGAGAGAGAGTATCTTAAGGAACCCAATGTGGGGCTCCATCCCACAATGCTAGGATCATGACCTGAGCCAAAATCAGGAGTTGGATATTCAACTGACTGAGCCACCCAGGTACCCCATACTTTTTAAAAACTTTAAAATAAATTTTTTTAATTTTTATTTTTGAGAGACAGAACACACAAGAAGGGGAGGGGCAAAGAGAGAGAGGGACAGAAGATCTCAAGCAGGCTCTGTGCTGACAACAGCAAGCCCAATGCAGGGCTCAAACTCACAGTGAGATCACGACCTAAGCCAAAGGTGAAGACTCAACCAACCAAACCACCAAATGCCCCTGTATTTACTTTTCAACTGATATGTAACCATGGATTAAATTGAATAGGGTAACCCTTTCTTCTAGTAATTCTACTCCTTGGAATTTATTTTAAAATAATAATTTATAAAAGGGAAATATTTCATCATATTACAATAATGGAAAAAGGCAGAAGTAAATTAAATATCCAGCTATGAGGTGGTGACCAAGTCAATTATGGGCGTCAAATCTATAGAATATTCCACAGGTATTAAAAAATCCTAATTATGACCACTATGGCACCAAAGCAAAACTTTGCAGCACAGGATGAAGGAAACATTAGGACAATTGTGTATGCATGACTCGAGAACAAGTAGAAAAAAATTCATGTAGATGAAATCTGGCCATGTGTAGCAACATGGATGGACCTTGAGGGTGTTATGCTGAGCGAAATAAGTCAGGCAGAGAAGGACAAATACCATATGATTGCACGTATAGGAGGATTAGGAGGACCTTAACAGAGGACCAAGGGGGAGAAGAAGGGGGGAAATAGTGGGGGAGGGGGAGAGGCAAACCATGAGAGACTCTTGAATGCTGAGAACAAACTGAGGACTGATGGGTGTGGGGGGCGAGGGGGGAGATGGGCATGGAGGAGGGCACTTGTGGGGATGGGCACCAGGTGTTATATGGAAACCAACTTGACAATAAACTATTTGTAAATAAATAAATAAATAAATAATTCATGTAGAATTCATATTCACATAAAAAAAGAGTAGAAAAAATACATGAAATTATTCTAGAAATGCTTCTGTGAGAGTATTACAGAATAATACCTTCTCCATTTCCCAAACAGTCTGTATTGTTGTTAGAGTATTTCTCAATTATAGCAACAAAAAGCTACCTGGATTGGCCGGCACCTTTTGGCTGCCTTCTTGTGGCTCCATTCTCCCAGGGGGACCCTCTAGAGAAATACCCTGTCCTTGGCTATGGGGACTGCAAGGGCCTTTCCCATTTCTGGTGCTCATACCCATGACCCCAACTCACTTGGGCTTGGCCAGGGGCTCTGGCTCCTTCCGGGCTTTTCCAACAGGATTTTTCTCAGCTTCTTCTGCCGTAACTAGGTGGAACTCGGCTTCAACCTTGCCCTGCACAAAGACAAAAGTTGCAGTTGCTAGTCACAAAGAGCTGCTGGGAGCAATGCCAACCTTCTAGAAGTGTACAGTGTGAGAGAATGCAGGAAGTATTTTGACTAGCCTGCTGCCTTGAGAAAAATTGTTACCTTTCTGTTTCTCGGAGAAGCCATTTTTATGATGAACAGTGAAAGCTCTGGAATGATGATGCTGTTGGATTTTGTGAAGGGAGAGGTCCTATCTGTACACATAGGCACATACATACTTGGTTGCATGTGCTATTTCACTTGTAATCATTTGATCAATATCTGATTATAGAAACTCAGTAGCAATTACAGGTGCCTGGATGGCTCCATTGGTTAAGCATCTCACTCTTGGTATCAGCTCAGGTCATGATCTGTTTTCTAAGTTCGAGCCCCTTGTTGGGCTCAGCGCTGACAGCATGGAGACTGCTTGAGATTCTCTCCCTCTCCCTCTCTCTCTGCCCCTCACCCACTCATGCTGTTTCTGTCTCTCTCAAAAAATAAATAAACTTAAGAAAAAAAAAACCCAATAGCAATTAGAAAGGGGACTAATTACTTCAGTGACAGAACCCTCATGAATCTGCTACAGTCTTCTCTGTCGATTCTCCAGAGGAAATTGGTGGGTGTGGCTCTGCATTTGCCAAACAGCTTTTCTGTCATCCTTCATTGTTTCTGTTGTCTCCACAAATTGTTTCAGAATTATCCTTCTATTCTCGCACTTCCTCTTTCCTTCTCCTTCAATAAGAATCAGCCCTTCTGGTTTGAAATTTGTCATGTGCTTCTTCAGAGTGCTATGCCTGCTATGGGCACTGATCTAAGTCTTGGGTTATCAGAGGATGAGACAGGATCACCGCAAAAAGTAAGGGTCATTCTTTCTGGTTCATTCAGTCATTCACTACTTTTGGGGACCCCCTGTATGCCAGGCACTGTTCTAGACAATGGGGACTTAATGATTAAGAAAAATAGGATCCTTGGGGTGCCTGGGTGGCTCAGTCAGTTAAGCGTCCAACTCTTGGTTTCGGCTGAGGTCATGATCTCACGGTTTTTGAGTTTGAGCCCCATGTTGGGCTCTGTGCTGACAGTGCAGAACCTGCTTAGGATTTTCTCTCTCCCTTCCTCTCTGCCTCTCCCTTGCTCTCTCTCTCTCTCTTAAAAAATAAATAAGCTAAAAATTTTTTTAACTTATTTTTATTTAAAAAATTTTTTAAATTTTTTTTAAAAATTTATTTCTGAGAGAGAGAGAGAGACAGTGTGAGCAGGGGAGGGTCAGAGATAGAGGGAGATGCAGAATCTGAAACAGGCTCCAGGCTTTGAACTAGCTGTCAGCACAGATCCTGACACAGGGCTTGAACCCATGAACTGTGAGATCATGACCTGAGCAGAGGTCAGACACTTAACCGACTGAGCCACCTAGGCGCCCCTAAAATTTTTTTTAAAGAAACATAGGATCCTGGAGCTCCTGGAGCTCCTGTTCTTCGTGAAGGAGACCCTGTCTCTGCTTCTTTGGTTTTGTGGATTGAAATTCAACGTAATAGGAGGGACACAGAATTGGTAGGGGACTGGAGCATCATGGAAGTATTTTAGACCCATAATGGTCATTAACATTTATCTTTTGGAATTACATGTGGATGGGGTATAACCTGATTTCCTACTCCAGTGAAAAGATTTAAGATGAACCAATGAGTCTGTGTTAACTTACTTATTTACCCCCAAAACATCAGGACTCCTTAATAAGCAGGAGGTTGCTGGCAACCACAAAAATGTAATCATGGGAGAAATTAGAGACGAGTATTGTATCTGGAGTGGGGTTGAAGCCAGAGAAGAGAGGCAGTGGCATGGCTGTCTGAATTAGTCAAGAAATGCAGTGGGTTTATTACAAGTGAAGTCATGAGTTCAAATCTAGGGGGTCTCATCCATTCTTTGGAGTATAACTCTGGCCCAACTCAGAACACATTACATGTCCTATGATCCAGAAATGTTCCTTAAAAGTGTGTGTATATATAGTCTCTCATTTCTATTGACACATCTTGATGCCAGAGGTAATGACTTGCATATATAGGTACTCAGGAAATATTTGAAAACCAGGAAAGAAGGAATATAAAGCTTCTGTCCATTCCAGTCACCCCACGCCACTCCACCTGTATCAACAGTGGAGTAATAGTACTATAACTCGAACTGTAATTGCAATCATTTATTGGATGCCACTTTGCCTAGCTCCTTTCAATTGATCCAGCAACCAATCTCAGCAACAAGCAAAGTAGCTCTCCTTTTGATCGATGGAGAAATGAAGCAATGGAGATCAAATAACTTTCCCAAGGTCACTGAGGCAATAAGCCAACCAACTGGAACTTGAACCGAGGTCTATACGATGCCAAAGCTCATGCTCTGCCTCCCAACTTCTTCATGAATTTGCCCGATAATTGGACTGGAAGTTTTACAAGGACCTTCCTAACTCTAACATGAGATGATTGGCTCATGGCCTTCATAATTATCACTTAAAGGCACCTGTTTTCTTGGGCCTCAGATTCCATACCTGTCAAGTGGCTAGATGTGCTTTAATGCAAAGTCTAGTTTTCATGAAAGACAGGAGCCCCTGCAAGGCTTGATGGCTGAAAGAAACCCAAGAGGCCAGCCTACCACTCATGGCCGAGGTTTCCAATATGCAGAAAGGGCTTATTTCCAGAGGTCTTTCAGAGGTGACTTAAGCTCTACTGAGCAGTATATTTATATGCAAGGCACCTCATCCAAATCCTCTCTATTGGAAAAAGAGTCAGCTTAAGAGTTGCTAACAAATTGCTGGGCTCCAGAATTTTGGAAGAGAGGACCAAAGTCAACTGTGGATAAGTTAGGACCAGAGCAAAGGGGTCACAGCTACCTTTTTGTTATCCACTGTTTAATAATCAGGTCAGCTACTGGGCTGTATAACTTGCATGGTGCTTCACATGTACATTATTCCACTTAAGCCTTCTGACAACTGGCAAAGTAGACAACATTTTTATTCCCATTCTACAACTGAGGAAACCAAGATGATGTTTGCTAACTTGTGTTACAAAGCCAGGATTTGCACCAAATTTGTAATGTGTACTACAATTACACCAAATTGTATCCAATGCTGTTTAATGCATCCAAGAGTCCCTTTCTTGTGGAAGAGAAGAAAGCTATTTATTTAACAATGAATAAGTGTGTCTTTTTTGAAATGTTCAAGAAAACCTCCATAGTCATTGCCATGGCCCTGGCATTATAATATGTTTTTGGCTTCCATCTAAGGGATGACCTTGGGTAGCCTAAGGATTATTATAGTGTAGTGTAGCATAGCAAAGCATAGTGTAAAAAGTTGAATGAAGTAGGATTTGGTGCAGACAGATCTGCATTTGAAACTGGGTTCTACCATTTATTAGCTGTGTGGCCTTGGGCATGTTACCTGCTACCGTCTCACTGTCCTGGAGATGTTAATAGCATGTACCCCACAGATTTGCTTTGAAAAATAAATGAAATAACACATATAGAATGCTCAACCTAGTGCCTGGTAAATAATAAACTCTTAAAAACTTATAGTTGCTACCTTCAACACTATTTCATGGGTGGAAACACATAATTTGATAGGAAACATCTTCTCCCCTATAGAGAACACCCAGAGGAAATCCAGATTCCCACAGGGGGGAGAATGCAAAGAAAATTGAAGCAGAGAATATGAAATTAATTCTGCCCTAGGCACAGAAGTCATTGGTTCTTATCATGAAAAGCCTTGCCCCACTTCACCGCCCTGCTTGAGTGGTCACAAAGCATTTTTCTGATATCACATAGGTAGCAGGAAGAAAGTGTTTACGACATATTCTGATAAATGTCACTCCTCATTCCATATCTCTCCACACACAGGGTTCCCAGTTTTATTTTAATTATTGATATTCAACCAAGCACCAAGGAGAGGTCTTAAGCTAATAATACCCTCCAAATGTAATTTTCAATCATAGCTAGAAAAAAATGGACAGCCTGAGAGACTATTAACCTAATGACATCTATGGATGGAAAAAAATGATAAGGAAGGGTATTGAAAAGAAAGATTAGTTGTACTAAGCATGTTATTTATTTATTTATTTATATTTATTTTTTACAGTTTTTATTTGTTTTTGAGAGACAGAGTGAGACAGAGCATGAGCAGAGGAGGGGCAGAGAGAGAAGGAGATACAGAATCCGAAGCAGGCTCCAGGCTCTGAGCAAGCGTTCTGCACAGAGCCTGACACGGGGCTCGAACCCACAAACTGTGAGATCATGACCTGAGCCGAAGTCAGACACTCAACTGACTGAGCCACCCAGGAGCCCCTGAGTGTGTTATTTATGGGCTTCAAACTTCACCAAGCTGACTAGTGGGTGCTCTGGGGAGGGGTGGGGATCCTTTAGGTCAGACATGTCTTCTTTGCCAATAATGACTGCTTATTAAAACACAACTCTTGGGCATGTGGATGGCTCAGCTGGTTAAATGTCAGACTCTTGATTTCAGTTCAGGTTATGATCTCATGGTTGTGAGATCGAGCCCCCTGTCAGGCTCTGCATGAGCATGGAGCTTGCTGGGGATTCTCTTCCCTCTTTCTCTGCCGCTGCCCCGCCTACTTGCACTCTCTTTTTTTCAAGAATAAATAAAATTTTTTTAAAAACCACGACTGTCACGGGTATGAGATAATAATGCATTTCTTGCTAATAAATTCCTTTCTTTATGCCCTCTCTTTGCCTTAAAAAAAAATCTTCCTTTTGAACAGATACCATATGTTTGCACGTATAGGTGGATTAGGAGGAACTTAATGGAGGACCATGGGGGAGAAGAAGGGGAAAAATAGTGGAGGAGAGGGAGGGAGGCAAATCATGAGAGACTCTTGAATGCTGAGAACAAACTGAAGGCTGATGGGGGTGTGTGTGGGGGGGCAGATGGGCATGGAGGAGGGCACTTGTGGGAATGAGCACTGGGTGTTATATGGAAACCAACGTGACAATAAACTATTTAAAAGAAAGAAAAAAAATTTTTAAATAAAATAAAATAAGCAAACAAAAACAAAACAAAAAAAACCCTTCTTTTTGTTTAATGTGGAAGAGTTCCCCTACTTACTAGATGGAAGCTGCCCTATTCATGAATTGTTTAATAAAGCCAATTAGATCTTTAAGTTTATCTGTTTGAATTTCTTTTTTAACAAGGTATAGTGTCATAATGTCTACAATTTACTCTCAAAAGGTTTAGCCAATAAGTGTGTGTGTGTGTGTGTGTGTGTGTATAGAGGAGAGAAGGCAAAACTATATACTCACATATATAGACAAAATCAATACAGCAATACAGCAAAGTATTAACAAATGTTGAATCTAGATGTGGATATAGGGTTGATCATTGTCCCATTCTTTCAACTTTTCTACATGCTTAACTTTTTTAAATGAATAAATGTTGAGGCAAACCAAGAAGATTAAACTATTTTGAGCATTTCTATTTTGAGAATACAGAGTTGATAATACTGATCACAGAATGTAGGGGATGCTTATTAGAACATCAAGCCCCCCATCCCCCAAAGACACTATTTTTAATATGGAATGATCACTACTATGTAAAATTAACCAAAATCTACACAAATTGGGAATAACCAAAACAACCACAATAGCTTTTTTTGGGTTGTGTCCATGTGGATACTATTTCTTCCCTTCTACATTCTTGTGTCTTTTAAGTTTCCTATAAATGCATATTACCTACTCTGTCTTAAAATAATCTTCATATGAAAATACTTATCCACTCTGATCTAGAGAATCTAAATTTGTTACATGCTATTTAGATGATCTGTGTGTCTACCTCCTCCTCAGCTAAGCTGGGAACTTCTGGATGCCAGGGATTTGTCTTATTCATTGTTGAAGCTTCACCGTCTAGCGAAATGAATGTATGGCTATTGTTGAGTGTACTGACAATTGTTTTCACACTAAACTAGAAATACAGAAACCTCCCTTTTAATTTTAGTTGTTGGTGTTCTTGAGACTTAGCTGGGCTATTGAGCAGTCAACTTACAGGATTAACCTGTAAAAGAAACTTCTTGATCTTCATCTTCTAAAGAAGTGATTTCTTCAAAGGTTGCTTTTAGTAGGAGACCACATTTTACAAATACATAGTGCAATGTGTCTCGTGAAGCACTTATTGAATACACATTCCCTTTGTCCCAAGGGGCCCTATTCTTTGGAAATCCCACCTGGAGACGTTCTTCACTCACTATAAGGACAGCTGCATTCCACACTAGGGGCTTTGTGATCCAAATGTCTAAGTTACACCGCCTGAGTGTACAGATAAGCACCTTTAAAAATAAGCCTGGCAGGTGGCAGAGGCTGTAAGCAAATCCCTGCTGGGCGCTGGGGACTGGAACAGAATGGTGACCTCCTGGCTGCTGGCTTCAGGAAGCGGGGGGCAGGGGGGGTTCAGAAGCAGAGGGTGTCCGTACTGGAAAGGCACCTTGAAGGCGCCCAGTTCAACCCACTCCTTTTACAGACGTGGAAACTTGAGACTTGGAGACAGAAGGACCTCAGGAGGTGGTGGACCCTGACAGAGGCTTTCCATTTCGCTCCTTTACTCCCGCTGGCCCAGCTCACTGTCCACAGGGAGGGGGCATGGGTTTAGTTCCCTCAGTGTCATTACTGATTCCTTTAGGGAAAGAGAGGATGAGGGGCAGCTGGGTTATATCCGGGATTCCGGGCTGCCAGGGGGTGGGGATGAGGTCAAGTCTCATTTTCCCTTTAGGATGTATAAGGACAAAACCAAATTAAAAATAAAAAAATAAGAGGCTTAACATTTCCTGTGGAAAATAAAGGAAGAGATTTCCCTCTCCTTTTCCTAAGAGCGTCACTGTAAAAATGTAATTGTAAGCCCTTTCATCTCTCTTTGAGGTGGGTAGAAATCCTTTTAAATACTAGATAGGCTCTTTGTCTTTAATACTCGGGAGCTGCCTTTTCGAAGACCTGGGAGCCACCTCTTTGAAAATTAACTATCACGGGGGGATAGCACCCCTCTCACCCAGTTTCCGTGGATGCCTGCCTCCAAGTTGCCTGTTTGAGGCTGATTCCCTAATTTTTTAAAAATGTTTTATTTATTTCTGAGAGAGAGAGGGAGAGACAGCATGAACAGGGGAGGGTCAGAGAGAGGGACACAGAGAATCTGAAACAGGCTCCGGGCTCTGAGCTAGCTGTCAGCACAGAGCCTGACGCGGGGCTCGAACCCACAAACTGTGAGATCATGACCTGAGCCGAAGTCAGACGCTTAACCGACTGAGCCACTCAGGCGCCCTGATTCCCTAATTTTTGTCCTCCTTCAATCTTCTCCCTTAACCATATAGAATGTCCCACTTCTAGTTACTCCACCTGCCAACAATCTCCAGTCAGAGCAAACCCGAAATCTCTTTCTTCCATTAGAAAGCTTCCCTACTCCCCTGTCTCCGCCAAACCTGAATGATGGCGTCTGACTCTTTTATCACAGCAAGCTCTAAATAAAGAGCCTGTTCTCATTCAGGTCTTCATTTCTTTCTAAACACTTAATGTATACGAACTCCTTTATCTGCCAAACCCCCACGAGATATGTATATATTATCAACCCCCATTTTATAGATATGAAAGCTAAGGCACAGAGAGGTTAAGTGACTTGCCTCATGTCACACAGGAGAGGACAGGATTCAAACCTAAGCCATCCGTTTCTACAATTTTTGGTCTTAACCATGGCATAACACTTAATGCAGTCTAGAACAACAGACTCTCACAGCCTAAACACCCCTTCCTCCATTCTCCATATGCCCTCAAACAACCTATCTGTATCCCCTGAAATTCCCACCGTTAAAACCTACCTGTCTTCTCTTTTATTTCTTTGGCACATTGTTCTCTGGTTTCTACAGTGACACTCAGCCTTATAAATAAATGTGTGCTGATATATTTATTCTCAGAGTACCTGTTGAACACTTTCTATGTACTCAGTATGCAGAATAAAAAGAGAAGGACATCAAATAATCTCTTCGATCGTTGGGTCAATGTCTTAATTGTTTCTGAATTGATTGATTCATTCAGTGAAAATTTATTGAGCATGTACTATGTGCCAGACACCACGTTAGACACTAAAAATTCCGAAAAGGAACAGAAAGAGGAAGCACAGTCTCTGCACACGGGTTGCTCCTGGCAGAGGAACCACGACATATACAGACAATCGCAAATCTGTGTGGCCAGAGCTATGGAAGCATGGAGGCCGGCAAGCCTATTCCAGCCTGGCATCTTGGGGGAGGCTTCCCAGAGGGGGTGACTACTCAAAAGAGTCTCAAAATACTTACGGAGGAGGAGTTTTCCCAGAGAAGAAGGGAGCCAAGGCACTGCAGGCAGAAGCACCAGTTGACACAAAAGCAAGGGTGTGGGACCGAGCAGGGAGTGGCTGGGGCGGGAGAGTGGCTGAGGATGGCTGGTGCGGTTTGAGGGGACACGTGAAAGATGGAATTATGAAGGCTTCCAGAGGCCACACACGCTGTCTCCGCTAGCTTATTCCCCACTCGCTCCATAGTGCGTGCCAAACTGTGTCTGTCCTCACCATTTTGTCAACACTACTATTTATTTGTTTGTTTGTTTGTTTGTTTTGAGAGAGAGAGAGAGAGAGTAAGCAGGGAAAAGGCAAAGAGAGGGGCGTGGACAGAAGATCTAAAGCGGGCTCCGCACTGACAGCAGCGAGCCCAATGTGGGACTCAAACTCACGAACCCTGAGATCATGACCTGAGCTGAATGAAGTCAGAGGTTCAACCGACTGAGCCACCCAGGTGGCCTGGGTCTTGCATTTTAAATATTGAGATAGAATTCTCATACCATACAGTGCACCCTTTTAAAGTGACAATAAAGTAGATCTTGGTATATTCACAAAGTTGTACAGCTATCAGCACTAATTCCAGAACATTTTTATCACTCCAAAAAGAAATCCTGTACCGGTTAGCAGTCGCTCTGCACTCCCCTTACCTCCAGCCCCTGGCAGCTGGCAATCTATTTTCTATGGGGCTCTGCCTATTCTGGATATTTCCTATCAGTGGAATCATACTGAATGCGGTCTTTTGTGCCTGCCTTCTTTCACGGACCATAATGTTTTCAAGGCCCATCCATGTTGGAGCCTGTATCAGCACATTATTTCTTTTAATGGCTGAATTATGTTCCATTGTATGGCTATATCACCTTTCGTTTATCCATTTATCAGTTGAGGGACATTTGGACACTTCCACTCTCGGGTTATTATGAATAGAGCTGCTATGAGCCTTTACAACACTACTTTTCAAAAGGTGGCCATGGCCTCCAGGTTGCTAAATCTTGTAGACAACTTCTCTGTTTCTTATATGACCACTCAAGGGCATCTGACACAGTTACCCAACTGTCCTTCTCAAAAGGGTCTCTTCCCTGGGTTTATGTTTCAGGCACATTTTTATCATTTTATTCCTACATTTCTGCCTAGTTCTTCTCTTTCTCCAACTCACTGTCGATATAAGCAATGAGGATTTGTGTTTCCTGTGTGAGTCAGATCCTCTCTCCCCCCTGCTGGAGACCATTCACTGGCTCTCCATTGCTCTGAGAATAGAACCCAAACTTTCCAATATGGCATCCGTGGTCTGCATGATCTGGGTCTGGTGTTCCCTCTGCTTCATACTCACTACTCACCATGCTCTGGTCACTGGGGTCGGGGGGGGGGGGGCAGTTTGGTTTGTTTGTGTTTTAGTTTCTCCCTCTCCCCAAACGTATTCTCACCTCAGGGCCTTTGCCTGTGGTGTCTACTGGAACACATTTCCTCCTGTGTTTTTCTGATGGTTCACTAACTTTTCATTCTTCAGGCCTCAACCTAAAAGTTTCACAGTCACAGAAAGGCCACTAACTCCCATATGGAGTACAAATACCTGCACTGGATATGCTTTAATTCAGCATGTTGTTTCCTCCTCAGCCTTTGTCTTAAGTATTTGCTTCTTGGTGTGCATGTGACTGACGGCATTTGTGTGTGTCAGTCTTTGACACTGGACAGTAAGCTCCATGCTGACAGAAACTATATTTGTTATTACTCATATTGTATTCCCAGGTCCTATCACTTAATAGATGTTCAATAAATATGTGTTGAATGAAATGAAAGAAATAAGTGACACAGAAGATAAGAGAGTCAACTAGGATCAAATGAAATAACAGAAGGCGTCTGAACATATTTGTCAAAGTCTAAAGGCCAAAAAAATGGAGTAAATGACTGTCATTATGTAACCATGCATACGCAATTACTGCCCATTACTTTATAGAAAGAGCAACTATGTCAAAAGACATGAATTTGCATTTGGGGACTTGGCAATCCCATTTCTCAATCTTGTGCTGCACTCTGGGAACTCCGACAGCGGGCAGGTAGCCTTCCATGTGGGGAGACATGCTGAGCTCCTCATGACTCCTCTACTTGAAGTAGTTTTCTATCCTCTTCATCAAGAAAAATGCCTTGTCATCATCCCTTGTTCTCGAAAAATTGATGCTCTGCTTGACCCTCGACATCCTCAGAGAGAATCAGATTCCCTCCTTCCTCTCCTTTTCTTCCCTGTGTCATATACCCTTTGACTACTTCATGCATGACAGGTTGTTGACACATCCATCCCTCTTGCTAGACTCGGAGCTGGTTGAACATAGCGGCCATGCTTCCTTCATTTCTGAACCCACCCATGCATCAATCAATTCATTGATTGAGCATCTATAATATGCTAAGCCATGAGGCCTAGAACAGAGTACAGAGGCGGCCATACAATAGACCCTCAAAGCGTACTTGGCCAGAGGGGGAAGAATGAGCCTGCCTCCAGCCTCATTCTCTTGACCCAACCTCACCAGTCAGAGGGGGTTCAACTGAGAATGGTAAGAAGAGAAAACCACCCAGAAAACACAATAAGACTAGATGCCATGAGTCAGGCCGGTAGTAGCCAAGTCAGATGCAAAGGGAATCCCTGCCTCATACTTACTCCGCCGCTAGAGCAGCGAGAGAAAGACAGGTGCGATCACCAGGGATCCAACCCAGGGGTGCTTTTGCCACTGAGCACAGGAGAAGAGGGGAGAACGTGTTCTTTCCAGGAGGAGGAGGCAGCACGGAAAGGGGTCACCAGGGCAGTCCCTTTTCTCAACCCCGCCCATCACGTGGGTCATCCACTCTCCCTTATGGAAAACCAAGAGCCTGCGAGAACTTCCTTCCCAATATCTGTGAATGGGTTGAGTCCCTGCAGCATGTGAGTATGGACTGGGCTGGCAATGCAGGGAAAGCGGAAATGGCTCTCCTTGCTGCCACCCTCTCAAGGGAATTTTTAAAGTCTGGATCACTCTTAAAATTGAGTCTCTGCATTTAAGGGTGAAGGGATGAGGTCATTCCATTAAAACTATACATTAGTCAAGACTTCATGCATAATTTCAAGAAATGTGGAAATAAAAAATAATGCCAGGAGCATACATTCAAGCCAAGAGGTTAGAAAACCACCCTGACATGGCTATTAAATCAAGGATGCTGAAATATACAAGCTTAATGCATTTATAGTTTTCAAAATTCTTGCTTCTCAGTGGAACCTTTGCCCTAAAGCACTCGGCCACTTCGAGGCACTCGAATTGAAGTTTACAAAATGACTCATTTACAGAGCATGATGGCCCCTGTCTGCCTCCCAAGCCCGTCTCCTACAGCTGCCACTTACTGTGAGTTGTTTGCTTTTAGCAAAAGGCCACCAGCCCCGCACGCGCTTTTGCTGGAATATGGAGATCTTGCTCTCCTCACTCGCATTTTCAAACTTGGCGAGATCACAGGCTTTGGCAGTCTTGGCTGCTCGGGGGAAACTGTTGAGGTTCATTTCCAGGGAGCCTGTGAAGAGATGCCCTTAACAGTTACAGAAGGGCTTTAGAGTCCATCACCAGCAATTGTTCACCCACACGTTCGTTCGTTCGTTCATTCATTCATTCATTCATTCATCCATTTACTCACTAGTCATTCAACCAGTACCACATGGGATCACTAGCATGCGCTAGGTTTTGGGGATGCAAATATGACCAAGACGTGTACCAAACGTGGTAGCAGGTAGTAGACAGGGTCAGAGCTACAATATATAACTTTTGAGCCTCAGTTTTGGATGCTGTCACTGCCGGACATCTTACCTCCTCCCTGAGTGCGTGGGGATTACGTTCCTATCCTCTGAGCTCTCCTCTGCCTTAGCGTGGATCTGCCTATAAGAACCTCCTTCCCCAGCTCACTTTCCTCTTTGAGTCCAGTAACCTCCTCCAGGTGGGGGACTAAGTCTTAACCGTCTTTGTAGCTACTATCTAAGACTTAATGGGCTCTCTCAAAGTATTTTCAATGAGTGAAAATTACGGAAGGTAAGACAGTGACACAAGAGTATTTTATCTCTCTCTCTCTTTAATAACCTTTTCCTATTACAGAAATAATATTTGTTAATTGTGAGCATTTACAGCATGTACATAAGCAAGAAAAAAATAGAAAACTTTCCTGTGATTCCATCCCCGCAAAGTTGACCACTGCTCATTAGCTCTTATTCTGGGAGAGTGATTGTTTCTTTGCCTGTCCCTGATTATCTCTTTCTCTGAAACATATAAACATATATTTTACAGAAAGAGGATTTTTTCTACACTCTTTTTTCACTTAGTGCATCCTGTATAACTTCCAACTCACTAAATGAATATTTTTAATGGCTGCAAGATTATCATTTATTGAGTGCTTATTATGTATGAGTTTTCAAATTATATTATCACATGTACAGCTCCAAACACTCTCTGAGGTATGTAGTATTACTATCCCCATTTTACAACTGGAGAAAACTGAGGTACAGAGGGGACTAGTGACTAGCTCAAAATGTAACAGCTTCTTAGTGGTAGAGAAAAGATGATTTTAAGTCTGTTTGAAAATGTGTCCTCTGGGGCACCTGGGTGGCTCAGTCAGTTAAGTGTCTGACTTCAGCTCAGGTCAGGATCTCAAGGTTTGTGAGTCTGAGCCCCATGTTGGGCTCTGTGCTGACAGCTCAGAGCCTGGAACCTGCTTCAGATTCTGTGTCTCCCTCTCTATCTGTCCCTCCCCCACTTGTGCTCGCTCTCTCTCTCTCAAAAATAAAATAAAATAAAATAAAATAAAATAAAATAAAATAAAATAAAATAAAATAAAAATAAATTAAATAAATAAATAAATAAATAAATAAAAGATGTATCTTCTACCATAAGGATGCACTGTAACTTATCCAGCCAGTCCCCTAGGAATGGCTATTTGGAGTGTTTCTAAATTTTCTGTTATTGTAAATTGCACTGAAATTATCTTTGTAGCTAAATCAGACCAAACTCTCCCAAAACTGGGACAAAATCCTTAACATTAATGTGAGCTTTACGAAACCACCCGCTTACCCAGAAAGTCATCTGAGGACAGCGTTTCAAAATCCCAAACCTGAAGCACCAACACGGCTGGTGTCTTACACTCCATCTTCTCTAAGGAAAAGATGTTTTCCCTCTTAGTAATAACCATTTGCTTCTCAGCTGGGAGGTACTGAAATGGAAACAGGAAGCGCCAGTTGAAATTCCCCTCGCCAGTCAAGGAGTTGTAATGCACGTCTGTCTCCTGCCTGTCATCTTCCAAACACTTTATCCACCTGAATGAAGACAGAAAAAGAATTACAGACTCTGCGTACATTTATTCAGGCATCAGTATAATCAAGAGTGATTCAACTAGTTTCAATGTGGTCACAGATCATAGTTTTTAAATGATATAGTTAGACTCAGATGGAAGTTTCCATTGAATCTGAAAGAAATAAATAGCAGTCAAAGGGACTGAGGCAGAAACAAGATTCTCATTGTAAGCTAGATTTGGGAAATGACTTCATTGCTCTGGGATAGCCCTGAAGCCCCATGCAATAAAGAAGGAAAACTCAGGGGCCCCTGGGTGGCTCAGCTGGCTGAGCGTCTGACTTCGGCTCAGGTCATGATCTCACGGTTCGTGGGTTTGAGCCCTACGTCGGGCTCTGTGCTGACAGCTCAGAGCCTGGAGCCTGTCTTCAGATTCTGTGTCTCCCTCTTTCTCTGACCCTCCCCTGCTCATGCTGTCTCTTT
Source organism: Hyaena hyaena (assembly GCF_003009895.1). Lineage (NCBI taxonomy): Eukaryota > Metazoa > Chordata > Mammalia > Carnivora > Hyaenidae > Hyaena > Hyaena hyaena. Next base: position 2,727,567 of record NW_024080694.1, read on the forward strand.
GTCTCAAAACTAAATAAAACATTTAAAAATTCTTTTAAAAGAGTATGACTCTTAGTTTCGGCTCAGGTCATGATCTCCTGGTTAATGAATTTGAGCCCCACATTGGGCTCTGTGCTGACAGTGTGGAGCCTGCTTGAGATTTTTTCTCTCCCTGTCCCTTGCCCCCTCTCAAAATAAATAAATAAACATTTTTTTCAAAAAAGAGGGAAAACTCAGGAAATGTGAAGGGCAAGTGTAATCTGAGTTTCCTTTCCCTCTGGGGACTATTACTGAGGGAACCACCTCGGCACCCATTGCCCTGGGGCCTCTATAATTGGCCTGGTTTAGACTTGTGGTATCAGGCCTATGATTGGTCCCCTCCTCTCTGGTTCTGAGCCTCAAAAACCCAGAGGCCTGTATCAGTGTGGCAGGGAGAGTAGCAGCCTGTCTGCACCCATCTGGATTCTAATCCTGGCTCTGCCATTACTCCCTGGGAAGTCATGGATAAATGATCTAACCTCCATGTGCCTCTATTTCTTTCTTTTTTTTTTTTTTTTAATATTTTTATTTATTTCTAGAGAGAGAGAGGCAGCACAAGCAGGGGAGGGTCAGAGAGAGAGGGAGACACAGACTCCGAAATAGGCTCCAGGCTGTGAACTGGCAGTCAGCACAGAGCCTGACGCGGGGCTCAAACCCACGAACCGTGAGATCATGACCTAAGCGAAAGTCGGACGCTTAACCGACTAAGCCACCCAGGCGCCCCCATGTGCCTCTACTTCATCTGGAAAGTGGAAGCAATTACAGTACCTAGTTCACAGGTTGCTCCGAAGAATTATAAGTGCTTTGTGTCCTCCAAATTTTATTAAATGATATTTTCTCTTAGTATCATCTGATCTTTCTCCTCCATCCTCTGTATAGAGTAAGCTACCATTAATACATTATCCCCTAGTACTTTATCCATGGTGAATTATTGAGAAAATAGGTGCTTTTAATTCAAGCTAATTGATAATTCCAAGCAATTTACTTTCTGAAAGCAGACATCCCTTCCCCACAAGTCAGGGAAAGATAAAGTACTTCTACATCCTAGAGGAGTGGAACCACTCAGAGTGTGGATGCAATTACTTAGGTAAAGATGGTGCTCCCTCCACCAAGCCATATGTGATATCCATTAGGAGGCAAGGAGCGTGTTAGTTGTTAGAGGAGTGATGGTAGCACACAGAGATGGTCTTTGCCTTCATGGAGCTATAGCCTTAGAGGGAAGGGGATGGAGGGATGGGGGGTGGCAGCAGTCACTACTGAGAGATGTCAAAGACCCTGTGGTGGCACATCATAACAAGGGAAAGAAGCTCAACATGACTAGAGAGCAGAAAGCAAGATGGGGCTGGAGACATAGGAGGGGCTAGTCATACAGGATATTTTAGGACATATTAGGGATCTGAATCTTTATCCAGAGAAAATAGAATATCATTAAAGATTTAAAGTATAAGGTTGACTTGATCAGATTATGGCTTGAAAACATAACCCATGTTTCAACATAGAGAGCAAGTTATTAGAGTCAAGAGTGAATACGGAGAGACCAAGCCACATGGTACTGGTACTTCAGTGGCCCCAGCAAGAAATGATGGAGAGAAATACCATGGCTGTGGTGTGGTGAAGACGGGGAGAATGGACAGTGCCAATAACTATTTGGGAAGGACAATGGGCAGGATTCAATGGCATACTAGAAATGGAGTCAATGAACAACACTGTTTCTTGTTTGGGGAAGGCAAAGAGATACCAGAATGAGGTGAGATGAGTTCACTACTTCTGAGATGGGTTTTATCCAAGGGGACATGTTTGAATCACTTTACTGCCTCACTTCCCTCCATGATTAAGGGCTCAAAGGAAGCCTACCAATGTGTTTGCGTCATAGGCAACATGAGAGAGGGGTTGGGGGGAGGGAGGGAAAGAAAGAGAGGGAAAATGTGGTTTCCTGAGTTCCAGGTTGGCATCTTTCCTTTCAGGAGAACTACTGAAGAGTAAGGTATGACTGTTAGCTTCTGTATTAGTCTTAACAAGGTTCTTAATACTGAATCTCTCATCAATTGTGCAACATCTCTCTACTTGGTTCAGGTGGAAAGGTATTATGAATGTCGCTCCAAAAGCTTAGGTATCCAACATTTAACTGAAAGAGATATTTCTATAATAAGATTTCCTCCCCAAAACATTTGTATAAGATAATAACTCTTAGCAAAGTGACCAAATAATATTTGACAAAGGAAGTGACCTTATCTAAGAAGGTAAGATGGACTCCTTTTGTGGGAGGTAAGTGGAGAATCTTTCGGAAGGCATAGGTTCAGTTAGAGGTTAAAGGAGGAAGGAGGGGAAGAAAAGGGAACATGGAGTTTGTTGACGACCTTACCCTTTAACATAAATATCGCTTGACTTTTGTCCTGTGAAGATATTCTCATCCTCTAAAATGACATCTTCAGTGTTCCAGATGGTCACTCTCAATTCATACCTGAGATAAGGGAAGGCAGCATTAGGCTAAAGACCTTGAAAGCTGAGTCAGCTGGTGTCTATGGGATTCTGGGATTCCGGTGAGTCTATAGGCTTCCCCAACATTACCAAGTTCAAAAATATCGACACTTATGGTCTTAGTTCCATCAAAACCAAGTGTTCCAGCTTGAATTACCAAGAACATAAAGTTCTCTGAGCAGAAATCCCTTCCATTAGCTGATGTTTTTCAGAATGTTACAAAATATTGAAGCTCAGTAGCCCCTACACAAAACAGGGTCTATCATTTCAATCATCACCACTATTACCATTACTGTCACTTGCCCCTGCTGTAAATGGCCAGATGGAAATGAGATATGATTATCAAGTGCTTATTTATCAATGTAACTGATGTTACAATGCAAGAATCAACATCATTGAACAAATGTCATGATCTTTAATCTGCTACCATGGTCTCTTTCCCTGAAGGTACGGCTGCAGATGACTTACCCTTTCGGCTGCCTTGGCGAAATGTCAACTGGAGGTCCAGGTTGAGGCATATCTTTGGGAAACATGTCCACCCACATCTGCAGGCGGCCCTTTTTAAGAAAAGATCTCCTTTAACTCTGGTGGGGGTATCACATGGGCAACTGACTTCATGGTTTTAACAGTTCCCTTTACTAGAAATGGATATTAGCTACATATCATATCTTATCATATCATATGGATATTATTCCTATTATACATGTTTAGAATATTTGTTGACAAAGACAGAACTTACATTTTTATTAAGAATTAGAGCATATGTTAAGAAGCAGATAAAGGACAAGCTAACCCTTATTGAGCACCTACGATGTGGTAGACACAGTGCTATGTACGTGATAAACATAGCAATTCTCCCAATATCCCCAGTGGGTAGATGTTATTATTCCTACTTGGCAGATGAGAAAACATCTTGCCCAAACTTCCACAGACAATATGTAGCAGAGTCTGGATTCAACCTTTGTCTGTGGATTCCAGAGATCCTGTTTTTTCTATAAACTCCTAAGGATTAAAAAGATAATACTATCTGTCAGAAGTATCATGCTCCATTGTTTCCAATGTATCTTACCATCATTATCTCCATTACTGCTTACCCCTGCCACATTGTCTGTGTTATACACTAAACAACAACAACTAAGACTCAGAGAAGTCAAAGAAATGATATGAATCCTGTGGCTAATGAGTGGCAGAATAAGGCCTCCCATGCCTTGCTTGGACTCCATACATCAGAATTTACCCTGTTGCAAGGGATCTGAGAGCCCATGTGGGGAGAAGGTGCAGTGGATTCAGTGCTCAGCTCCGTTGTATACATTCTAAGTACTCCATTAGCTCAGGCAAGAAGGTGAGTGACCAGCAGGGACTGGGATGGTCAGGGGAGATTTTATAAGAAGGAAGCAGGGGAGGGAGGGAGGGAGGGAGGGAGGGAGGGAGGGAGGAAGGAAGGAAGGAAGGAAGGAAGGAAGGAAGGAAGGAAGGGTGTTTCTGACAGAGCAGGGAGGATTTGTAGGATTTAGGTGAAGGAGGGGCTTTGGCTAGAAAAGAAAAGAGCTTTCCTGGGGAAGGGACAATGTCAACAAAGAGCTAGGATTTGGGAAGAGAGGGGCCAACTAATGACAGATCACAATCCTAAAGAGATATTAACATTCACTTGTAACCAAAAAGCCACATAGCAAAATGAAACACGCCAGTAACCAAAAGATTTTAAATATCTGGCAGCAAATTTCAGGAAACAGTCATAGGCTTCCCTTTCGAGGCGCTCTCCCACACGTGCTGTCACCAGTGTTACAGCCCAGCGCCGCTGAAATAGCTGTGTGGGTGTTCCTGCTCAACTAGAGTTAAGCTCCTGGGTTTTGCCCAAGTGACACGGTGAGTGAGTCCAGGGCTGGGATAGGTCTACAACTCAAACTGCCTGGGTAAAACCCCGGCTCTACTACTTAGCTGCTGATTAACTTTGAGCAAGTTGCTTAAACTCTCTGAGCCTCACTGTCTTCATCTTAAAATTAAGGATCATAATAAGGACATCATGAGGCTGTACTAAAGAGTAAGAATACGGTGGCCTACATACCCCTATTTGTCTAGGAAAACCCTGGTGGTGTTCTTTATACCAGCTTAGTTATTAACAGTGGCCTCTTACACTCTGAAAATGGTCATCACTTGAATAAAACAACTCTATGGTCATCCTAATTAGGTGAGATTTTATGTAAAGGACCTAGTACATAAGTACATATTAATTATGTACCTATAATTAATAAGTACACATTAAGAAGGCTGTTAATAAAATTGATCTTCTCTTCCCTTCTAACTCAGATCTCTGGTTATTTTTCTTCACACAGTTTCCTCTTGCCAGTTCTTCAAAATGAGACACCAGCTGTTGCTTCTCTGGAAAACTAGTGAACTGTGTAGTTACTGATAGATTCTGGACAGTCTTGGGTATATAAGATGGGTTTTGGTTTCTCAAATATCAGCATTCTTTCTGAAGAGTTTGATAACTCAAATCCATTAAAAAGGCAAAAAGCACTAAATCCAACTCTGGCTTCAGGGCAGAACTTCTCAACCTCAACATTATTGACATTTGGGGCTGAATAATTCTTTGTTGTGGAAGCTGTCCGTGCACTATGGGATGTCTGGTCGCATCTCTGACCTCTACCCGCTAGAGGCCAGCAGTACCCCCACCCACACAAGACAACCAAAAATATTCCCAGACATTGCTAAATGTTTGGGGCAGGGAGGCAAAATTGTCCCTGGTTGGGAACCATTATTCTAGGGCACATTAGATTAACTTTTAGGGATGAAGTCCTATTCCTTGGGGATGAACACTCCAATTGGGGCCAGAATTCTCTTGGCCACTACCTGCTCCATTCCTGGCTTATCCTTGTGGTACAGCGGCCGAGTTTCTATGTGCTCAGGAACCAGCCTACACCCAACCTCTGGTATATCCTCCCAAGAGTGTAAAACCCTAAGGGCCAGGTGCTCATAAGATTCCACCGTCTCATCTGCATGGAAAAAAAGAATAATAAAGATAGTTATCAGATATACGTTCTTGTAATGGAACAGTGATGGGCTGTCAGGCGCACTTGTAAACGCTTTCCTAAAGGTTAAATAAATATACTGAGGCACAGGGAGAGGGCAAAACAGCAAAAAGACAAAAAGGACAAAGAGAGAACTGAGAGAGGTAGGGGTAGAGTGAAGGGAAGGGAAAGAGACCAGAGGTTTAGAGAATGGGAAGTGAGATGAGTCGGCAAAATTGGAGAGCAGTCAAGGTCTCAGAGTCGGGGGCTCCATTTGCACCTTTAATTAGATTTCTCTAGAGCCTATGACCTACAGGCTTGGCTTCAAGATACTGGAAAGAGTATGTTTCCTGGAGATTTAAGGTTGTTTGCTAAGGCCATAGTGTGAGAGGGCCTGGTGAATCAGGGTGGCCCTGAACAAGGTGGTGAAATCCACACACTATGTGTTCGTGGAGGCCTTGTCTTTCCTACTTGCTGCTCCTTCCTGCCAACACACCTGCTCATAGGAAAGGTTCTCTGATCTGTCAATAAAGGCAATACAATATAAAAACTACTGGTAGAAAAAATATTTACAAAAATTGTTGAAAAAATCAAAAATTTTTGATAAAGTTTAGTGTGGTTTAATTTGACATCTGGAAGTTAAGCTTGGTTTTAGAAAAAGGCCACACAGACACACACAGCTCTCATAATAGCAATCATTACAATCAGTAAAAGTTCATAGCGATGAACACATAGTCAATGAACCAAATCTTGTCATAAAGTTTAATCAGCCGAGTACAGACTTGATGGACATCATTTCAGAGTTTTGGTGGGCAAAAACATGGTTTCATCATGAAATGTAGAATATGGACCAAGGACAGAAATTGACTTTAATACAGAATATTGTGAAAAAATATTTTTCTCAACAAAAACTCATTAATATGTCATTAATACACTATCCAAATGTCAAGTACTCTGAGTGCAAAAGCCTTCAAGAGGTTCTTGGAGTAAAATAACAAGGTGAAAAGAAATGTTGGCATCAAAGTGGAGGGATCAACATAACAGTGTGAAAACACCTGGTAATATGCCCTTAACTGGGTTCTCTGCATTGGATGCTCTGAAGCTAGGGTTTGCACATATGTAGCTCAACTTCTATGAATTCGCATCAAATGGACTGAAATGGCATTACAAGAATTGTTCTGCATCATTAAAGTAAAGTAAAGGTGGCTTTTCTTTTCTCATCCAAAATTTAAGAAAGCCTCTCTAGGATCTTCTTGGTATGTTCCACGATGTTGTATGGAAAATCTGCTTCATCGTACCAAAATAAGAGAGTTGTTGGTATAGTATGTGTGAGGGTAATTTGGGTTGTGTCCAATTATTTATTTTATATAAGAATTATTTTGAGGTTACTGCCTACCTTCCAACACAACACTCCTGTTTATGTGATACGTGCTGTAAAAATATCAGAAGTGTGCAAAAATATGTATGAGGAAGTTCATGGTAGCACTGTCCAAAAAAAAAAAAGTGGACACAATGTAAATAAAGGACACAACCATAAAATGAAATATTATAAATAATAGTTCAAAGAACAAAGAAAAATCATCACAATACCAGCATGCAGCATGCTTGTTTCTGAATTTGAAGATTGTGAGTGATTTTCTACCATGAACATGCATTTACTTTACAATAGAGGACGGCTGTCCCCAGCCAGAAATACTACCAGAAGCAGTCTTTTCTTTCTTTCTAAAAAAAATTTTTTTTTTAATATTTACTTATTTTTGAGAGATAGAGAGAGAGCAAGTGGGAGAGGGCCAGAGAGAGAGGGAGACACAGAATCCAAAGTAGGCTCCAGGCTCAGAGCTGTTAGTTAGTATAGAGCCTGACACGGGGCTTGAACTCACTGACCATGAGATCATGACCTGAGCTGAATTCAGATGCTTACCCGACTGCGCCACCCAGGAGCCCCAGAAGCTGGCTTTTCAAAAGAAGAACAACATCAGCAGGCTACACTGTGGGAGTTACCTGTGTCCTTCTCTGTGAAGACTGTTCTTCCAGAAAAGACCTGATTTCCTATCTGTATTTTCCCAGGGCGAAAGTAGGGTCCATCCAGTTTATTGTCTTTACAGAGCTTTGTGAGGATCTCGGTAGGTTTGGATGTGTCTCTCCAGGCATTGTATCCTTCTCTGAAAAAAGGAGGAAGGATGGGTAAGGTGAGGCCTGCCTTCTCCTAGGAGGATACACTCAAGGTATCTAGTAAAAGGACCTGGTGGCTTCCTTCAGATGTCTTGCCATTCTCTACACTTGGGACTAATGTGTTTTGTTTTGCTGTCTCTCTTTTCTGGTCAACACCTCTGCAACTACGTGCTTGACATAAAAGTCCTTTGAAGGTAGTTCTTGTTTTTGTTTTGTTTTGTTTTGTTTTTGTCTTGTTTTGTTTTGTTTTAAGCAATGTACCTTAGAAAATTTTGAAGCGAAATTCACATAGTATAAAATTGATCAATTCAGTGGCATGCAGTACATTCATAATGTTGTGCAACCACGGTCTAGTTCCAAAAACTATTCATCCCTCAAAAGAACACCTGTACCCATTAAGTGGTTGTTCCTTAATCCCTGCCCCTCTTGGCCTTTGGCAGCTAGCCGTCTGCTCTCTGTCCCTATGGATTTCTTTGCATGCAGTTCTTCTTTTGTCCTGTCCCTTGCCTAAGTGCCATTTGACTACTTCTAAGAGGAAAGCCTAGCTCATCCTTTCAATTTCTCTGCTCTTTTCTCCCCTTCCCACCTCACTGAAATCATAGTGGAGACTCATGTCACAGGTAGCGATTCTAGATGTGCTGTTTCTCAAATCAGGGATTTTCCTGGTGGTTAGTTTCTAAATCTTTCCAACCCCTTCTTCCCTTAAACACCAGCTGTTTGGTTAAAAAATATTAACTCACAATGAAATGCTCCCTGTGACCCATGACCAAGACAAGCTTGGATTTCTCTGCTCACTGGGACACAGGATCCATCAGAATGTAACTTAAGTTTTTAAATAAATCAAAACATAACCATAAAGCAGTTTTCCTACCGTGCCAGACACATGAGGATCCTGAAAAGTTCACCCAAGCCATGCCCAGAGCCATACATTCATAGGCTCCCCAGAAACACGTGCTCATTTTTGTTTTTGCTTTGGGGTGTTTTGGGGGATGCTCTCATCTATTTATTTTAAGTTTATTTGTTCTGAGAAAGAAAGCATGTGCATAAGTGGGGGAGGGGAGGAGAGAGGGAGAGAAAGAATCCTAAGCAGGCTCCACGCTGTCAGTACAGAGTCCCATGTGGGGCTCAAACCCTCAAACCGTGAGATCATGACTTGAGCTGAAATCAAGAGTCAGATGTTCAACCGACTGAGCCACCCAGGCGCCTCTATTTTTAAAAATGTACCAAACAAAGGTTATGCTCCCTGGTAGCCCCACCATCAGGAAATTCTACGGAACAGAAGATACACCACGCTTGCCTGTGGCTTCCTCCCTTGACTTCAGAGTGAGAAGAGCCAACCATTCTCTGAAAGGCACCTTCTCGGGTACTTCGGATGTGTAAACACCCCAGGGCGGCTTATACATTCACCAGAGTCTCCGAAAGGAACTGGATTTGTGGGCTATCAAAATAACGATTTCAAAAAATATTTAATGACACTACAGAATGCTCATATGAGTAGGTGACAACAAGCAGCTTACAAAATGACATGGATAGAGAGAGCATGAGGCCAACTTTGGGGGAAAATAGTGCAGGAAAAATCCTAAAAGGAAATACTTAAGAATTTTTTTTAATAGAAGTTATGTCTGGGTGGTACAATTTGAGCATTATTCTGTACTTCCTCAATTTTCTCCAATGAATACATATTATTTCACATTCAAGAAAAATGTTTCTAAAATTACACCATGGAAATCTAATGAACGTTTTTATATTTTCCTGGCTGACGTTCGTAAGATTTTTATTTTTTCTTAAGACATCAGATAAAACACACTTAAAGAAATATAGAGCTGGTAGTCTATATTTTGAAATGAAGCAGAATTCAAAATCAATGTAAAGAGTAAGAGCTGGGTCCACTCCTCCCTCTTTGTAAGGTGTGGATAACAACTCCTGGGTTTGAGAGAACTGAGTGAGGTGCAGCGTCTCGTATATCCTAAGCACTCAGGAGTGTTCATCATAATTCAATGGGATATGGGTATCTGTATTCTGTTAATAATTCTTCTAACATCATTCTTCACCGCTAGGCCCAGCCAACTGAGTGAACATGTATAATTCAGCTCTTGACTCTTGAAGACCCCGCCCTGGATTCTAAATCAGCACTACCTCCCCAGCCCCAACCCTGGAGTACAGTGAACAATTTCCCCAAGCAGCCCTGCTGACATGGAACCCCTCTGAGACAGTCAAGCTGAGCCTCAACTGGCCTTCCCCGTAATGGCGGTGTGAAAGCATGGCGGTGTGAAAGCATGGCGGTGTGAAAGCATGGCGGTGTGAGGCGCAGCAGCTGAGCACCAGCAGTGCCCACCCCTACCCACCTCCCAGCTCCCTGCAGGAGGAACTTACATCTCGTACTGGCTCTGCAAGCCACAGATGGCTCGGTGTCTGCTGTAGAAGCGGTTCTCCAGGTCGATCCGGGTCTCACCAATGAGGTCATCTGTCCCAATCATGTCATGGTCATAGATAAGGATGGAGAGCAGGGACTCCTTTGGGAACGTGGCCTGGATCTCAAATGACCTGTGGTCCAAGTAAAGGCATTAGGAGTCAACAGCATCTAGCAACACAGGGAAGGTCTGCCAGCTCTGCTTTTAGCTAGCCTGTGGTTCATAACTCATACTCAGCAACTCAGTGAATGGTTAGCAGGTACTTATTTGGTTTAGTGTTTCATTGAGATTCAATCAATTTCCAATTCTGCTGTCAATTTCCAGTAGCCCATAGTCTCCCCTTCCATGGGCTGTGTCCTACAGTCTTCATCCAGGATGACAGCAAGATGGGCGTGAAAAACTTAAGGGTTTGCACTTGACCAGAAATGGCTTCCAATTCTGTTTCTTTTTCTTTTTCTTTCTTTTTTTAAAGTAGGCTCTATGCCCAGTGAGGAGCCCATCATAGGGCTTAAACTCACAACCCCGAGATCAAGACCCAAACTGGGATCAAGAGTTGGGAGCTCAACCGATTGAGCCACCCAGATGCCCCCTGACTTCTAATTCTGGATTTGAGTCTGCACCTTCCCGGGTTTAAAACTTTGGACAAGTTATTTCATCCCTCTCAGCCTCCTTATGTGTAAATAGGGATCAGTATGTCTTCAATGATTTAATGGCCATTAAATGTTATATTGTTTACACAAAGCACACATTTAGTTTCCAGGTATTCAACTGGTCCCCAGTAATTATCATTCCCTGTCCCCTCCACTGTTGCTTCATCAGGGAACGTCATCGGAGTTTGTTTTAAATGAAAATCTCTTTGAAGATGGAAAATCCTAGAAACAGAATTACAAAACTGCAAAGCCATCTCTGGAAAATTCTGAGCCCCTTGACAACAGACAGCTATCTCCTTCATCTCTGCATTGCTGAAGCCCTCACTTTACCTGCAGAGAGCACACAACTGAATATTCCTCAGAACTGAAAGGGGTCTCAGGAATCACCATATCCAGTCCCTTCGTTTTACAGACAAGGAAACTGAAATCCAGAGAACATAAGTGACTTCCTGCACTAGACCATAAGTCAGGTCAAACTAGGATCCGTGCCAGTTGCCTGACCCCCCAGCTCTGAGCTCATTCCCTGATACCACACCAAGGCAAGGTACCGAAAGGAAAAACAGTGTTGTGGGATTTCCTGGGACAATGTGTTATCCGTGCTGCTGAGCATTAGAGGAGATAATTAAGAAATAGGTTTTGAGTGAATATAGGGAAGTGTCTTCTTGAAAGCACAATCAAGGACGCACCAGCGTTCTCTGGCTGTTCCCAATTCTGGCTGCCCTGCGACAGGTGGGGTGGGCTGGTCTGTGAGTGAGTGGCCAAGACGAGAAGGGGAGGAAGGGACAACGGAAGGCCTCGTTATTTCCTTCCATGTCCGCTGGCCTGTCTGGGCTGCTGCCCTTGCGGTCAGACCCACTTAGCCCTGGCTCTCCCTCTCCAGTGTGGCAGCCCCTCCAGTCCCTGAGCCAATTAACACTCCTCCGAGAGAAAGAAGCAAAGATACCACAGCTGCACTCACTGTAACTGACTGAGGCAGGTCTACAGACAGGGCTGTGCGGGGAAGAAACCCACGTGTCTTCCACTGGAAGGCAAGCATTGCCCGGGGCCCCAAGATGTTGATTCCAAACTGTACCTGATATTCTGGACATGTCTCACCAGGAAGCCTCCAGCCACCATCTCTGAGGCTGGCTGTCACACAGCTGCTACCAGCGAGGAAGCCTTGTCAAGTGCTTAACTACCTTGGCAACCATGACAGAAGACTCAGTTGCTTTGGTCCGTCTTCCCAAGTGGAGTGTTCGTTCACAGATTAACCTCTCCTGACTTTTCTATGGAGCTGTCATTAAAAGAACTACCCAGAACACCTCACCATGGTCGGACTTCCAGTCACCAGGGGAAAAATTAGGCTTACCAACTTGTGTGTCAATAAGATACTGCCTCTGAACACAATGGTGTTGAGAACAGAGGAGGCACTGGGGCACCTGGCTGACTCAGTCAGAAGAGCGTGTGACTCTTAATCTCAGGGTTGTGAGTTTGAGACCCACGTAGGGTATAGAAATTACTCAAAAAGAGACAGAGAGAGAAGGAAAGCATCATGAAATGGGTAAAAGCTGAGCCTTATTGAAACATTTCAGTACCTCTAAGCTTCAGAGGAAAGATGTCGCATTCATCCATTCTTTTATGTATTCGTTTGTTCATTTGACATTTATTATACACTCACTGTGTGCCAGGCAGTATTAGTTAAGAAGATGAGGAAATACCGAAGTCTGTGGATATGTACCACCTCAGGGTGACGCAGAGTGGCGGGGCCCATTAAATCTGACTGGAAACTGAAGGCTTGTCCATCCATCTGTTCTTTCTTTCTTTTCTTTCTTTCTTTCTTTCTTTCTTTCTTTCTTTCTTTCTTTCTTTCTTTCTTTCTTTCTTCCTTCCTTCCTTCCTTCCTTCCTTCCTTCCTTCCTTCCTTCCTTCCTTCCTTCCTTCCTTCCTTCCTTCCTTCCTTTCTTTCTTTCTTTCTTTCTTTCTTTCTTTCTTTCTTTCTTTCTTTCTTTTCTTTCCTTCTTTCTACCAATACCTGTTGAGCATCTATGTGCTCTGTTGTAGGTCCTGGGGACACAGCATTGAACAGACTAGACCAAGACCTGCTCAAATGAGCTTACCCTCCCGTGGGGAGATGAGCAACAGCCAATAAACACAGAACATATCAATTCATGAGGGAAAGGAAGGCAGGCAAAGTGCCAGGGGCATCAGGGGGTAAAGCCTGTGACATCCTCATTCAGGGAGGTCACAAAGAGGGTCAGGAACAGGGACCCTCTACCTTACCTGCTGGAAGACACAGGACTGAGCCAGCAAATCCTGTCCCTGAGTAACAGTGAGAAACGCATCCAACAAAGCATCTACATGTGGAGAGCTTCCAGAAGTGGCACCACAGTGCCAGAGGCTGGAGGGAATATTCTATCAGCCTCTTCTTTTGTTTACCACAGCCATAAACAGGGCTCATAAAACCAGCTTAATTCATGGCCCTGAAGTAGCTAATAAAAAGTGACTACAAAAGATCTGGCAAAATGAAGTGCTGGTTACAGAAAGGGAAGGTAATAATAAAGGTCATCTCTGCATCAGGGAAGCAAGGGCAAGCTTCCCTGGCACGACTGTTCTACTCATTTTCATTCATCGGAACAGGCAAGATCATTTATTGCTTCATTTCCTCCAGAGCAATAAAGTGTTAAGAGGTTGGTTCTGATCAAATGTCAGAGGGCCCACCGTGATCATGAAAGTGTGAATGAACTTAAATGAGGCTGATGGAGAGTTCATCTCACGCTCCTTGTTTTGCAAGAAAAAAAAAAAGAAATTGAATACAGTTAAGATGTATCCTTGCTAAAATGATTAGCACGGGGGAGAGGAAGGAAGCAAATGTTTTTTGAGCATCAGCTATGCGTTAGTGTGGACAATGTGGTGTGTATTTAATCGTTTAAAGGCCACTGGGAGTCAAGTGTCATTATTATTGTTTGATCGAAAAACTGGGATCAGAGAAGGAAAGTCACCTGCATAAAGTTACACAGCCTATATGTGGCAGAATGTAAACCACATCTACCTGACTCCAAGGTTAAGAGCAAGCAGGTCCGCAAACAGAAACATGCGCCACACCGTGTCAGAAGATAAATGGGGCCAGTAGGGTTGCTGTGGACTGGAGGATGCCTTATTCACCTGAACATGCACACACGCAATGCCTGTTGCAACACTTCGCAGGAAAGCAAAACACAAGCAGAGGACACGGTTCGATTGGTTTACTTCAGGGGTCACCTCAAATGAGCTGCAAAATGATAGGATGGAAAAATCCCTTTGATAGGAGATAAAAGACCAAAGGCGTGACCCCCTTCTCCTCTACTCATGAGCTGTGTGAACTTGAATTAGTTTCTAAATCTCTCTGGGCTGTACTTGTCTTGTTTGTAAAAAGGAAATCTCTCTGTCCAAAGGAAGGAGGCTGAATCTGATGACCATTCAAGGTGTCTCTTAAATTTGAGATCTAGGAAAGTCATTCTTGGAAAACTATGGGCATAAAGGTCACCCTGTGCCACCAAATTCCTAAAGGGACCAAGGAAAGAATCTGGCCCTTCTCCATGAAGGTTAGGTTTGATAGGCTGTTACCATAGGCTGAGGACAGCTCTTAACCTTCTGCCACAGCCACTCAGACACACACACACATACACGCCAGCCCCCCAGCCTCCACCCCCCAGAAACATAGCAGGAGCAAATAAATGCACACAGCACATCACGACCCTGTGGCCACTGACCTTCCAAATACCGGGTTCAGTTGTTTGGGAATATATTTGTCCCGGTCTTTGATTTCCGTTTGGCCAAGCCTGATCACAATGTAGGGATCTGCTTTGCCGTCCGGATCAGCTGGGCTGAGATTAAATGCCTGGAGAGGAAAAAGAAAACCCTTTTGGACCAGTGGTTTCCAACACTGGCTGCACACTCAGATCACCTAGGAGTTAAAAAAAAATATGGATGCCTGTGTTCCATCCACAGATTCTAATTTAATCGGCCTTGAGCTTTGGGACTCTTAGAAGTTCTCTAGATGATTCCAGTGTGCAGCGAAGGTTAAGAACCACTGCTTTAGCCTCTCCATTCTGTCACTGAAAGAAAAGTTATCAGCTTTTCTCAAGTTGAACTTTCTCTGGAGGCATCTCCCCAGTGAAAGTAGCACTTGACACAGAGTAATGAGCACCATGCTTGACAGGAGCCAGAAGGCATGACTTTGAGTTCTGGTCCCACATCTTGTGTGATCGTGGGCATGCCATGTCTGCTTTCAGGGATCTAGCTGTAAAATAACCCGAGGGGGTGGGGGGGACCTGAAGGCTCATCCCACAACTGGTGGCCTGTGAATCCATGACCTCATCAGGCCTGCATTTAGCCAGGTGAGTAATGGTCTGTTTCTCAGAGGGAGGTCTGCTTCCAGATAACCTGGGTCTTAGCCCACCATTGGGCCATTGGGAAGCACTTTGTAAGGGAAGGCCCAGGGAGGGGGCTCCGGGGGTGGGGGGGATGATAAAAAGGACAAATTCTGCAGAGATGAGAGCGGAGTGAGAAGCTATCCTATTTTTAAGATTCTGTCCTACAGATGGAATGCATAATAAGCACACAGAGCTCTATTTTCAGGGATGTTGATTAGAGCATTGTTTAATAGCCACATTTGTAAACAACCTGTGTGTCAATTACCTAGGGAGAAACTCAGTCCAAAATACCCCTTCCCCATTTGCTCTCATCACGTCACCAAATTTTAATTCTTTACATAGCGGTTATCTCTAACATTCATCTCATTTATCTGTCCCTCTGTTTATTTTTATACTGTCTTAATCCCTACACCACCCCCTGGCTAGTACGTGATCTCCATCAGAGAAAAAGCACCATCTATCTTGTTCATTACATTATCTCCAGGACCTAGAACAGGGTCTTAGTATATGTTGAAAGGATGAATACATGGATACTACATTAATTCAAGTAAACACTAGGTGGCTGCTACAAAAAAGAGGAACACCTGTATATACTGATCTGGAAAATATCCAAATGATACTAAAAAAAAGGGAGAGATCAGTATGTAATGCATGAAGTAAGACTCTGTTAAATGAATACTTGGATGTAGCTGTAGACAAAGTGTAAATACAGCTGATTCTTGAAAACATGGGTTTGAACAGAGAAGGGTCCACTTACACGTAGGTTTTTTTAAATAAATAATAGCATAATACTGTAAATGTATTTTCTGTTCTTTATAATTTTTTATAATGTTTACTTATTTATTTTGAGAGAGAGACCACATGAGTGAGGGAGGGGCAGAGAGAGGGAGTGAGAGAATCGCAAGCAGGCTCCACACTGTCGGCACAGAGCCTGACACAGGGCTCAAACTCACGAACCATGAGATCATGACCTGAGCTGAAATAAAAAATCAGACACTTAACCTACTTTACTGTAAGAATACAGTATACAATACAAATGATATACAAAATACATGTTAATTGACTATGTAATCAGTAAGGCTTCCAGTCAACAACAGGCTATTAGGAGGTAAGTTTTGGGGGGATCAAAAGTTATACATGGATTTTCAACTAAGGGGGGGTTGACACCCTTCACCCCCATGTTGTTCAAGGGTCAACTATAGATCTGGATGTGTTTACATATTCATAAGAAAAGTACGTTATTTCTGGGGCTAGACTTGCAGAGGTGGGGAGATTTGATTTCTTTCTTGATACAACTTTTAAGTAGTATTATGTTTTACATTTTTGGATGTTTTATTAAATGAAATTAACTTATTATTTAATTCATTGACTAAATTTTAGCATGAGAGAGAAAACCACACAATCACTACTACTAGAAATGTCAGTGAAGGGGTGCCTGGGTGGCTCAGTTGGTTAAGTGTCAGACTTCCACTCAGGTCATGATCTCATGGTCCGTGAGTTCAAGCCCCACTTTGGGATCTGTGCTAACAGCTTTGAGCCTGGAGCCTGCTTCGGATTCTGTGTCTCCCTCTCCCTCTGCTCCTCCCCCGCTCACACTCTGTCTCTCTCTCTCTCCCAAAAATAAACATTTTTAAAAATTAAAAAAAGAAAAAAGAAATGTCACTGAAAAGCACTGACTGTCCCTAACTGCAAGGAATCTCTCCTCTTTGCAGCCAGGCCCACCACCTGGCTCTTCATTGTCCAGGCCCTTCTCTCACCACACTACTTCCTAAGCAGGCCTGATCCATACTCCTGGCCTTTATCTATAGGATACCAGACACATAAAATGTGTCCTGTGGATATTTGCTGAATAAGCAAATAAATAATAATCCTCTCCAATCTCTGCTGTCCAAGATATTTCCCCCTCTCTTTCCTACTGTTCATTCTCTCTATTTCTGGATTCCCTAAACTATGTTCCAAAGAACCATACTTCTGCTGGATTTTCTGTAGTGGGGGATGAAGCTGTGGGGCAAGAAGTTTAGAAAATACTGTTAAAGATTCAACAGTTAAATAGGCCTCTTTACTTCTGGAATTCTCATACCTTAAATGTGCTAATGGGCTTTGCTAATCTCAGGGGTTGGAAAAGGAAAAAAATATTATGTGTACTATTTCTCAAATTTATTTGAACACGGGGTCTGCTTCCTGAGGAGTGCGTATTAATGATGTCTCCCATGCCATGAGTGACCTCCTGAACAAAATTTTGAGTCTAAACTATCCTATGGGTGGGTGTTGAATGTAGATTACTCGAACTGCTGATGATTCTTTATAAGTACTTCTAATCTTTCCAACTAGATTGTCACTTCCTTGAGGGCAGAGACCCTGTATTTTTTTCTCATCACCACATCCTTGGTGAGTAGAACACGCCAGGCACACGGCAGTACAGAGGACACATGGAGGCTGCACCATGGAAAGGCACCATTTTCATTTTCCCTGAGTATTAGCAAATAATTCATCTTTGTTTCATGCTTCATTTCTAAAAAAGGATGTAGGCAATTTAAGCAAGGACTTGGTATAAAATAAGACTAATGCAATCAAAGGAGATTATGAAAATCAACTCCAAGGGCAGGAGATGAAAACAAATACACGAACCACAAAGGCTCAGCGGAGATTTGCTTTGATTGAACATCGGATCTGGCCCCAAGTTTCCAGGCAATCAGGTCAAAAAGTTTCCTAATTAAAGTGTGGTGCTCTCAGCCAAGAAACAGACCCTTAATTGTAGTGAAGAAACTGATGGTTACCAGAGGGGAGGCGGGTGGGGGGACAGGGGAACAGATGATGGGGATTAAGGAGTGCACTTGCCCTGATGAGCAATGGGTGATGTACGGAAGTGCTGAATCACCATATGGTGCACCTGAAGCAATACTATACTGTATGCTAACTAACTGGAATTTAAAGAAAAACTTATAAAAAGAAAAAAAGCGTGGTGCTCTCATTATCAGAAAGTAAGAAGCCTAGAGCAGAAATAATATTTTTCTTGGAAATACACTTGAAAGGAAATTTCTGACTGCAACAGTGCAGAGGCACGGCCATGGGGGAGGACCTTGCAGAGATGCTGCTCTGGTCCGCCCCGGTTCGGCTCCCTTGCCCGGGAGCTTCCAGCTTCAGTCCTATTTGTCCCATTAGGTTTTCTTCTAGCTATCAGGCAACCACAGAGAGCGGATGAAGCCGTCTCACATGCCTGGGAAGTATCTTCCCTGAGTGAAAAGCCAACAAATGTGCATGTTACCAACCAAACTTCCTAGCCCCTGTTACAGGTTGGGTTGCAGTGTGTGTTCTCAAAATGCTATGTTGAAGCCCGAACCCTTAGTGTGACCATAGTTGGAGACAGGGCCTTTAGGGTGCCAATTAAAGATAAATGAGGTCATAAGGTGGTGCCCTAATCCAACAGGACTGGTGCCCTTATAAGGAAAGGGAGAGACACCAGGTCACCCCTTCCCTGTCTCTGTCTCTCTGTCTCCCTCTCTTTCCCACTCTCTTGCTCACTCATTCACCCTCAAGCTGTATGTGCGTGTGTGTGTGCGTGCGCGCATACACGTGCACAGAGGAAAGACCACGTGAGGACACAGGAAGGAGGTGGCCATTGACAAGCCAGGAAGAGATGCCTTACCAGAAACCAACTCTTAGGGCACCTTGATCATGGACTTCAGCCTCCAGATCCCTGAGCAAATAAATGTCTGCTGTTTAAGTTACCCATTCTGTGCTATTTTGTTACGGCGCCGGAGCAGGTTCAGACAGTCCCTCAGAGTAAACAAGGGTGGCTTACCGCAACAATGTACACCCTGATCAGGACTTTGACAGGGTGGTTGGGAGGAACCCCTTGCTGGATTCTCAGCTGCCCACAGTCCTCCGTGCTGGAATCCTTGGGGCTCTTGTAGATGCAGAAGGAGCCCTGGAACCGCAAAGCATGACTCCGTGAAGCAAGATGGTTATATGTGCCATCAAAAGCCAGAGAGGGCACAGTGCTGGGAAAATGAGCACTGCCTGGGACCCAGCAGGACCTGGGATGGCATTGCCCCTGTGTGTCCTCAGTTCACGTAACCTGCTTGCATCTGAGCTTCTTCATGGTATCAGGGGATCAGTGTTGATAGAGTAACACCCCCCTCACATTATTAGGTGAGGAATGTGGGCAGGAGCATCAGATGGGATGCTGAGTACCTTGTACACACAGGGCGCTGAGCTGGCACTTTCTCCCACGGTCTCCTTGAAGCCTGACTGCAGTATTTCCTATATCCAGATGCTGCCGCTCAGGCTCCAAATCACAAAGCTAGTTACCATTATGGGATAGAAAAGTGGTGAACTGTGGTACCTCTGCTATTTCCAACACACTGCCCTGCATCACATGGCCCAGCACGGAGCAGTTCAGAGTCGGTGCCGACCCCTGCATTGTGGTGCTGACACACCAGGAGTCTGCCAGAAAGAAGGGCTAGTGTTGTTTGATTAGTTTAATGATCCAATTGGTATATCAGTATAGATCATCTATTGGGTGGGTCAGGCGTGGAAGAAGCAAAATAAAATCCTTTTAGGTAACAGCTCTGTCTCCTTATATCCCATCAGATCGAGTTGCAACTCACTTCACTGGCCACAAACCAAATATCTTTCAAAAGACAGGGTTAAGCCTTGTTGGGTTCTAGAAAGGGTCTTGTGTAAAGACTAAGGGATTTTCTTACACACTTCCCACACCACAATCTCATTAACAGAACTGAGTCATATCTGACATTTATGGACAGGAGACCCACATAAAAGAGTTAACTTTGGAACTTGCCTTAAACTTCCCTATGACTCGGTCCCCATCGAGGCCATGGTCATCCTCTGTAGACTTGCCTCTGAAGAGTTCAAAGGTTTTCACCCAGTCTTCAAAATGGTTGAATTCACTCTCAAGGTCACCGTCATATATCTTTAGGGAGAAGGGAGAAGAGTGAGCTCAGAGGAAGGAAGACCCAAGATTTATTAAATTAGAAATGCCAAGATTCTCCAAAACCAGCCTTGATATACGCCCTTTGGAAAAATCTAAGAAGCCACTGTTAACTTATTGTTAGCAAGATAAGGAATATGATTGACTCAGCATTCCTGGAACTAGCTACCACTCTGAAATTTATAAAACCTTTTGGATAAATTTTGAAGTACCAATAAGAAGAGCTACACCAAAATTAAAAATACATATGGCTACAAATATGAAAAACCTTTTTATAGCAAATTGATGTCATTTGGTTTTTGGACATAGACGAATATTCTGAGGACACTCAAATCAATAAATGTTCATTAAGCATTCTTTATACATAAGGTGATAGAATATTTGTTTTTGTTACCATACATACAGCCATGAATTTTTCAAGTGCAAAGTTATATATATATACACTTTAGAAATGCAAATTCGAATTGAGTTTTAGGTTTCATAATATCATTGAATCAGTTATCCAAATTTCCTATCACAATTACTTACCCAAATTTGTTATATATAATTTTCAGGCTCCCGATTTTCTTTTTTCTTTTTTTTTTAAGTTTATTTATTTTGAGATAAAGAGGGGGAGCATGTATGCACACATGAACAGGGGAGAAGCAGAGAGAGAGGGAGAGAGAGAGAATCCCAAGCAGACTCCATACTGTCAGTGCAGCGTTCTATTCAGGACTCGACCCCAGGAACCGTGAGATCATGACCTGAGCCAAAATCAAGAGTCGGATGCTTAACCAACTGAGCCAACCAGGCACCCCAATACTCCCAATTTTCATATCCATAAATATGCCTCTAGCTAATAGCCTCTGACTAATGTTAAGATTGGTCTGATGGAGCTGACTATAGTGAGAGTTAAAATTCCTGCTATTTTGATCATATTTTGAGCATGATAATGTCAATCTCTGAAAGCTGAGCCAAGGGGAACTCATCCACTGCAAATTACCTTGCTGGATCCAGGCTAACAAATGTAAGTTATGCCCCTTCTCAATATGAGGACATGGAAAACAGAAAATTAGCACGCTCCATTGTTTGGGTTCTCATGCTTGTTAAGGTTCATTTCTCTGCATTCGTGATTGTAATGAAGACAAACTAAGTTAGTTCAGACAAAAGCATTACTAGGGTTGACTGAAGCAGTAGCAAAACCTGCCTCCGGAGCCTCCCGCCCCATCCATGGCCAAGATGGCTGTGTCCACGCACCTGCAAGATGGCTAGGTTGGGGATTTCATCCTCTTTGAGTTTCTTCTTGAGCATTTTGTCTTTCTTCTTTTTTGCCCCATCTTCTATATTTACCACCACCTCGTCTGGTTTCACCCCTGTGGATATTTAGTGGAAATCGTTAGGTTTCCCGGGACTGTTGGGAAGGAACAAAGTCAAACTCCCTTCTTCCCTTTGCCCTGCAATGTATGTCATGACTTTTATTTCCAAAAAGAAATAGCAACATTTCACTGCAGGACGCAGGACGGGAGGAGATGCCACTCACATAGCAATGCAATGACATCAGATTCCCCCGGGGCCAGGCAATATCCTGGCCTGTCCTGGTATATGTAGGAATTCATTAAACTAGGCACAGAGAGGGAAATAAATAAGTAAGCTACCCAGTCATCCAACTAGCTAAGAACAGACCCAAGATGGACACTCTCCAAAGCTTTTAGTTATTATTTCCTCTTAGATCTGCTTAGGGACTTGAGAGAATCATCTAGTTCAGCAACCTGAAGCTCAGATACATTAAGGGTCTTGCAGCAAGTCACAAATGTAGTTAGAGAGATTACTCAGGCATTTTCCAGGAGCAGTCTCTAAGGAAAAAACTGCCTGAGGCTGACCCCTAGCTCTGCTATTTTCCAGCCCCGTAAACTTGAGCGGGTTCCTCCATATCTTTGTACCTCTGTTTCCTCATCTGCAAAGTGAAGATACCATTGCCAATGTCATGAGGCTGGTCTTGGGATTAAATCTGCCAATTAGGAGTGGTCCAAGGAACCGAGTGAGCCTGGTCCTGGTTTTCCTACTTCTTTCAGGGTCACCTGAAACAGCACCAGCCCCTTGCTGTCACTATTGACTTCGGGCCAAGACCTGCCCTTGTAGGTCATTTCAAATCTTGGCCTCTTTCATCTGAACTTCTACCAAGACAGATCTACCCGATCCTCACAAACTGAGTTGGGAACCTAAAATCCAGGCCACCTCTATCAAAGCTCACCATACTCACACTGGCCCATCAGTGCGCTTCCCGCTTTTGCCCTGCTGTTTTCTACATCAAGACGGGAGCCAGAGGATGGTTCCAGCACTAAACTGAGTTCAGCATCCCTGGGATCTGGTCCCAGTCCAGCTCAAATTAGTTACGTGACCTTCATACAGTATTGTTCTTTATACAGAGATTGTTCCTCACTTGGGAAATGAGGGAGCAGAGAACTACCGTGCCTCTCACCGCTCCCTTTTAGAAATTTTCTCTCCTCATTGGGAGAGTCCATGCTCGTATACCTGCAGGCCAGCCCCTTACCTGCATTGCCTCTCTTCTCCTTGGGACTGCTCTGCTTTTCCTTGGAGAGAAGAGGGAGACAGGATTATTGATACCACCATGCCTCGCGTATGGATCCTGACTGCAAATAGCCCTCTGCATTCTCAGAGATGCCATCTTAAAAGACTATGCAAACTGTCCCCAAGTGAAGCCTCACTGACAGAACGCAGCGAGATGGCCAGCCCTATGGAAGAGGTGCCCCAGCATCCAAGAAAAGAGCCAGCAAGCTACACACTTCTTTGTCCTCTGTGCATGGCCCCTTCTCAGCTACTATCTCTCTTCCCCAGTGTTTCTACCTCCCTGGAATATCACCCACTCTGCACCATGGGTTTTACCTGCTGGCATGCCAGGCTGTGGGGTTTCGGGGTTGGTCCCCGGGGCTGGGGAGGTTAGCAGAGCAAGGAGAGAGGGCTGAGCCCTCCCTACAGGTGGTAGCGTACAGTGCAGCAGCAGGACGGAATTTGGAGGCAGGGGCCACCATTTGGTTTGTTTATTTAACTATACATCAGTATTCACGGGAGGCCCTAGATGAAGACACAATGGACTTTCCAAACAAAAGAATCAGAAGAGTTTCTATTCAATTGAATGTGATGATAACATATGACTCATTTTCCTTCCCTTGTTTTTTTTTTTTTTTAATATTTTATTTATTTCTAGGAGAGAGAGAGAGACAGCGTGAGCAGGGGAGGGTCAGAGAGAGAGGGAGATACAGACTCCGGAATAGGCTCCAGGCTCTGAGCTGGCAGTCAGCACAGAGCCCGACGCGGGGCCTGAACCCACGAACCGCGAGATCATGACCTAAGCGAAAGTCGGACGCTCAACCGACTAAGCCACCCAGGCACCCCATTTTCCTTCCCTTGTTGACTCGAGGATGAGAAGTTTTACCAAATTCAGCCACTGGGCTTTCCCCTGAATCTCTTGACCTACTTTCCAGTGGTTCTCCCACTTTATAGCTCAATCTTTTTCTTGTTCCATGTACACGAGGCCCGGCTTTAGCAACCTGTTGGTTATTCCCATTAGCTAAGGCCAGATCCTCTGCCTTTTCTCTGATACCTTCCGATATGAACTTAGAATCCTGCTGGAGACTGGGGACCCTTTGATCTGGGTATCTCCAGGGGATACCTGAGGCACCCCCCATCACTATGCACATCTATCCAGGGACCCCTTTGCCTGTGGCTGGATCTTTCTGAGTCTGACGTGGGGGAAGTGGGGGAAGATCTCCAGATGCTACGCCAGACTGAACGTCCCTCCAGCATTGACAACAGAGCCTGCATCCTAGGGTCAGCCTCAGCCAGAGGGTGAGGATTTTGCAATTCTGGATCCCTGGTCCTTCCAGGCTTCAAACCTTTCTGCAGTTAACAGAATGACACCTGAGAAGGCCCTAGCTATAGCAGAATCTCAAAGGGGATAGGTACTGTGGGACTGAGGAGGGGTGGAGGGTGCTGTGTTTTCTTATCAAATCCCTTGACCGTCACAGCCAGGAGAGACTCTACCTTCTGGGCTTTCTTCAGGGAGGCATAATATTTGGACCACCAGTCAATGACGTTTTCAGCGGATTCATCCGCTATGGTTCTCCTTCTTCTTTTGGTTGACTTTCGGGTAGGTTTCCTGGCATCCTGGCAAGGAATGAGGCATGGATTATTAGTTAGGCCTGGTGGTTGGCCGGTTTCCTGAAGAAGAGAACAGACGAAGGCACGGGCAGGTTTTGTGGCTGACGCTCTCTGTACCACTTCAGTAAATGACCCTTTAATCACCCAGCCATCCATTCACTCATTTATTCAGCAAACATTTATTATTATTTAAACACGGGGGTGCGAGATACTGCGCTCTGTTCTGGGGACCCAAGGGGAATGAGGAACTATTCCTATATTTGGGAAGCTTAATTCAGTAGAGGGACACAGGCTGCCTGATACGGGGTGCTAGGGCAGAAAACGCATTAATTGCCAAGCGATTAATGTAAGTTTTGTGATTCTCAGTGTCCTCAGCTAGGGGACCTTCATACCTGCTTCCTTCACCGTTGTGAGGATTAACTGACATAATGTAGACAAATTTCCCTTTGATACCAACAACGTAAGTAAGGTACAGGAGAGACAGCGATACATAAACAGCAGAAAGGAGGCATTTGGGGAGAAGACAGTGGCCCTGTGACAGATTTATCATGTACCTATCATCTGTTTGCTCTCAGACATCTCTTGAGTACCTACAATGTGCCAGGCACTTTATCAAGTACAGGAGGTACAAGGATCTTTAAAAAAATCATCTGTGACCAGGTGGGGCCCACACTTTTATGGTGGCAACACACACTTCAACTGGGGATTCTAACATAAAGTGTCAGGTGCAATGCTGGTGGGGTACAGAGAACCCCTCAAGATGCCCAGGAGGGTCACAATGAGCATCAATAAGATAAGAATGGCCTGAGCACAGATCCACGAACCTGTCTTACTCTGTTTTTATTTGAGCCTTTACCATTTGCTGGGCAGGCAGTCCCTCAGGACTTTCTTAACACTGCCTCCTCCTTGGGACGCCTGGGTGGCTCAGTCAGTTAAGCATCCAACTTTGGCTCAGGCCATGATCTTACAGTTTGTGGGTTTGAGCCCTGCATCAGGCTCTGGTGTTGATAGCTGAGCCTAGAGACTGCTTCGGATTCTGTGTACTCCCTCTCTCTGTGTCCCTCCCCCACTCATGGGCTTTCCCTCTCTCTTAAAACTTAAATAAACATTAAAAAAATAAAAAGAAAAAAACACTACCTTCTTCTTCAGTTGGTTGATACACCAGGATTTTGCACTCAAATTTAGGACTTAGAAAGATTCATCACATTCTTGTTTTATGGCTCTTTGTGTACTTGTTTATCTTGCTTTCCAGAATCTCAGCTGAGGATGAGGAGTCTCATTTCTCTTTAGATTCCAGAGATTTTAGATTTTTATTTTTGGTCTTACTTGTCCTTGTACAAAGTAGGTTCTAAATAGGGGTGCCTGGGTGTCTCAGTTGGTTAAGCACCCGACTTTGGCTCAGGTCATGATCTCCCAGTTCGTGGGTTTGAGCCCCGCATCGGGCTCTGTGCCGACAGCTAGCTCACAGACTGGAGCCTGCTTCAGATTCTGTGTCTCCCTCTCTCTCTGACCCTCCCCTGTTCACGCTGTCTCTCTCTCTCTCACTCAGAAATAAATTTAAAAAATTCAAAAAAATTCAAAGTAGGTTCTAAATATTTGTGGAATAGGCCTAGGTAAGAAAACTATTGTCTTTCCAAGTTAATGAATTGAGAATAGCTTCTGTTCAATTAAATACGACTGCCACAGTTGACTAGCACTTGAATTTCATTATACACTGACTTCTCTGGTTCCACAGCAATGCTATGAAGTGGGTATCAGTGTACTCATTTTACAGATGAAGAAACTGAGGCTCAGAGACATAAAGTTACTTGCTCCTGGTTGCGCAGCTAGCAGGTGGGAGGATTTGTATCAAGCCTCCAGTGCAAAGCCTTGGAAATAGGAAGAAGGGTTACACTCTGACCTTGGCTTTGCTATCTTTTGGTGGCTCCTCTTCTGCAGGTTTGGGTTCAGGCTCAAGCATAGGAGATGAGTCAGGGATGTCAACCAAGCTGGTTGGCTGAATTTGGGCAGAGTCGGGTACCACGGTGGGAGGCGGCTCTACATCCACGTAGATGTGATCCGTTGGCGGCTCCTGGGAGGAGCTGAGGGACCCGGAGGGCTCAGTGGTTATTAGCGAGTCTGAAACAGGTGAAATGGAAATACATCAGGTCAGGAAACTGGGATGCTAAACAGAGTGGCCATTTCAGAGACTCAATACTGGAAATCAGACAGATCTGGATTCAAATTATGGCAAATTCCTAACATCTCTGAATCTCATTTTCCTTATTTATAAAATGACAGTAAAAAAAAACAAAAACAAAAACAAAGAAAACAACCAATTTCACTGGAGGATAAGTGAGATCACGATGTAAGGCATCAGGAATCAATTAATGGCTGTACTTATTACTGATCTTTTTGGAATAATTTTAAATAACTGTGGTTATAAGGAAAATACATATCAAGGTTTAAGACACAGGCCCTCTGTGTGGATTGTTTTTTTCCCAGTGCCAGCTAACTCAGGGAAACTTGGGAAGCTCTAGAGATCTGTGAACTCCTAACTGCAAGCTTGACTCTGGGCACATGAGAGCATGAGCTTGTCAGGACATAGGGGTCGGTTCCTGGACTTTGTGAGATTTTTAACTCGAAAAGGTCCTAACACTCTCCTTTCTTGCCAAGGGTCCTCTCTTCTCCATTTTGTGCTGTAGAATCCAGTACTTAGAAACATTTCCCAGTTGGGAGTCTCCACAGCTGCATGGCCTTCAGAGTTTCTCTTCCCCAGTTGCTGACTTTTCAAGAGCAATTGCGACTCCACAAACATGTAATGGGCATCTACTCTGTGCTCAGCGCAGAATTGGAAAGATCAATGGGATAGAATAGAAAACTCAAAAATAGACTAGGGATGTGTGGCTACTTGATTCATGAAAAAGCTGACAGCACGAAACAATGGGGAAAGTTAGGAGACTCTTTGGAGGAAAATGATGTTCCTATGGAGAGAAATGTAGCAGGATCCCTATCTTAAATCACATACAAACACAGATAACTGAAGATCTAATGTGAAAGTTAAAAACATAACAATAGAAGAAAATACAAAACAACATTTTTGTGACCAAGAATTAAGAATGGGGTTTCTAACAAAATTCTGAAAGAGCAAGCCATAAAGTTTAAAATTCAGTCAAAATAGGATTACATTAAAATTAAGAATTTCTGTTCAAAGATGCAAACCACAGACAGGTTAGCAGTTATCAGACTCGGAGAAGATATAATCTACAGGATATTAACATCTAGAATACACAAAAAAAGAAAATGTTTTGAAAAACACATAAAACATGGACCAGGGTTGTGAGCAGGAAATCACAGGAGGGAGATCAAGATGGCAAAAGCATGTGAAGAGATGTATAAAATTCAATAGTAATCAGAGACAACCAAGCTAAAATAAAAATGAGATACTACTTTATACCCAGCAGAGGGGCAAAAACCAAACCAAAACAAAACAAAAAACTCAGAAAGGTGGATAATGGCAGGTGGTATTGAGGAAGAAGAAAATGGTACTCCAGATGCAGAATGGTAGCAATGTAGACTGGTGTAGACTGGTGTAAACCAGCACAGCTCTCTAGAGCGCCCTCTAGCAGTACTTGGTAGAATGACATCTGCACATTCCTGTGAGTCCATAATCTCGCTCCTGGATGCATATTCCAAAGAAAATGTCACGCAGGATCCTCCCTTGGGCAGCACTCATAAGGATATTCACAACGGCATCATTTGTGGAGGTGGGGAGTTGGAGATAGCCTAAGGGGTCCAATATCAAGGGAAAGGAAAAGCAATGTGGGGTAGATCAGCAGGTGTGGGCAACAAGCTAATGTACACGCAGCAATGTGAATAGGTCTTAAAGCATGGCTTTGAGCAAAAAGAGTACAAAACCAAATGAAGATTACAGCATCATATTATAAACGTTGATTAAACGGATTGAAATCTTACAAAGCGGAGCAGCGTGGGGCCTGCAGTGGGCGGGGGGTGGGAGAGGGAATGGGGAATAAGGCACAGGGGAGCGGTGGTATGAAACAGAAGCTTTCACCAGACCAATGATGACTGCACAGCATGAACAGAGAAGTGCAGTTAATTCAACTCTTCACCTGAGATCCAAAATGGAACAAATCAAAGTAACAGCAAGCAAAGAAAAATGTCAGGGAGCAAAGGTAGAAGGGAGCTGGAGTAATATTCGCGGAAGCCCGCTTCGAGGGGCTGACCCTGGTGTCAATCCTAGAGTCAGAATCTGGCAGCTAAAGAAGCTGAAGGGCCTGTAGGAGCAAAGTTTTCAGAAAGCTCCACTTGACTTGACCATGGGGCCCCCTCTTCGTGCAGCGTCCCATAGCAGACCCCTCCCTGCAGGCACTACAGTTTTGGGGTCTGAAGCTCCAGAAAATCTAAAAGGCACTTCATACCTTGCTCAACTTGGGTTCCGTCCACCTCTGACAGGGGGGCCAGGGGCTCCTTGGGTTTACACAAAAACTGCTTCAAGCAGTTGATGGTGTAGGTGCCCACCAGGGTGCTCCTCCCGAAAGCTCTCCAGTCCACCACGCAGATGCTGAGGGGCGGGTGCAGAAGCTCATTCTCAGGCAGCTCCTGGGAGGAGAAGCCACGGTAAAGTGGGGGTGCTGCCTGGGCTGAGCCCAGCGGCTGGCGCCTTGCTGACCTGTTCAGGGGCCCGACCAAAGCAAGCCAGGCACCCCTCCTCCCTCTGTTCTCCCAGATCACCCCTGCAGCCGGTCAAAAGTCGGGAGCATTGCCTTCCAAGCCAGGGAATCATTACCCATAAGAGGATGAAACTAACAAGTCATCCCAGGTGTAAATTGCAAAACTCACAGACTGCCAAACTCTTAGTGGTAAGTAATAGTCTTCAATCCCATTTTGTCATTACGTACCAGCAGAACTCTCGACTCAAATGAACACTGACCCAGACTCAAGAAAACAGATGGAAGGGGATACATTAAAAATGGAGCTGAGGGTGAGGGGCCAGTGCCCTCCATCTTGTCCCCCACCCCCACCCCGGGGAGGCCCAGAGGCCTGACAACGCCCAGTGTGATAGGTTTGTGAACACCGCGCACATTCCCCACTTCCAGTCCCCGCTAATTTAGAAGATGCGGCCATCGGAGCTGACTGGGTTGCACAAAGCAAACCTTCTCCACAGTTACTTCCAGATGAGAGCACAAAAATGTGCTAAATATCAAAATAAACAGAAGCGTGGGGGTCAGAAAACATCACTTTAGAAACACAAGTTCGCCTGTAAGCCACTGATACACTACGTATGAATCATTTTTTTTTAAAGTCTAACTGCTAAAGTAAGTCTCGTTAAGGAAGCTTCTAGGCCAGTGATTTGCCAACTTGAACACGCATCAGAATCACCCAGAGAGCTTGTTGAGCCAGAGAGGTCTGGGCCTTAGCCCACAGCAGTTTTGATTCAGCAGTACTGGGGCGGGGCCTGAGAACCTGCATTTCTAACACGTTCCTGATGCTGATGCTGATGAATTGGGGGCCACACTCTGGGAACCACTGTCAACCTGCCTTGATTTACCGAACCTATAAAAACAAAACAACAGCACAGCAGCAATAACAAAAGTCTATTTCATCCCATCCTGAGAGTCCCGCTTTTCCCTAAATTAGACCACCTTTCCTCATAGGTAGTGGACATGCTCAAACTCCAAAGCATGACCCCAATCCAAGCAAATGAAGGAGGGGGGTTCCCTCTGTGGAAATGAAGGAAAGGAGCGGGCAGGAGAAGGGGAGGCGATACCACTTCGAAAGCATCTGCCTGGATGCTGAAGTTTGGGTTGTTCTTGTAGCTCTGGATCACACAGGACTTGACTCCCCGGCCCCCACACTCGATGAGGACCTGCGGCCGATCCACCGACAGCAGCTGCACCTTCTTCATTTCTCGGACTCCCCAGAAGAGAACCTGACGAGAGGACGGGCAGAGCTGTCACTCAGAGACCCAGGGAGGAGCCAGCGTGAGGGCGCTGGGCTGGGTGTGGAAGCCAGAGGTGCTCCCCGGGAACTACTATGGTATGTTCTGGAACGGGCTGTGCAGCTCCCTGAGGGCCCTGTCCTATCAACCACGCCTCATTTCCACCCCACACTCCCCTCAGACAATGCAGGCGCGGACGGCAATGCACCACTGCCCTACAGCCCCAAAGAATGAGTCAGTCTTCCCCTGCACCATACCTCCACTCGGTATTTGCTCAGCACGGGCCGAATGCTGGCAGGAACTGGGTAGATGTGGGTGACATCTGGTGGGTCAACGGGAGGAAGTCCTTGCAGCCCAGATGAAGGGACCTACCACACAGAGCAAGGGCTGGTTGGAAGGTCGGGGAGAAGCAGTGAAGACCAACCGGCACAGCACTGCCTCACCCACATGACACTCACTCAACAAAAGTAGTGTTTCCAGCTTCAAGTAGACCAACAACAGTGCATTTTATCACACTGAATTATTTATTCATTGACCAATATTTATTCATCGATGCTTTCACGAGGGTGACCAGCATTTAGTGAGCACTTACAATGTGCCACTAAGTTAACAGGTTAATAAGCTGTTAACAATATAGAGGAGGTCCTCACAAAAGGATGGAATGTCACCAAGTGTCAGCATCTGGGGGCGGAAAAGTGTTCTGACCTGGTTCTGAGCTCTGAGACTTAACTACACCCCCATTACACACTACTACTAAAGAGATTCCTAGTTAGTCAAATAGAGACTATGTCTTCATCAGTGAAACAGAAATGGAGTCCTCTGAAGACAGACCTCCAGGATGAAAAGGTGTCATTTCCTGTGCATTTGGCCATACAGAAACCACAGGAGGGGTGCCCCTGGGTGGCTCAGTTGGTCGAGTGTCCAACTCTTGGTTTCTACTCTGGTCATGAACTCACGGTTCATGAGTTCAAACCCCGTGTCAGGCACTGCACTGATAGGGATTCTGTGGAGCCTGCTTGGGATTCTTTCTCTCCCTCTCTCTCTCTGCTCCTTCCCACTAGTGCTCTGTCTCTCCCTCAAAATAAACAAATAAACTTAAAAAAAAAAAAAAGGAAACCACTCGAAGGATCATCACTGAAATCTCACATGAAGGTCTTGGAAAGTCTCCTGAGGCCACCCCACACTGCCTTCGAGACCCGGCTCATTGTCTATATCTTCCCAAAACCTGTCCCTGATTTGACCACAGTCTCTGTGGCCATTCTCCTACCCGTCAGTCCTTGGAATACAGTGTGTCTTCTGTGGAAGGTTAGTGCAGAAATCAGTGGGCTAAGCCTGGACACCAGACCCTGCTGTGTGACCCTGTGTGAGTCCCTTCCTTTCTCTGGGCCTCAGATATCAGGCCAGATGACCCTTCAAGCCCCTTGCGAGTCAGATGCATGGGGCATGTTTGTCTGACTTGGTCAAGAGGAAGCCTCTGTTTACTTCATTTCATCTCTAAGCCCCCGGAGCAGAGCTCCACATCCAGTGGGTTCCTGATAAATGTTTATTGGCTGCCTGACACATTAGCTCCATATGCTCGAGAAAGCTTAATTGCTCATCACAACCTGCAAAGCACAAACATATCACCATTTCTTTGCAGACATATTCTAGTTGGCAACGCAGATGGGGTTAAGCTAATTATAAGAAAGCTCTGACAAAGAAGACGGCAGACGCTGCGGAGGCCAAATAGGCTGAGGACAATGAAGCTGCAGAACCAGACCACATAAAGGTGCTGGAAGCCATGAGGATGCGCACCCAGCACTGCCCGGCCGTGAGCGATGCAGCCTGCAAAACCTCGCCCCCTGAGAAAGCTAACTCTCCTCCAATTGCAGGGGGAAAGCCACACATTGGCATAGATGGGGCCCCCAGCTGGGCTCTTATAAAAGTACCACGTTTCCTCATCTGGGGCTGCCGGGAAATGTCCTGAAGAAGGTTTGCCTGACAGATGCCCTTGAGCTCAACACAGGCCTTGAAGGGCTCCACACTGTGGTGTAGCCTGAATGACTCTACTCCCAGCTAAGACTAGACGTTCTCACAGGGAAATGGGTCAGCTGCTGGCTTATAATGGGCCCAGAGGAAGATAAAGAATCATTATGGGGCATTTGGGTGGCTCACTAGGTTAAGCATCTGACTCTTGGTTTCAGCTGAGGTCATGATCTTGCAGTTTGTGAGTTTGAGCCCTGCATTGGGATTGGGGTTGGCATTCTCTCTCTGCCTTTCCCCTGTTCATTTGCTTGCTCTCTCTCTCTCTCAAAATAAATAAATAAACTTAAAAAAAAAAAAAGGATTCTTATGAAGGCAAGATGTGAGCATCAGAGGCGGGTTGAATAGGCTGGTCCAAAAGCTGATGTCCCAGCTAGAATATCCCAGTGGAGACAAAATCTCTGGACCTCAAAGGTGGTCTAGATGCAGGGCCAGGACAAAGACCTAGGGTGCAAAATTAAGGTGCCACTCTCAGGGTCATGCATGACCCTAGGCCCAGCCCTGCTCATCTGAAAAGTCCCTGCTGCTCAGAAGCCATTCCACATCCTCTGGGTCCCTCAGCCCATCATTTATACTTGCATTGCCCCTCTTCTTCGGTGCCGTGGGCAGTACAGTCTAGGCCTCCATTGCTTGCTAGCTGTGTGAACTTGGAAAAGTTGCTCAGTGTCTCTGAGCTCTGTCATTTTGTAAAGTGAAGATCATGACATCTAACTCATTGGTTGCTGTGAAGAATGTTGTGCAGGGCACACATAAGTTCCCTAGAAGTAAGTGTCAACCGGAAACAGCAAAGGCAGAAGCTCAAATTCACACCATCTTAATCTTCAACTGGATTCAGGTGATCTAGGATCGCTATGCCCCAAACTACCTCAAAAGCAACTTGTTGAGATGAGCATTGGGTGTTATATGGAAACCAACTTGACAGGGGAGCCTGGGTGGCTCAGTTGGTTAAGTATCTGACTTCAGCTCTGGTCATGATCTCACAGTTCATGGGTTCGAGCCCCACATCAGGCTCTGTGCTGACAGCCAGCTCAGAGCCTGGAGCCTGTTTCAGGTTCTGTGTCTCCCTCTCTCTGACCCTCCCCTGCTCACTCTTGCTCTCTCTCTCTCTCTCTCTCTCTCTCTCAGAAATAAATAAAATATAAAAAATTAAAAAAAAAACCAACTTGACAGTAAACTGTTAAAAAAAAATCATTGTGCTAGGAAAATATCGTTCTAGGCTCAACTTTTCTCTACATATTTTTGTGAGTGCCTGACACATGTTTGAAAATATTGTATTGGGTCTCCTATGGGTGAAATATTAGTGTTGACTTCCATGTGTGACGTGATGACTCTCACACCCCCCGGCCAACTCAGCAGGCAATCCTGTGGAGAATCCTCTTTTTTCATGATTACACTTTTTAAAAATTATTTTTAATTTTTTTAATGTTTATTCATTTCTTGAGAGATAGAGACAGAGCATGAGTGAGGGAGGGGGGAGAGAGAGAGGGAGATACAGAATCCAAAGCAGGCTCCAGGCTCTGAGCTGTCAGCACAGAGCTTGGACGTGGTGCTCAAAGCACGAACTGTGAGATCATCACCTGAGCTGAAGTTGGATGCTAACTGACTGAGCCACCCAGGCGCCCCTCATGGCTACACTCTTGATCCAAGTTCTTCAGTTCTCCAGTCTGGATTACCTCAAGAGGCTCCCACATGCCCTCCTTGCTTCCCCCGGGGCCCCTTCAGCATATACTCAATCCAGCATCCATAGTTTTCAATATACATCAGATATGCTCAGAATTCTCTCTTGGCTTCCCATCTCTTATGAAAGAAAAGCCAAACTCCTTATAGCACTCACGTGACCTTCCTCTGACTCCAGCTACACTCCACCGCAGCCACACCAACGTCCTTGCTGGTCCTTGAAGATGCCAGGCATACTTGGGCTTCAGGTGCTGGCATTTGCTGTTCTCCCTGCACCTAATGCTCTTTGCCCATATACCTGCATGCCCTACTTGTCATGACCTTCCAGGTCCTGACTTACATACCACTTTCTCAGTGAGGCTTCCCTGGATGCCTAAAATGTTGACTCCGGCCTCTCCCCCAACATGCATTCCTCTCCACATCTTACAGGACATTACCGTTTCTTCTTAGTATTTATCACACTGTTGTTACATTGTAATTTACATAGTATCCTCTATTATCTCCCGGTCACTAGAATGTAAGTCCCATGAGGGTGGGAGTTTTCTCTGTTTTATTCACTGATGGATTTTTAAAAAATGTTTATTTATTTTTGAGAGAGAGAGCATGTGTGAGCATGAGCGAGGGAGGGCAGAAAGCCAGAGGGAGAGGGGGAGAGAGAGAGAGAGAGAGAGAATCCCAAGCAGGCTCCATGCTGTCAGCACAGAGCCCGACACAGGGCTCCATCCCACGAACTGTGAGATCATGACCTAAGCCAAAATAAAGAATCAAACGCTAAGCTGACTGAGCCACCCAGGTGCCCCTATTCAGTGATGAATTCTTAAGAACATGCCTGACACATAATGGACACTCAGTAATATTTGTTTGCATGAATGAATGACTGAACCAGTCCTGCCTTCAAAAAACCTACAGATTTGTGGACACAAGCCTGTAAACAATCGACCTTACTGTAGCCTGAATTTAAAAAAGAGGCAATGTGCTATAGGATGGTAGAAAACATTTAATCTGGCCAAGGAGAAGATGGGAGAGCTTCCTGGAGGAGGCATCTCTTGTTCTGAACTTTGGTGATTACCATTATCCTCAATAGGAGAGTGTAGGGCAGAAGTTGATGTGGGTGGAGTGAAGAACTTTCAGGACAGGCTAACAGCAGGAGCTCACCTGTGTGGTGAGGTCAGGAAACTCAGGGTAGCCTGGCATAAAGAGGCCATAGATGTGCAGAGTAATACGAGGAAGTGTGAGGCTGAAGAAGCAGTTTGAAGACAAGTTTTAGGAGACCTTGAATGCCAAGCTACAGAGCTCTGACATTCTCCTATGGGCCAGGCTTCCTTTTCACAAGATATGAAGAGTTCTCTCTCTCTCTCTCTCTCTCTCTCTCTCTCTCACATACACATACAACACACACACACACACACACACACACACACACACACACAAATTTCCTTGTTACAACGTTTGGAAAATGTTGGATCTTCTGAGTGTTTACCATGGTAATAGGCATTCCAAATATTCCAAATCCCCAAGAGGGATATAATACGAGGCATTTCTCTGTCTCTTCACTGCGCATATTTGGTATCCACAAAATAGACTTTAAGAAATGCTTCTGGAGGTAAGAAGCAGGGGCCGCTGATGATTTCTGAAGAGGACAGTGGAATAGGTTAACTTGTCTTCTGGAAGGAATGAGGAAGATGAAGTGAACAAGAAAAGGGTAAGAAGCTTGAAGACCAGGGAAGAGGCCGATGCAACCATCCTGAGGAGAAATACGGCAGCAGGAAAGATGGAAACCATGGAGGACAGGCTTGGCCTGGCTAAGGGCACACACTAAAGTGGAGTCCGCGTTTTCAAGGCAGAGAACAGTGGTAAACAGTGGGGCCATGAGCAGGCCTGGATGGACGGACACGGGGCTGCGGGCTTGGGGAGGGGAGGGAAATGGAGACAATTAACTCAGACTGGACATGGAAGAGCCAAGTTACCAAATCCTTCTGAGACAGGGAGGCGTTTCAGCAATGGAGGTGGAGAGGCTGAAGCAAACCACCCACAGATGAAAACTGAGAGCAGCTGGTGACAAACGGAGGCATTTGCCAGCTCGTCTTCTCAGCACGTACACGATCCACATACTAAGACTGTCACGCTGATCAAATTACTTTTTGAACAAGCGATCAAATGAGAAGTCCTAATGAGACCCTAATGAATTGTATCTCCTAGGCTGCTCACCTCTGACAATTAATGCAGCTGTCAGGAAGCAGCGGAAACTTCCCTGGCACCCTCAGCAGCGGAGGGAGGGAAGAGGGTGGGGAGGACCCTCATCTTTGAGTGGGGATCCTCAGCATGAAGGGAGTGAGGGAGGAAGGGGGAGGGGGGCCCTCA
The DNA here is from genome assembly GCF_003009895.1 of Hyaena hyaena. Classification (NCBI taxonomy): domain Eukaryota; kingdom Metazoa; phylum Chordata; class Mammalia; order Carnivora; family Hyaenidae; genus Hyaena; species Hyaena hyaena. The sequence continues at coordinate 2,763,802 of NW_024080694.1, forward strand.
GCGTGGAGGGAGGGAGGACCACGGGACCCAGAGAGCCAAGCCCTCAGGGGGCCTGTAGGGATCAGTCACCCAGCCCTTCACTGAGGGACTAGGGGACTCAGTCTCAGAGCTCTTCAGGCAGCTTCCTGTCCTGAAACGAGCAGCTGACTGAATCCCAGTCAGTTAACCCTGAGCCTCAGTCTCCTGACATATAAAATGGGAGCCTTGAACCAGATCTGTCTTTCCCAGCCATTCCTCTACTGCGTTTATCACCTGTATTTTTGCCCAGTGAACATTTTCGTTAAGCATATTTTGTTTTTAAAAAGGGAACTTTATGATGCTAAGTAAGAAAGTACCACTTGCCGTAAATGAAAAGCAACTTTAAAGATAAAACCAATGAAAACAAAGCAGGTTATTGGAATATGTCCTGAGGAACATTTCTTATACTTTCTTTTCACTATATTTGGACTGGTGTCCCAAGAAGCAGACTTTGGGAAATGTTCTTCTTGGTAATGTTGACCTTTTTTTAAAGGCACTGAGACTGAAGCCTGTGCTCTTTCTTAGAAAGGAAGGTTGCAAGTGAAGAGAGGTATTCTAGATGGATCGGCATCAAACTGGAATTTCTGCTGGAAGTAGTTATAAGGATCAAAAGGGGCAAAACTCCATTTACAACAATAAGGATGGACCTTGAGAGTATCATGCTAAGTGAGATGTCAACAGAGAGAGACAAATAGCATATGCTCTCACTTTCATGTGGAATCTAAAAAAGCCTAACTCATAGAAACAGTGTGTGGACTGGTTGTTGCCACAGGCAGGGGGTGGGAGATTGGGTGGGGGAAATTGGGAGATACTGGTCAAAGGGTACAGACTTCCAATTATAAGATGAATAAGTTCTAGGGATCCAGTGTACAGCATGGCGAGAGGTATAGTTAACTTGGATACTTGAAAGTTGCTCAGATACACACAAAAAAGGTGATTATGTGAGGTTGGATAGCTATGTGGGATGGATTTGATAACTAACTTTAATTGTGGTAATCATTTCATAATATGTACTCTATGAAATAATCATGTTGTGTACCTTATATGTATACAGTTTTATATGTCAGTTATACCTCAGTAAACCTGGGGGTGTGGGGGAGGGCAAAACTCCCTCTATATTGATTTGATATTATTTCATGCTCTACCTGCTTTCAACCTAAAATCAGTCATTGAATGTCTAAAATTGACTGGACTTTCACTTGAGGAAAGACGGGATCAGCTGGTTTTGAAGGTCATTTTCAGTTCTAACAGCAAATGTTTCTGTGTAATACACATCCATCTGGTAGAAACTGGTTTTATTAGAATCTCTCTTGGTTTATCATCCTGGATCCTGAACCTACAACTTGTAAGACAAAAATGTTTCTAGTCCTCACTCCTACCCTCCGAGGCTGCAGCCATTATGGGGCTGGAGCCAGTGCCTGAATTCCTGCGACTCTCTCCTCTTAGGGCTCACTTAGTTCCAGTTCCCCCGACAGAGAGCTCACTCTGTCTCTAAGGCAACCATTCTATCTTGGGTGGATGCATCCTTGCAGCACCCAAGTGCTGTCTGGGGTTACCTGAGGGGCTCAGTTGGTTGAGCATCTGACTCTTGATTTCTGCTCAGGTCATAATCCCAGGGTCATGGGATTGACCCCCACGTTGGGCTCTGTGCTGGGCATGGAGCCTGCTTAGGATTCTCTCTCTCTCTCTCTCTCTCTCTCTCTCTCTCCCCCCCCCGCCATTATTCCCCACTCGTGTTCTCTTTCTCCCTAAAAAATGTAACAATAAAAAAATTAAAAATTCTGCCTTAACTGTAGCAAAAACGAGACCACAAAGTGGGGTGACTCTTTGAACTCACCCCTGTAGCCATATGCAACTCCCAGGCTGCAGATGTGGGCAGTCTGGATTTGAATACAAGGTTGTGTAGCCTCTCGGCTGATCCTGGCCCGTCATGCTTTCCAGCCTCTCCAGCACTCAGGGGAATCAATCAGTCTACCTGGATTCTAGGTCCTGACCTGCTGCTTTAAACAAATCATTACCTCTCTACACAGCTCAGCTTCTTCACCTGAAATAAATAGGTGGGACTAGACGTTTTACTTTAATATTATATGACATATTACTACTACTAATAAAATACATGGTATTAGTTGAGTGTTTATTCCATGCCAGGCACTTTCAGGAGACTGATCATCCTCATTTTGCAAGTGAAACAGAGAGATTAAGCAGCTTACCCAAGGTCACATACTCCTCAAGTGGTGGAAATGAGATCCACACCCATGGAATCCGACTCCATTACCTTCCTTCTCCCTCATCTCTATGTTAGGAGTGCTTGCTTTCTCAGTTCTCTACCATGTGAACTTTTTCTAATGGGATTTCTGAAAAACAGGCTTATGTATAGAGGAATTGGTCTGACCCAAAGGTGTCATGCCACCTGCCTCAGTGAATGCAATGGTCTCTGAAACAGTCCCCCGGGGCCTGCCACTTTTTCTCCAGGACTTCTACATGTCCCATCTGGTTTTCACTGGATAGTCAGACCGGAGAGTCTCAGCTTTCTGCCCCAGTGTCCTGCCTCTGTTTTCTGGAAAAGTCTTCTGAGGCACATGTTCATAATTTCCCCTATGTCTTAGTGGGACTGATTAAGAGCTCCCTGTCTACAGGGAGCTATGTGATGCAGTGTAAGGAGCAAAAAGCTTGGAAGGTCTCAAGTTCAGGTGCACCTGGGTGGCTCATTTGGTTCAGCATCTGACTCCTGATTTCGGCTCAGGTTATGATTTCAGGGTCATGAGATGGAGCCCCACGTCAGGCTCTGTGCTCAGTGTGGAGCCTGTTTGGAATTCTCTCCACCTTCCCTCCTTACTGTCTCTTAAAAAAAGGTTTCAGTTCAGGTCTTAGCTGCGTGATGAGGGAGGGCAGACAATTGCACTAAGCCTCAGTTTACAATGTGGAAAATGGGACTCCTAACGCCGATCTCAACAGGCTTGAGGGAGGTCTATGTGATGAAAGTTACATGAGGCACTGAATGTCCCACACGGTACGTGCCCACAAGTTTGCTCCCTTCCTCCCTCATACCCTCTCATAGTCTGTATGAACCCCAGACTTTGCATATAGGGCTGCTCAAGTATTGCTGGCCAAACCCATAAAGAGTTTTCATCCTGGGACTCTCACCTATCCATCACGGGGGTCTAGAAATAGCCTGTGACACCTGAATTCATAAGTGGCAGCTCCCGCATCCCGAGAAGGAGACCCCTCCAGACACAGGACAGCAGAGAGTGACCAGGCACAGCTTTATGGAAGTGCTCTGGCCAGGAAGACAAGGTAGACGGCTGGTGCAGACGACTTCCGGCTTGCTTACCTGCAGCAGTTCAAATACAGCAAGGAGGTCCCCTCCAGAGAGGCTCCCACAAAAGATGGGGTGATAGCACAGCCTGGGTGGCTCATAGTCCTCGTCAGCCAGCTTCACAACAGGAGCAGCCACTGTGGCCCCCAAATATTCTGGCTTCCCCTAAGGCAAAAAGAAAAGAATTTGTCTCTGGTGGTTACCGACCTGCTTCTGACCTGCATGAGTGCACTTTAAAAAATAATCTTGACAAAGCTGTAAGCCTCGTTGTCTCCCTCTTGCTACTATCTCACCGTCTTCTGCCAAGCACCTCTTATCCCTTACCAAGGCCTGGGGTGGGGGTGGGGGGCAGGGCAATGCATGTGGGCTCTCAGGGGAAACTTCTGGGCCCAAGGTTGTGAGAGACTATCTCTCTTCTCAGCATACAGAGCTCAGTGGAAGAAAGTTAAAATAATCAGCTAGGGTAGACTTGAAGGGGAAAAGAAGAAATAAGGAGGCATCAAACATTCCAAATGCTCTCCAGGTCAGGACAACCACTGTGGTCAGGAACGTGAGCTTTGAAGTCCAGGCAAACCTGAGTCTGTGTTCCCAAATCTGCTACTTTCCAGCTCTACAGCCTTGGGCCATTTGCTTAACTTTTTTGAACCTCATGCCTTAAAAGGAATTACAAACAATACCTTTTAATGGGGCCATGAGAACTGACTTAATGATGTATGTGCCTTGCACAGTGACTTATATACAATGAGTGCTCAATACATGGTAATATGAGGAGGAGGAGGAGGACGATGATGATGAAGGTCAGTACATTCAGGTGATAAAGTGGCTCTGCTCTATTTTTCTTGGTAACAAAAGAGGCCATAAAGGTATTTTTATATGTATGTATGTATATGGGCCACAAGGTTCTTTAAGAACTATGAGCACCATCTCCTGCCTCTTCCAATACCTGCCCCCAAGAGCATGGGGCCGCCTCCCCCCAGGAGCAGTGTGGGGCCAGGGCTTGAGGCCGCCTCCCCCAGGAGCAGCACAGGGGATGGGGGAGGGAGCTTGGGGCTGCTTCACCATTTATCTCGGGAATGGCTGGAATGTAAACTCCATGTGGCAGCATTGCCTGTTTTACACACTGCTGTGACCCCAGCACAGGGCAGGCCCTCATTACATATTTATTGAGTGAAAGCCATTGGGTTAATGACTTCAAAAGTACAAGGCCAGCGCCCACACTCTCTGGCTGAGGCCGGGTCTGTCAGCTGCCCAGCTCCACTGCCTTTGGATTCATAAACCAGCACTTGCATAGCCGGCTGTAGAGAGAGCCTTGGCTGAGGTAGAAATGGTGTTGACTTTAAACTAATGATAATTTGATAATTTTATGATTATTTTTGACTTTAAAACAAAGCTGCCTGTTCGTGTCCACTGGTGGCATCAGAAGTGTCCCTCATACGGCAGAGCTCTGGCAAGACACAAGTCAAGGCACAAGTGGTCTGATGTCGAACTATTTTGTCATGATCCCGGCTGGGAATCATTAAGTAAAATTGCCCTGGAAACAAAAGAATAAAGTTAAACCCAAGTAACTAATTTCCCAAATATAAACGCATTGCTTACAGAGGCAGCAGGCCCTAATGAAGGCACAAGCCACTGGAGAGTGTCAGAAAGCTCTAGACTGGGGCCACATTCTGGCAGAGTCAGAAGTAATCATCTGACCATCACCAGAGGTCTGTGGGCTCAGTGAAGCTGCCACCAGCAGCTGTAAACAGAACCTCCTGCACGTCTACGTGTATCTCTCCAGGAAGAAGAGGCAAAGTTTTCATATATTTTTTCGCTCCTACTTTTCCGTTTCATTTCGATGTGAGAATGTAGGCTTGTTTTTCTATGAAGGGTCTGGCTTGGGTGGGGCCCAGGAGGGCAATCATAAAATAGGGCTCTGGAAGGGGTCTGAAAAGCAAAAGGAAATCCATGTAGCCCAGCGGGTTGGTTTAGGAGTTTGCAAAGATGCTTGACTATTGTTCCTGGTTTTCAAATAAAAAATACTTAGGATTGGAGCCATGATGTTAGCAACAAAATTTAAAAGGTATTTATCTTGTGGCTGTCTCTACAGAAAATCTATACATTATGCACAACAGGGGAACTCGTATTCTATAAATATACGCAATTTGCGGCTCCAATTTATAGCTGGAGGAACAGGGTGCAGAGAGAGTGACATGGAAAAGCAGAATGTGCATGTCGGAAGGGATACAGCCACACCGGCTACTCCCTCCCACGTGTGTGAGAAAGTCTGGACACAGGAGGCTAGGTTCAAGTTCTGGCTCTGCCTCCAGCTACTTGTGACCTTGAACACGGCATTTGACCTTCCTGGGCCTCTGTCTCCTTCTCCAGGAAGCAAGAGGTGGTTCATGCCCCCCAAAATCCCTGCTCACCTTCTATAATTCTCCCATCCTAATATCTTCTGACTTTGCATTAAGGTCAGAGCTGCCAGCATGCTTGAGGAGAAGGGAGCTTTAGGAAGGCTTCTTGGAATAACTATTTGTGCTTCTGCGACTTCCCAACGAAGTAAAGACATCAAAGAAAATAAATAAGCCCTTGCCTTTAGACTTTTTAATTAAAAAAATAATAATAAAATAAAAAAGTTTTGTCATGATAATTAAAAAAAAAATCCTCCGGTAAGCTTTTGAATCTCAGTGGAGAACACAGACATCTTTGGAGAGGAAGAAGTTGGTTAACATCATAACAGAAATGGGATAGAGATGGGGGCGCCTGGGTGGCTTAGTTGGTTAAGTGTCCGACTTTCGCTTAGGTCATGATCTCGCGGTTCGTGGGTTCGAGCCCCGCGTCGGTCTCTGTGCTGACTGCCAGCTCAGAGCCTGGAGCCTGTTTCAGTCTGTGACTTCCTCTCTCTCTGACCCTCCCCCACCCACGCTGTCTCTCTCTCTCTCCTAGAAATAAATAAAACATTAAAAAAAAAAAAAAAGAAATGGGATAGGGATGAATGCGTTGTTGCAGGGTTTGGAAGCAAAAAAAAAAAAAAAAAAAAAAAAAAAAAAATGACCCAGCTACAAAGACTGGGTTGGTGACAGTACCCACCAGCCAAGCAAGGTCAGTAAGCACCTCTGGTTTTCAAGAGGCCAGGACATTTTTACTCATCGTTTCTATTGAGCCACAATAGGACACAGCCGGGGGCTTTATATAAGTATCTTATTCCTGAAGAAGCGTATTTCCACTGAAGTTTTGTGACCCGGATCCTATTCTAATTGCAAACTAATGGGAAATCTAAGTGAAAAGCCCTTTAGCAAAGCAAATGATCATCACCAATGTCCCTGGCTCTGTAACTCATCATTTCCCCAGAATGGCCTCCGGGCACCTCTCAAGTCCTGAGCAGTCGCAGGCTGGTTAGATAAAGTGCCCAGCCAGCACCGCCCGGACACTCACCACCGCGTCACTGTCATAGAGCTCCACCACCACCAAAGGCGGGGACTCCACCAGCTCCTTCTGGTCTCCATGCAGCACCAAGTCATTGAACAACAGCATCTGGTTCCAGGTTGGGGAGAGGGTCTGGGAAATGACCTGGAAGGTGGGGCCAAAAGAAAAGCACAAGATCATTCGACAGGGTTGTAGGGGGCAAGGTGCATTCATTCAACAGTTCCTTGTGGAGGGCAAAGGGGACACGTCCTTGTCATCCTTGCTCAGTCATTTAACATCCAAGTGACGATATAAGGTGATGTACTACCACTGGGTCCTAGATGCTGGGGGATGCAGACCCCCCACCCCAGAGAGCTTACAGAAATTCATGAGTACAGCCCTGCAATGATTACCACCTCATTTGCATACATAATTTCAACTCAATCCTCCCAACAGCCTCTGCCGGTAACACCAGCCCCCTCCGTTGAGCACTGTGTCCCAGCTGCTGTACGTTATATGCATGGCCTCATTCAGACTTCACACCCATCCTGGGAGGTGGATACAGTTATCTACTCATATTTTATAGAGCAGAAAACCAAGGCTCACTTGTCTGGAGCCAGGAAGTGGTAGAACTGGGATTCAACCTGACTCATCTGGTACCAAAGCCCAGGCTGCTAGCTAGGCTCATGCACCCTCACCGAGTAGATGCTAATATTATCTCCATTTTATGGGAGGGCAAATTGAGGAGGAGGGCGATCTAGTGATTCTTCACTTATGAGCAAATAAAATTTTGTCATCAAAAGTGGGGGTTAACTCTAATATTCCTTGTATGGAATTCTACTGTTTTGTGGATATTTGACTGCACTGAATTAGCCAGAGTCTTCAAAATAACCTTCATTATTTTGCATGACGTCTTTTCTTCTAAGATGGCAAACTGCGACATTGGTAATTGGCTGTGTCCATCATACAGATGGAGATACCAAAGGACAGAGGACAGCAGTCTGCGTTATTGATTGGGAACCGTGAGTGCCTCACCCAAAAGTGGCTCACAGCCCCCTGCCAGGCCATTCGACTGCTACCCTTAAAAGGGGGTGTGTCATTGGTCTTGTATCCTCTACTCTAGTTATTTGGATGTTTGTACACCTGCCAGTTTCACAGAGCTGAAGACCGGGGTTGTCTGCAGGACGGGTGGGCTCTGCATTTGGGCAGAAACTAAGGTGTTAATGTGTGGGGTGAGTCTTGGGAAGATGCCACGTGGCACATTTCCCTCTTCCTCAGGCTGTGTGGACAAATGGGTGATTTCACAGGTGAACACAGCTCAGTGGCTGCTGGGTCCTGGGGAATTTCCACAACCCCGTTGAACTACACCCTTACTTCTCACTGCGCATGCCAGAGGGGCCAGAGAAAGATCTAGCCTGGGCTAACTTCTCAGACTCCAAAGAATAAATCTGTCATTTCAGACTTTTGCATCAGGAAGCATCTCTAGTCAAGATGTTAAACCATTGGCACTGTGGTCAGAGAATTTTCTATTCTTCTTTGTGTCAGTCATAAAATATGCATTCTACATTTCCTTCCTTTCTTGCTTTTTGCTTCTAGAGTATTTTATGCCTCAGACACAGTGATGTTTTTGACATAACATCTCAGAGAAAACCTTAACTTTTTGGACAGGAAAAAAATGGTTTCGACTCACCTATGAACAGGAGTTATATAGTTGCGATGAAAAGTTATCTGGCATGGCTATCTGACATCACAAAGAAACCTGGGTTTTTATGTTGCTTTTAAAAAGAGAAATGTGAACTCTTTTGCAGTAGGTACACAAAAATGTGATACCAAAGCAATTCATGATCCTCACAACATCTTTCCTATAGAACTATTTTGATGGCTTCCTTGGCACTTTGGGCTATAAATACCTCCTGATAAGATTCCAGAGGCCAGTATTCTTTCATTCAACATGTATTTATTAACACATTCAGCATACGATGTGCCAGGCACAGTACTAGGCACCAATATGACATCCTGAGTATAACAGGTGCTCAAGAGCTATTCACATGAATAAACAAATGGATACTGGCCTATCCTCAGAGTTGTTCCCATGAGTATAAGGCAATGTGGCCACTTTCAAAAGGTACTAAAAGGCTCACCCAAACAAAAATACATTGTCCCACTTCTCTGCCAAGGTGCCCATGACTAGCTCCCCTTCTTCGGGGCTTCATTAAGGAGCTCTGCATTGTGACTGTTTGATGACTTTGGGAGACTTTGGTAGCACCTAGCTAATACTTTGAAGAAGGAGTAAGAAACTCTGGATGTAGCATGGCTTTAGAATCAGATACCTCTGGAGTGGAACCTTAGTTTCATCACTTGCCTCTTTCCAACTGGCGCAGGCGATTTAACCCCTGTGAACCATACTTTCCCTTGTGTAAATGGAGCTAGTGCCTACCTTGTCAGGTTGTTATGCCCACTGTCTTAGATAAAGCGTATTAAGGGCCTGGCACACAGTAGGTGCTCAGTGAGTGCCTGTTCCCCATCTGACTCGACCCTACCACACCACTGATGAATAAGTAAGCAGTTACTGCACACCTGGTGCACTGGGTACTCATGTCTCACAAGAGACCATCCATGTCCCCAGGACTCTGATCACTGGAAACCTCAGGCTCCACACTCCCCACCCTCTGCCATGTCCTCTCCTGTCTTCTGAGGCTCCTCTCAAGCCACTCAGTCCCTCTCCCCTTCTGTCTCCAAAGCCTTCTCTTTGGGGAGCTGTCTCCCTTTCCCTTGATACTTTGGTCACCATGAGATTTCTCAATCCCCATCCTCAGTGGCCTCTGGAATAACTAGGTGTCCCTTCTGAAATATTTCAGATCAGTATGTCACTTTAGAGAGGACCGGTTGCGGGACCAGCCCTGCCGAGACTGCTCCCCCTGAGCTCGGGTGTGGTCAGTTCAGACACGTGCTACCTGGTGAGCAGTGCAGCTCAGCTAGGACCGTGGGTCAGCTTTCCCCGTCACGAAGGGTGCGAGAAAGGGCACGTCACACACAGCCTCTGAGGCAACATGACACTGAGATGGCGGAGGGAATCAGAACCCTTGCTCACCCCAATGGAAAGCAAAGTGGCTTTGTAAGTGGACCAAGGTGGGTTTCCATTTTGGCTCGACCACCTTCTATCTATATAGTCCCTGAGTCTTCCCTTCTCACCTGCCCAATAGGGACGCTGATAACATCCACCTTTAGGCTGCCATGAGATGTAGTAAACAACGCATATAAAATGCTTAGCATTATGCCTGCATATTAGGAGCTTTTGATAAATGGCAGGCATTATTACTGACAAAAATTAGGTACTTGGTTCAAAAGTATAGAGGCAAAGTCCAGAGCTCAACAGAAGCTGTTTTCCCTTTCAAATGATTATTTGATAATTGCCATTTGTTCCTTTGAGATATGAGTCCAAATCAAATGAGGCTATTGTATAGAGAGGCAAAATAAGAAGATAATCCCATATCAGCCCTGAGCTCACTCAAACCCCTTCCGCACCCAGGGCTCAAGATCACCAGGGCCTGGAACCCCACCATTTTGTGGCAGATGGAGGAAGGCCTCGGGGAGAATCCTCCTCGCTTCTGGTGGGAAGCCTCAGTGACAATAATAAGGAGTCACATAGAAGCAGTTACAAGCAAGGCACTGTCCTGGGTGGTTTACCCTCTGGGAAATATATACGATGTCATCATTGTGAGGCCTTTGTTTAAGGTCACACAACCAACAAATGGAAGAGCTTGGATCTAAACCCAAACAATGTGGCTCCAGAGTCTATACTCTAACCACTGAGCTAGGCACTACCCCTGAAGGCACAGAGATGAGAGAGTAGTCTGGAGTCTCCATGTTTTATGTGTTCTCATGCTCCTTCACTAAGTGAGGATGGAGTCACCTTCCTTCTGGGGTCTCTCTTGACTCCCCCCTCCCACAGAACTAACCCCTCTCCTGTGGCTCTCGGAAGACTTTGAATAGCCCCACATCATAGGGTATTTCACGGTGCAGCCCCCGAGCCCAGCAAGCACCTGTCACAGAGCAAGAACTCCGCAGCTGCTGGAGAAATGGACAAAATGATCTTGGTCTGCGTGTCACAAATCAAACACAATCTCCCAGGTCACAGGCCTTTCTTTGGAGAGAAATGTCAGCTTGTGTAACATTAGGCAATATAACAGGCTCCATTCATCAATCACTTTATACACTTAACTTTGGGCTTCTTCACAACAGCCCTATTTTAAGATGACAGATGGAGGTTTAGTGAGTGAATGGAGGCCAGAGAGCAGATGAGCTAGAACAAAACCTCAGGTCTCTTTGGGCCCTTGGTGTTTGTCTTAACTCCCAAAGATGAGCAAATCCTTTGTGAACTCTCCTCTCTCAGAACAGGAATCCTCAAGGAACAAAGTCAGGCCTTGGAGAATACGATCTAATAGGAAAAGCATCCAATTGGACGTCCTCTGATTAGGGTCCCTTCCACTTTTCGGCACTCAGTGTATAGGAAAGGGAGAGAGCCCAGAGCAAAGTGGTATAGACCCAATTCCTTTAATCCTCACACCATCCATTAGGAAGTAGTGTTTTCCAGAGCAAGACATCACATTGCACAGTTGAAAGTGTGCAAAGTCCCCCAGCTGGTGAGTAGAAAGAAACAGTGCTAAGTCTAGGGCTCCCTGACCATAAAGCTGGGAAACGTTCCTCCCCACCAAGACCCCTCAATAAAGGCTGGATCATAAGCCTCATGCGGCAGTATCTGTGTGCTGTTTTCTCATGTGTTTGTTCCCTCACTGAACTTGGCCTTGTGCGCAGCACTTGGGCAGGTGCACTAGATGTGCCAGGTTTCCCTTCTCCTCCTCATCCCTCTTCCCCACCCCCTTCCTTCACCTCAGGTACATGCTCTCTTGGCTGCAGGACAATGGGTCACATTGGAACAAGACACATTCCGCATGGCGATCCTTCCTTATACATGTGCTTTGGCGTCTGAAATCTACATACCCAGAGACACAGGTATTTGCAACATGCCCCTGTTCTCTTTGCGGTGCTCTACTACAGATCAGCTGTGGGCTGCAAGAAGAAGGCAGATGGGCTTCCCTGGTTACCTTTGTGGTCTGGCAGTGGGAAAGGAACGTGACTTTGGCAAAGGGGTCTGAGAGTCCATTGCTGTCCGCTGCGATGAGGCCCCGGGCTTGATACATGTGCGCTCTCAGCTGAAAGACATGCCGGGCTGTGGACAAGTGGAAATAGGCAGGCGTCAGTGGGCTCTTCCCAATAGTGAGTACGACAGGTGTCTGTGCGCTGTTGTGAATCTGTGAGTGTCCGGAGGCCAAGAGTGGGAGCACCACTCGCCTCTGAGACTGAAACAGAAGCAGTGAAGACAGGGGAAGAGGGGATACCTATGGGGTACTTCGGAGCCACGCATTCTCCTTGGCATCTTCACCACATCATGGGTTTTGATTTTCATAATAACCTTGGAATTACATATATAATCATCCCCATATATGTATGAGGGAAATGGCTCACAAAAAAGGCTACAGAAATTTCCCGTTTGCAGAGCTATCAAATGCCAGAGCCTGGATTTCATTTCTGTCAGATTCCAAATTCACCTTCTCTTTCTTATCATTTACTGTTGAGAGAGAGACAGAGTGCAAGCAGGCAAGGGGCGGGCAGACACACACACACACACACACATACACACACACACACACACACACACAGAATCCAAAGCTCCAGCAAAGCTGTCAGCACAGAGCCCAATGCAGGGCTCAAACTCCATAGACTGCAAGATCATGACCTGAGCCGAAGCTGGACACTTAACCAACTGAGCTGCCCAGGCGCCCCTCTAAAAGACCACATTTTGTTTTAGTAATTCTCTAGTTTCCACTGGCCCACATGCGCGTGTGTGTGTAAGAAAGGGGCTGCTCCACTAATAGCTCTTGCTTCCATAAACTCTTGAGTCAACCACTCATCCATTCTTTTTAAAAAAAATTTTTAACGTTTATTTATTTTTGAGACAAAGAGAGACAGAGCACGAGCTGGGGAGGGGCAGAGAGAGAGGGAGACACAGAATCTGAAACAGACTCCAGGCTCTGAACTGTCAGCACAGAGCCTGATGCGGGGCTCGAACCCACGGGCCACAAAATCATGACCTGAGCCGAAGTCAGATGCTTAACCAACTGAGCCCCCCAGGCGCTCCAACCATTCATCCATTCTTCCATTCAGCCAGCCAATGTCATCTTGAGTGCCTACTGTGTACCAGGAACAGTCTGGTCTAAGGACTGTGAAGTGGCTAAGACAGTCCCTGCCCTCTGCCGTCGGGGAGCTCCAGGAAGAGAACAGAATATAAGACAAGCAGAATATAAGACATCTCAGTGACAGGAGGCCAGGGACTGGCATCCTGTCAAACTACAAGCAGAGGACATGGAGGTTAAAGGCAGGAGTGAGCGCATCTGTTGACGGGATGGGAGCAGACAGGGCCGCAGGTGAGGGCAGATGAGGGTTGACTGGCAGAGTCCCAAGTAAGAGTTGACTTGTCATATTCCTGGGTTCGTGGGACTTTGTAAGGCCCCTCTTGTTTTTTATGTTCACTTCCTCCTTTTTACCCCCTTTCCCACTCCTGTTCTCTCTCTCCCCCAAAGGCAATATTATACTGCGTTCAGGGTATCAGTGTTTTGTGCTGATGTAGGATACAGAAACTCTTACATACCAATTTGACTAGCCCTACTTTGTTAAAATAAGGGTGCAGATACCACCTCATCTTCCCCCCAGGCCATTCCTAGGCTTATGTCACACAGGCCTGTACATGGGCTCATACAAAGTTACTAACCCTCTTGGTGCCTTTGTTTTCCTCACCTATAAAATGGGGGTAATAATAGTTCTTCAGAGGGTTAATGTAGGAGATCAAAGGACAAGGTGCCTGACACAGAGGAAGAACTTTATAAGTGCTATGAGGATGCTGGTATGGCTGTTACTATTGTTCATTGTAGTGTGACCTGTGGTGGTGGCAGCTGGGGCCACCTGGGCGTCCCTCAGAGCCACATATGCAGCCACATACAGCACTAGGGGGAACCTTTTATTTGGTCAAGGTTTTTGTTTTTCTGAAATCTCTTACCAACTCTGTTCCTTAGGCTAATAAAGTCAGTTTCCTCTTAGCTCTCACAATATGGTGGTCCATGTCTTGTTTTGTAGTTCATTTTCTACAAATGTGGTTGGTAGAGATGTGTCTGATTGCCCCCACTTAAGTGACAGATGACCCCTCTCTCGTTTCTACATCCCCCACTAGTTTTCCCACCATGCCTGCCACATGTAGGTACAAACTAATGATTGGTTGGATGGATATTTTCTGAAGCACAAAGTGAGTGAAGAAACAAAATTCTCCAGTGGGTTTGGAAGGCAGCCAAAGCCATCAATGTCAGTGCACAGCAGAGAAAGTTTATTAGGTCACTCCATGAAAATAACACACTGCAGAGGATTAGAAAGCTCTTGAAAAAGTCTTTCTTCTCCTTTGAACTGTTAGTTGCTAGGACAGCAAATATGTCTGGGTACCTTAGATCTCCAGAGATAGTATTTTAGAAATATGAAGATAACTTGATATGGGTGTCTTTCACCCAAAGATGAAATCTCTTTATCCTTTTTTAACTGTTTTAATGTTTATTTATTTTTGAGAGAGAGAAACAGACTGTGAGTAGGGGAGAGGTGGAGAGAGAGGGAGACATAGAAGCCGAAGCAGGCTCCAGGCTCTGAGCTGTCAACACAAAACCTGACACAGGGCTTGAACTCATGAACTGTGAGATCATGACCTGAGCCAAAGTCAGATGCTTAACCAGCTGAGCCACTCAGGTGCCCCAAGATGAAACCTCTTTAAAGACAGGATGAAAAGCAATGGAAGTAAAGCAGAGTCTGGAGAAGTTGACTTCATTATTTACTAGCTGTGTGATGTTGGGCAATTCTCAAGCATTTCTGATGCATCCTTTCTCCCTCTGTAAAATGAAGAAACTGCCCAGGATTTATGTGACAAGAAAATTCAATATAATGTATAAAGTAGATGGAACAATGCTTGGTACATGGAATGGGCCATGCATTTTCCAAAAAAAACAGGGCTGAGCTGTCCTCATTCTTATGCATTGACCCTGGGCACAGAAATCATGAGCTGAACTACTGGATAAACATCCTTAGAGCCTTCTAACTATTGAACCACTTAGATTCCACTGGCACTTAAGGTCAATCGACATCAGACGAGTCTTGGGTAACAAAGAAAGCCTGGATTTGTGGACAATTCTGTGCTTCCAACAATGGTTCAATTTAAAACTTAACTTCAGTTGAAGTGAAGGGAAAACTGTCATCTACTCTGTCTTAGTTCCCAGCAAAGAACCTGCAAATTGAAGCAATTTGGAAACAGAAAGCAAATTGCAACTATAAGTTATTAATATTTATAATAAAATCCAAAATGATATGAAAACGTAAACATAGTGGCCCTCATAGAGGAAAGGATTACATAAAGCATGCTGAATTTCTCAAAGTGACCACATCGGGAACCAAGCTGAAGAAATACCAGGGACCCCAGGGATACCAGTTCCCATTGGGTCATTACTGGCAATTGCAAATGCCCACTGTTTACAGGTCAAAACCCTAGTGCCATGTATAAGGAACTGCACATGTCATAAGAACACACTGATGTGTTTTTAAAAGGCACCTTCTGCTTCAAGCAAACTCAGTCCATATAATCTGCCTACAAAAACACTCAACTGCAATTCTCTCCATTAGCAGAAAAACATAAACATTTACTCCAGATGTATTTAATGATTTCCCCTTATTCTTTTGAGATGGGACAATTGGAAGGTAAGGAAGAAAATTAAGAAACTGTATTTTAAAAGGGAAATGAGTTTATCCTAAAATAATGTGCAAACAGCCCATGCATGGCACCCTCCTCATTGTTTTCTCCGAAGCCTGATGGAGACACCTAATGACCTTCTTTGTTGGGTGGGCATCATACCTGGGTAGAGCAGGCTGGTTGGGGGTTGAGGGGTTCCAGCCACTTTGGAAGACATCTCCGCTTCATAGCCTGCTGGCAAGTTGTCCAAAATGGCACTGGAGTGTCTGGTGGAGCCCAGCCACAGGTACACGTCGACCTTTGCTTGCACGGACCAACCAGCCGGCCGTTTTCCAGGAAGCTGGGGAAAGGTTACGAGGAAGACCACTTGGTTAGGAGGAGGCTCACTCTTTGAGAAAAGAGGTCCTGTGGATCTGGGGACACAGCCAGGGCAGGTATTCAGAGAGCAGTTCTCAGGACATAATTTTTTTTAATGTGTATTTGTGAAAGAAAGGGCAAAAACTGGGGAAGAGCAGAAAGAAGGGGACAGAGGATCCCAAGCAGGCTCCATGCTGACAGCAGACAGCCAGGTGCGGGGCTCGAACTCACAAACTGTGAGATCATGACCTGAGTCGAAGTTAGACGCTTAACTGACTGAGCCACCCAGGTACCCCGTAATCTTATATCAAAATGAGACTGATGGACTCCAGTTGCCATCATGCATGATCCCAAAGGAGGCTCCAGGTTTAGTGGGCCTGAAGCTTAAATAGGCACTTCTGAGCCCTGGCTCATTTAAATCTACCAGGAAGGTATTATTATTACTGCTGTTTGTATATATGAGGAAACTTGGACTCAGAGAGGCTAAAGAAGAGCGCTTAGATCGCTCAGCTTTCAAGTGACAGACCCGGAACCAAAACCCAGAGGAGACACTTCCAGATCTAGATGCTAGACTCTGTACCCCCATAGCTTGCCTCTTCCTACACTGAGTTGAAATCCCCCTTCCTAGAACTTCTAAGCACCTGGAATCCCAACCCAAACACAGCTTCTACCTCTTTGCTTCCTTCAGAGGGACTCACGTGCTTCTTCCATAGGCCAGCCCCCCTGTGCTTGAAGGAACTTACCAACCCTACCATGTCCTTTCTTCCTGGCTTAACCATCTCTAGTCCCTTCATCGCTTCCTCATGCAACGTCGTTTAAATTCTCTTTCTACCCTGCATGCTCTTCTTTGCATGCACTCCAATTTGGATTTATATTTATGTTTGTTGGAATCTGTGTGTTCACGTATTAGTATAGGTGGCTTGAGTCTGTGCGCATACAGATGTACGTGTGTGGGTGCATGTGTTCTCAAGATGTGGAGGATATAACTCGGTGTAGTATGGCTTCTTTATTCCTCAGTCACCAGGATTAGGGGATTCCTTCCCCATTAAAGGAGTCCCAAACCCCAGACTTGGCTGTGTTCAGAATTGTGGCCAGACCTTCATTTTTAGAGTGGCTACCTCTCCAGATTTTGTTGACTCTCCTAAGTGTCACCTAGTGTTTCTTAGGATTTCCTATCAAAATTGTCCACTTTCTTCGGCACCACTTATTTTCCAGAAGGAATCACAAAATCCTACATGAGAGGCTACAGTTTGCTCTGACAATTTCCAAGGCACCCATGCTTGGAATTCATGAAACCATGAATTTGAAACCCAAATTCAGCATGGTTTTTTACCTTTCTCTCTCGCTCTGTAGGTCCCTTAAGTGGATTTTCAGCAACTCAATTCAGCAACCACCTGAAGGGCCATTAGGCCTTACTAAAGCAGTGGGGTCAGGAAGGCGTCATAATGACCATGACACACTCCCGGGCCTCCCTTCATTGGCTCACAAGGAGACCGACTTGCATTCCTTTATTTAAATACAAGGTCAAGGGTAAGAAAGAAACTGCTAAGGGAGCAGAGAAGTAGCAGCAAGTGTCTCTATCTTTTCTTTATGAGCCAAATATTTTACTGGGCTTTAATGGGTACTTCAGGAGATGGACCAGTAGAGAAGATATCCCAGGAAGAGGAAAGGCATGAACAAAGACACAGGGGTGGCAATTAACAGTGGTGATACAGGCTAATGTGTGGTGAGTGCTTACTCGGGGTCAGAAAGGGATTTGCTAAAAGTTTTCAGAAAAGAAAGAGCTGGAGCAGAGAATGACACAGACGAGGATGAGGAATCCTGCTCATTACGGGGATGAGCTCAGATTGTATTCTTTAGGGACTTGGATGCCGTTGCTTACTCAGCTTTAAAAAAAAAACAAATAAGGTCATTTTGTTGTTGGCAAAGACAATCGCTCTGCAACTCATTATTTTAAAAATTATAAGAAATCATCCTCAACTCACCACTTCTGTAATAATAGTAATAATAATAATAGTTAAAATGCATTAAATTTGTTCAATAAAACAAATATTTATGAGAGCCTAAGGTTATTCTGTTGTAATAAAAAGTAATCCCTTTGCTATCTATAGACATCACTAGGATATTGCTTCACAAAGGCAGGGATTTTTATCTATCCGTTCACTGTGAGGTCCCCACAAGAGTGCTTGGCATTTATGAAGTACTCAATAAATGCTTGTCAGGTTATTAATTTATGTTTCTAATAATAATTGTATTTTACACATGCTGAGCACTTACACTGTCCTAGGTCTTTCTCACGTTTCTCCCCACATACACAGTGTCCTAGTACTTACATACTATTAATGAGCCATGGGTTATCATTCATCTTCATGGTGACTGAAAAGTAAGTATTTTTATTATGTGTACTTTGAAGATGTAGAAATGGGGGTTCAGAGAGGTTAAGATAATTGTCTACTGTCACAGAGCAAGGAGAAAATGACCCAGGACTCAATCCTGCTCTACCCCACTCCAGAACCCATACTCTTAGCCAGGGCTCCTCACACTGATCTATCTGCATGAAGTGCCTGGGCATCTGATTAAAATGCAAATTCTGGTTCAGTAGGTCTTGTGATTCTGCATTTCTCCCTCACGGTGTGGATGCTGCTGGTCTATGACCACAGTGTTAAGTATTTGAATAGCAAGACTTACTATCTGCATCACCCCAAGCAGGTCTGATATCCTTTGCTTTCATCTTAAAGTAAAACAACAACAAACACGTCATTCACTCCACTGCTATGAAAACCTGGGTATGCGGATTCACGGTTAGGACCAGTACCTCAGCTAACATCTTGGGAAATGTTACATAAGCACCACTGCTGCACTCCTCAAGTTTGCAGTTTACACATCTTTTAAAAGATACAAATTGAAATTGCTTGCAAGACGCTGCAGGATGTCTCACTCCAGAATCTCAGGTGGAATTCCTGCAACATTACTGAGTTGCAGTAACTTAACACATCTAAGTGCTTTTGGAAAGAGCATCTCATGTTCAACTGCAAATCATGTTTCATCTGGGGTCTCTTTCCCTGACTCCCCTGCTTCCCCAGTTCCTTTTCTCTCTCATGTGCTCCTAAAGGACAATTTCTTTCCTTTTGAGAACAGCATGGTAAGGGGGGGGGGGCGGGCAGAAAAAAATAATTAAAGAAACAAAAGTGCATTTGAAAACTATGATCACCAATGTATACAAATTGCATGAGACAGAATGCTATAGTCTTAGCCTCTCCCAAGCCCCACCCACCTCCTCCCAGGGTTATGGTGAATGCCAGCTGGCTTTTAAAAACAGGGGAAGTCCCTATGACCCAGCAATAGCACTTCTAGGAATTAACCCAAGGGATAAAGAAATGCTGAGGCATAGGAGCACATGTACCCCAATGTTCATAGCAGCACTCTCCACAATAGCTAAAACATGGAAAGAGCCTAAGTGTCCATCAACAGACGAATGGATCAAGAAGATGTGGTTTATCTATACCATGGAATACTAAATGGCAATGAGAAACAATGAAATCTGGCCATGTGTAGCAACATGGATGGACCTTGAGGGTGTTATGCTGAGCGAAATAAGTCAGGCAGAGAAGGACAAATATCATATGTTTGCACGTATAGGAGGATTAGGAGGAACTTGACGGAGGAACAAGGGGGAG
This sequence comes from Hyaena hyaena, assembly GCF_003009895.1. NCBI lineage: Eukaryota > Metazoa > Chordata > Mammalia > Carnivora > Hyaenidae > Hyaena > Hyaena hyaena. The sequence continues at coordinate 2,783,390 of NW_024080694.1, forward strand.
AAGAAGGGCGGAAATGGGGGGGAAAGGGAGAGAGGCAAACCATGAGAGACTCTTGAATGCTGACAAAAACTGAGGACTGATGGATGTGGGGGGGAGAGGGGATGGGCATGGAGGAGGCTACTTGTGGGGATGAGCACTGAGTGTTATGTGGAAACTAATTTGACAATAAACTATTTGTAAAAAATAAAAAATAAAAATAAATAAACAATAAAAACAGGGGAAGTCTTGGCAAGTCAGAAAAAGGAGCCAGAGATGGTTAATTCACACAGATTGTGCTGAAGTTGGTCAACTAGTATCAGAAAGAGAGGGTTTGCTTGCTTTGTAGACGTTTGTATGTGGCAGGACCCAATCATCACTTTGTGCCGCATCCTAGATAAATGTGGACTGAAAGCTGGGGTCCTGAGGACTGACTGGACTCAGGAGATAGGATAGAGATGGAGGCAAGATCAATGAGGGGCTCTCTGGAGTCCAGCTGGGGGTGAGGGGTATTCACATGAAGCCATGATTCCAGGAAAAGAGAAAAGGAAAATGGAGCACCACCCTCTAGCTGGGTTCTGAGCACATTCAGCTCCTCCCACAGGGAGCTTCCTTTGGGTCACATCTTTTTCCACCCTGTGGCCACTATCCTTTTCCAACCTGCGGCCACTACGGGTAAGGTGGGGAGGAGACCGCAGTGGGAGAGCTCTGCTCTTTTGGATGGTGGATTGAGCTGAGCTTAGCAAATTTTGTTCCAGCGATTCCACCCTGTTCACTATAGCATTATGAATATATTTAAATTAGAAAAAAAAAGAAAGATGGGGTGCCTGGGTGGCTTAGTTAAACCTATGACTTCAGTTTAGGTCATGATCTCATGGTTTGTGGGTTCGAGCCCCGTCTCGGGTTCTGTGCTGACAGCTCGGAGTCTGGAACCTGCTTTGGATTCGGTGTTTCCCTCTCTCTCTGCCCTTCCCCTGCTTGTGCTCTCTCTCTCTCTCTCTCTCTCTCAAAAATGAATAAACATTAAAAAAAATTTTTTTAAGAGAAAGATCATGGAACCAGGAACCAGGATTTACTATTACCATTTACTATTTATTTGGCCATGTGACTTCAGATGACACACTTTAGTTTCCTCTAGATTAACATTCCCCGAACTGGACCCCTAGTAAAAGTAGTTTCATAACATTTGTAAAGAACTATTCTAGATGAATAAGGTTGGCAAGCACGGGCTGTAAAAGTTAAAGATGTTTCCTGACTGCAGAACTTCTGGAAGCCTTCCGCCAGCTAATGGGCACCGTGACACCCCTCGAGAGGATGCAACTGCAACCTCCCAAATGGATTTGAACATGGAAGTTTGTGGAGCCAGGAGCTGTTGCACAGCATAAACTCTGAGGAAACTCTGGCCTAGAGATTTTTGAGGTTTGCAGTCTATTATCTGTCTTCCTGCACTTTTAATTCTCAGCTAAGAAATCAGAGTGAGCGGCAGGCAGTGAACACTTTGCCTCCCTGATGCCACTCTTGTTTTCTTCAGATTTAGCATTTCGGTGAAGAGAAACGGACAGAAACAGAGATGGAGAGAGGGAATGAAAAGCAATGGTGACAATCAAATCAGAATGGAAAGGGTTCTGCTGAATCATCTTATCTAGATGATTCATCAAGTCAGTGCAAATGAATTAAACGACATTTAAAAAGCTATTGCCCAGAGTGATTGCAATGACAAAAGGAAAATACAGACAAAGACGTCAGCGAGGGCCACAGGGCGAAGATTCTGAACTCTCAGTTATGTCCAACCTCTGGTTTTATTTGACAGTTAGTTGTTCTTTGTTCTAATTTTAAATAAGGCCAGCAGACATCAAACTATTTGGGAGGAAGTAACTTTACACTGATTTTCTAGTATTTTTAGCAGAGCCCTCTGAAACGATTTGCTATTTTTAGGACAAATGTTTCTCGTGACCCCAGAATTCCTTGGATGGAGAAACTTGAAGAGAAGCCCTGACATTTGTGGTAAATAACTAGAGTGAACATTTTTTTTGGTTACCATTTTACAGGGACCAGTTAAAAAATCATATTATACACATGACGGAAAACAACATACATGACAAAAACAACATGCGTTACAGAAAATAACATACAGAGCCACAAATACTTCAGCAGATATGAAGGGGCACACAATTCAGACACATCCCCTAGATATTGGATGCCAATCTGTTTGAGTGCCAACACTGACTGAGTGATTACCCTGGATGATATACACTCTGCGTTCTTTACAGACAGTTATCCACTTAACCCTCAGCACCATCTCCATTTGATGGCTGAAGAAGAGGAGACACAGAGATGTTAGGTAACTTGCCCAAGGTCATGCACCCTGTAAATATTAGCCCCAGAATTCTGTAATGGGTTAAACTGTATTCCCCTAAAATTCATACATTGAAGTCCTACCACTCATGGGCTTAGAATAAGACTTTATTTGGTAATACGGTCATAGAAGATACAGTTAACATGAAGTTAAAACTGCAGTGTGATTCTTTTTTTTTTTTAATATTTTTATTTATTTCTAGGAGAGAGAGAGAGAGAGAGACAGCGTGAGCAGGGGAGGGTCAGAGAGAGAGGGAGATACAGACTCTGAAACAGGCTCCAGGCTCTGTGCTGACAGCACAGAGCCCGATGCAAGGCTCGAACCCACAAACCGCAAGATCATGACCTAAGCAAAAGTCAGATGCTTAACCGACTAAGCCACCCAGACGCCCCAACTGCAGTGTGATTCTTAACAAAAAGGACATCATGTGAAGAGGGATACATACCCACAGGGAGAACACAATGTAGAGATTTGAGTTATGCTCCTACTGGCCAAGAACTGCCAGAAGTTAGGACAGGTGCTTCCCTAGCGTTTTCAGAAGGAGCATGGCTCTGCCAATGCCTTCATCTCAGATTTCCAACCTTTAGAATTGTGAAATAATACGTTTCTGTTGTTTAAGCCACTCGGTGGTACTTTGTTACAGCAGCCCTGATAAACTAATACAAATTCCAACCAGATTTACCTCATTTCAAAGCCTAAGTATTAAACGATTATCCCCTACAACATTTGATAATGTCTCTTCTGTCTGCAACATTTAATAATCACATCTAAGTAGACTCTAAAACATTTGGATGGCACTTAGAGGCTATCCAATCTACCTGCCCATTGCCATATTTATATCAAAAGGACTAAGATCAAATATGGACCTCCATATAGGAAACCATTTCCCTCTCATGGCTATCATAGGGCCTGGTTAGATCCTCTGGAAACACATACACATACTCACTCACTCACTCAACTCACCATCCATGTGGTAGCCCTACAAATACTAAAAATCTCTATCAGGACATCAAATCTTCTCTTCTCAGTTAAACATTGTTATCTCTTCACCCATTCTTCATACGGTATGGTTAATGAGCCTTATCACCCTCCCCCTGAAGCAGTGGAAGATAATTATGTTGTAGCAAGAAATCAGAACTACAATTTCCAGGAAAATCTCCTATGAGTTGGGAAGAGTTAGTCAGTCAAATTATACATTCTTGTCAGTCACTGGTGAGTGCCAAGCCCCTTGACCACTTTTTCTCCATATTTTTTCAAGTTTGCTTCTGAGATAGAAATTTATAGTATAGGTAAAATACCCAGGGTCTCCAAGAAAGGCTCAAATTTTGATTTAGAAACAGTAGCATCCATCCAGAGACTGTACCTATGATTATCCACTCATGATGCATCAGGGGAGACATCAGGTGACCTATCTGCCTGAAGGGTACAGGGAACCTAAATGAAATTTCACAACTGGAAGCCACCAGGAATCTTGAACTGCCAGTTCTGTGAAATACAATCTTTTTTTCTTGTAATTTTCCTTGAAATCTATTTTTTAAAATGTAGATGAACTCATGTGAAGAGATGTCATGGATAAATTATGCAAGAGAAAAGGTAGAGAGAAAACTAATAGAAAAACGGTTAGTTTTCCTAATGATCAAGGAAATAAAAATTAAAGCAACCTTGAGGTACATCTGCTACATTAAAAAAAAAAAAACCCTTTCATATGTGTCTGTTGACATGGTAATGGAAAACTGGAGAATATTCAGCCTCAAGATGGTCTACTAAATCACAGTTTGAATCAAGAGGAGACAAGGTATTTCAGCTGTCTGTCCTCAGACCTTTGAAAGTGTTGGGGAAAAGTCAGAGACATGGACACACATGAAGAATGCTGAGAGACTCAGGAAAAGCAGAGATTTCCTATCGTTGAGTCAAAAATAGTGCAGACTTACTTTGAGGAAATGAGTTTTGATCTTCCCACAGTGTTTGCCCATCTGCTCACTGACAGGGGAATAGAGCAGGTCCTTGGAGGCGATGCGGGCATATGCCACTTTCCTGTTGTTGCTGAGCATCCAGATGAAGACATCAGGGATGGTGTGCTGTGGCTGTGGAACGGAGGGAAATGGATTTGATGGGTTGGTGCTTAACAAGTACCCTTCCAAAATTCTCCTCCCTGAGACAGTCCCTCTCTGTAAAACAAATTCTGTGACTTAAACCATCAAGGCACTTAAACGTCTATGCAATCAAGCAAGTTAAGCGTAGCTTCTTTGGGAAAGCCTTATGTCATGACTTGTAAGTACATATAAACACCATTATGTCTAACTTGGCTACTGTGTCTTAAGGACATGCAAGTGGGATCCATGATTTGACATCTTTGGTGGCCTACTTTTCTCCATCTATGAAAAAATTTCTTCCCCTTTTGTTGTTGTTGTTGTTTTTTGTAATCATGTAATGATTTAGACTCGAACATTGGTCCTCCTAAGAGCCAGGTAGCTTTCCAGAATATTCAAACGAAAAAGCAAAAGCAAACATCCATGAATGTCTTTCTATTTGCTCTTTTTTAAATTTTTTTAATGTTTATTTACTTATGAGGAAGAGGGACAGAGTGTGAGTGGGGGAGGGACAGAGAGAGATGCACACAGAATTAGAAGCAGGCTCCAGGCTCTGAGCTGTCAGCGCATAGCCCAATGCGGGGAATGAACTCACGAACTGTGAGATCATGACCTGAACCGAAATTGGACGCTTAACTGACTAAGCTACCTAGGCACCCCTCTATTTGCTCTTAAGGAAGGAAAAACAATTCTTCAAAGGACTTTAGACCTAAAATATGGTTACCAAGTATTTTAGCTCTATTTTAGGTTGTTATTCAGGAGAAATCTGACTAACTTACACATTAAATTCTACTTTAAAATTGAGCTAATCAAGACAGGAATTACAGAATTCCCTGCTAAGAGGCCCATTATGTTGTAAGTGTTTGAAATGCATATTTCTGAGCCAACATAGCTACCAAATCAAAAGGGAGGTACATTGTCATAAACCATGCTTTTACTTTCTGGGCTCGAAGCCGTGCTCTGCCTTTCTAAACCCATAATCCTCTGGTGTAATTTGTTCTGCTAGAAGGCATCCCTTCTCTCTTTATATGGAAACATCAGCGAAGAGGTTTTCCTAGCCAGAGGGTTGGTCAGTCACAGACCTGAAGTCCTGATGCTTGGTTTGAACCTTCTGGGTGCTTATTAAAATTCCTGCATCTGCTAAAATGACTTCCTGTCTCACTGTTTATTACGTCCCTGGGCAGTGATGGATTTGCAACAAGATATACAACTTTCGAGATTGACAGACAGAAGCAGTAATTTTCTGTATCTCTCCTTGAAACCTTCCCGTAAAAAATCCAGTATCTGACAAAAGCAAATATGAGGACATTTTTAGAACATTCTATAAGTCACAAAAGCTACTGTTTACAACTAACTTTAAAGGAGAAGCTGTTTTGACTTTTACTGGATATGAGTTTAAATCCACTTACAGTTGAAAACTAATCAAAGTCCCCATACTTTGACTTATTTTGACTTTCTTGATTCCATTAAGGAATATGCTTTTTATTTCTCCTGAATACTCAGGCTTCATTTATTTTTTTTTTTTTAATGTTTATTTATTTCTAGGAGACAGAGAGAGAGACAGCGTGAGCAGGGGAGGGTCAGAGAGAGAGGGAGTCACAGACTGAAACAGGCTCCAGGCTCTGAGCTGGCAGTCAGCACAGAGCCTGACGCGGGGCTCGAACCCACGAACCGTGAGATCATGACCTAAGCGAAAGTCGGACGCTTAACCAACTAAGCCACCCAGGCACCCCACTCAGGCTTCATTTAAAAAAATCAATAAAGCTGTACATGTTTGGCTTAATTTAAAAATCTCCCTTCTCACCCCTAAACTAATAGTGCCTGCTCACTATGCAGGGCTTGGAAGAGAGCATTGCTCTCCATCTTTTATCCTTATCAAACATTCAAACTTCACTAGGAATATATTTGGTCTAATCCCCTAAAGGAAGTTTGCCTTAGAGATGATTACCTCATCAACGAGGAAGCGGATTTTTTCCACAAAGATTTCGGCTTCATGGATCATTTCATCAAGAGATAATTTTTTCTTCTGCTGCTGAATGATTGCCTTGGCCTCCTTGGCCATTGCTTCCTGAAACAAGACAAGAGTCCATGTAGATTTTTCTAGCCATTTGGACACCATTTGCTGGTGAATCCTGAAGGTGCTTGTTAAGTTCCACACCGAGCCATTCATGGAGCTGTTTCAGGGTCTGCCAGTGTGCACACTGTTCATTTAACAGAAATTTCATAGACATATGGTGGCCAATGAATATCATCTCACCTTTGTTTGATAGATAAGAAGCCAAGGCCTGGAAAAGTCAGAGATTTGTCAAGGTCCAATAGCTCTGTGAGTCAGGGCCTAAATCCAGGAACTAAAATGTATTGAGTTCTTACTCTGCCAGGCAAAGCTCTACCTGCTGAATTACTCCTCATTGCTTCTCACAGCAGGCTCCCGGGGCGGGTACAATTGCCAAGAGAGCAATGCAGGACCGGAAGGCCAAGCTAGAGCCGGGCCCCGCTGAGTCCAGAACCCACGTCCTTAGTCAACGCCCTTACTTCTTCTTCCAGATGCTTGAGGGATGCTTCCAGACCAACCTGGTGTCACTTGAGAAACACTGCCACTCAGTCTGAGTGTTTGGAATATCCAAGTGTTTATTTGGATTCATTCACTCAGCTGCATTTTTGTGCAGAGGAAACACCCAAACATTTATAGTGATTTCTGGCACCCTGCGTGAGTGGGTCTTGCCTACTCTCTGCTTCATCTCGCATTGCTTTGCTTCATACTCTGGGGCCCAGGCACACTGGTCCTCACGAAGGCCCCAAACATGCCACGCTCAGTCCGTCCTCAAGGCCAGTGGGCTTTCCTCTTGTTCAGATGCTCTTCCTGGACACTGCGTGGCTCGTTCCTTCCCAAGCCTCAGCTCCAATGTCACCATTGCATCATGTCCCCCACATTTTCTGATCACCATGGCCTTACAAAGTTTCCTTCATAACCATAACCTGTAATCATTTTGTTTATTTGTTGTTTACCTTTCAATCTTCTGTCTTCTCCACTGAAATATAAACTTCACTAGGACAGGGACATCCTCTGGTTTGTTCTTACTTTGTTCTTACTTTGTTCTCAGTGTCTGGCAGAGTTCCTGACACATAGCTAGTGTTAAATGAATGTTTGCAGAATGAATAAGCCAATCAATTAATAAATTCCTCAGGGGCTAGTACCAAGTACTTGCAGCTCTGTGTTCCCAGCACCTAGCATAGAGTCTGGCACATAGGAAGCCTTCAGTAAGTGCTGGCCAGGAGGACTGAATACTTGATGTGTACTAGGTACTATCCTAGGAGCTAAGGCCCAGGACAGAGGAAGACACAGGCTTCCTTCCCTGAGACTTTGACAGTCTGGTGAGCTAAAAGTGATGTATGTGCAAAACATCAGGGGACCAGAGAGAGGCAGAGCTAGGCTTTATAGATGACATGACATTTGAGCTGGGTCTTTAAAAAGGAATGGAATTCATCAGGTGATAAGAAGAGAAAGGAAAGTCCAGGTAGAGAAACCAATTGCAGACAGAAGGTATGTATGACTGACAGATGCCAGTGATTTTTGAAGCAATGGTGATCTAATCAGGTTTGTGTTTTAGAAGGACCATTCTGCTTGTGGTATGGAAGATGGGCTGGAGGAAGCCATAGTCTGGGCCTAGTGGGTGCTAAGGAAATTGGTGTAGGCAGAGATTCTGGGGATGAAGAAGTGGAACAAGTTCCAGAGTCTTTAAGGGGAGGAATCAACAGGGCCTATGGTCTAACTGACTATTGAGGGTTAGGAATAAAGATTTAAAGTTGAGTCTAGGCTTCTGGTCGGAGCAACAAGTATAGCTGATGGCGCTAATAGAGGATGTGGAACAAAGTTACATTGGAACCTGAGGGGTTTCATAGGGTGGGTTGAGTTGGAGGTGCTGTGAGACAGGTAGATGATGTGTCCACTGGGAGGGTGGAAATACAGGTCCAGAGATGAGAAGGGAGAGCTGGGCCGCCACAAGATATTGAATGCATGGACTGGTTCAGGCCAAGGACTGCTGGAGGTTGAGAAAGCTCTTTATTTCTCAATGTAGAGCTCTGTGGGCAATATGCAGTAGATGACATTGCAGAGACAGGGAAAGGCAGCTGGAGGTGCTAAAGAAGAAATGGGGTAGGAAGATCTATATAGTGAAAATCTGGCCTCCCTTGGAATACAGAGGAGGAGTACATAAACCCTTGTTTATTATTCTGGGAAGAAAGGTGAGCCTGTTTAGAGATGTGGGTTTTAGTGTCTAGACTATGATTAATTAGCTGTGACCTTTAAAAAAATCCTTTAATCTCGCTGAGCCCACTCACATCTTCAAAATGCCCCTGACCAGTCAAACACGGAGTCATTTTTCTTTGAAGAATTATCATGGCCTCATACAAAACATCCCGTGGTGCTGCTGTTGGAGCTGAAGTTTCGAGGTGAGATAAGCCAGGGTCTGAGCTGGTCTGGCAGCTCTCAACCATCACTCATTCGATAAGAACAGAGGATCTGTGAGGCACGCAGAGCTGTGCGGGTTCTCCAGGACACAGAGAGGGATCGGCTCCTGCCCCACTGTCAAGAAAGCTTACAACTCTTCACAATTCTTAATGGAAAGAAACCGAGGAGGCGAATAACAGTTTGGTTTTTTTTCTTTTTTGGTCTCTCCATTTGTGAGGCAAAAAGAGTCTATGCCTTTGACAAAATATAAATGTCGAGAAAATGGTCAAGGAGGAAATCCATCAGAATAGGATATAGGACTGATGGGTTTCTAGATCATTCTTATAAACATTCAATAAATGCTCATTCCTTTCCAACTTACCCATATATTCACTTCTCACTCATGCTTCTACATCACGCAGATGTATAACCTTTAGAACCTTATCCTCATCTGGCCTGTGACCTATGCTCATCTGTGAGGTTTATTTTTAAAGCACATGTTTTAATTCTGTTCAAAGTATAAATAGATTTTCACATACCAGCTCCTGCCAATAGAGCGTAAGTCGTTTCTTATCTAAAGTGGTTTGGTTCAACATCTTGGGCTTCTTTTCTGCTTCAGAGATAAAGGCACTGTAAGAGAATAACAATTTGAAACCTACTTAGTGAAAATCCATTTACGTACTTCCAGAGATTTGCAAATACACTTTCTGCAACACAATGAGAAAGTGGATGAAGCCACAGAACCAAGATTTCTCATTTCGAATTAAGCAATGATGGGGGTGCCTGGTGGCTCAGTCAGTTAAGTGTCTGACTTTGGCTCAGGTCATGATCTCACTGTTGAGGAGTTTGAGCCCTGCATCAGGCCTGCCTCTCTGCTACCAGTGAAGAAGGAACCTGCTTCAGATCTCTCCCCTTCTCTCTGCCCCTCCCCTACTCACTCTCTCTCTATCTCAAAGACAAATAAACATTAAAAAAAAAAAAAGAATTAAGCAATGGTGCACTAATTTTTCTAAGAGCCAAAGTGAGGATTGGAAATGATGCCCAGACCCCACATTAGTTTGGGGGAATAGATGCTTGTTTTCCTATTTTCTTTCACATACATATCTATTGTGATTGCTATCTAAGGTCATAACGACAAACATAAAATAATGCAGTTTTCCATCATCTTACACATTTAGCACACATCAAGAGTCTCCTGAAAAGTTGTATGTAAAAAATATTTTAGAGTCAATACTGGGAGATGTCCTTGCATGTTAAAAACTCTACCAACGATTGAGTAGTAACACTTGGAGGCATGATGTTAAAAACGTGTTCAAATCAGGATATCTGGGTGGCTGAGTTGGTTAAGCATCCGACTTTGGCTCAGGTCATGATGTCACAGTTTGTGAGTTTGAATCCAGTGTTGGACTCTATGCTGACAGCTCAGAGCCTAAAGTCTGCTTTGGATTCTGTGTCTCCCTACCTCTCTGCCCATCCCCCACTCACACTCCGTCTGTTTCTCTCTCTCTCAAAATAAATATTTAAAAAATTTTTTCTTAAATAAGTTCAAATCATGTTTTCAGTCATATGTGGAATTTGAGAAACTTAACAGAAGACCATGGGGGAAGGGTAGGGGAGAAAATGACTTCAAACAGAGAGGGAGGCAAACCATAGGAGACTCTTAAATACAGAGAACAAACTGAGGGTTAATGGGAGGGGGTGGAAGAGAGGAGAAAATGAGTAATGGGCATTGAGGAGGGCACTTGTCGGTGAACACTGGTGTGTTGTATGTAAACGATGAATCATGGGAATCTACTCCCAAAGCCAAGGGCACACTGTATACACTGTATGTTAGCCAACTTGATAATAAATTATATTAAAATAATAATAATAATAATAAATAAAAGAAAATGGTAGAGGTTATGAATGCAATTGAAGAAGAAATATAAATGGCTTTAAAACATGGGGAAATAAGATAGTGCCCTCATTAGTGAAAATTTAAATGCAAATTAAAATCAATGCAATTTTCACCTATTACCAGTTGGATAATATTCAAGGTCAGTGGGGAAATAGTCACTCTCCTTCACTAATTGTTTAAGAGACAATTTGACAGCACTTGCCAAAAATTAAATGTCTACATAATTTGATCCAAAAAATAAGCTAGAATTCTGTCCTTCAAAAACAACTGAAAATTTTTGCAAGAAGATGTTTATACAGTAATGCTTATCACAGCATTGTTTATACTAGCAAAATAAGTAACAACAACTAGTATATCAGAGACAAGTTAAATACGCGATACGTATCACACAATTAAATACTGAGGACTACTATGTACTACTGTAGGAAGATTCTAGTGCTAGTTTGTGGAGTGAAAGAGCAACCTGTTGAACAACACGTGTTAACATTTGTGGAAAAATACAGTGTTTCATGAATGTGTGGGTTTGCAAATGCACAGGAAAAAAAATCCAGGAGGACAGATCAAACTTGTCTCTGCTGAATGGGACTGGAGAGAGAACTGAGAACACTTTTTCTTTATATATTCCTACGGTTTCTTGGTTAGATGAGCATCTAATACTGCTCATCTAACCAGAAAAGTCAATGACAAAGGAAACAAAAAGGGGAAGAAGCCACACTTCCCGGTGAGGGGCCCTATGTCAGAGCTGGAAACCTCACCAGCAATTCTCTTCGGACATACTAGTCAAGTCAAATTTTCTCTTCATTTCTATTTATTAATTTCTTAATTAAAAATTTTTTTACTGTTTATCTTTGAGAAAGAGAGAGAGAGACAGAGTGTGAATGGGGGGGGGGGGAGCAGAGAGAGAGGGAGACACAGAATTGGAAGCAGGCTCCAGGCTCCAAGCTGTCAGCACAGAGCCTGACGTGGGGCCCAAACCCATGAACCACGAGATCCTCATGTGAGCCGAAGTCAGAGGCTTAACTGACTGAGCCACCCAGGCGCCCCATTTTCTCTTGATTTTAAAAAAGAAGATTGGGGCGCCTGGGTGGCTTAGTCGGTTAAGCATCCAACTTTCGCTTAGGTCATGATCTCGCGGTTCGTGGGTTCGAGCCCCACGTCGGGCTCTGTGCTGGCTGCCAGCTCAGAGCCTGGAGCCTGTTTCAGTCTGTGACTCCCTCTCTCTCTGACCCTCCCC
>NW_024080694.1:2795406-2881538 GCF_003009895.1 Hyaena hyaena
AAAAAAAAAAAAAAAAAAAAAAGGAAGATAAAGGATGGGCGCTGGGGTGGCTCAGTCGGTTAAGCCTCTGGCTTTGGCTCAGGTCATGATCTCACGGTTCGTGGGTTCAAGCCCCGCAGCGGGCTCTGTGCTGACAGCTCAGAACCTGGAGTCTGTTTCAGACTCTGTGTCTCCCTCTCTCTCTGGCCCTCCCCTGCTCACGCTGTCTCTCTCTCTCTCAGAAATAAATAAAACATTAAAAAAAAAAAAAGAAGATAAAGGATTATATTTTGAAGAAGACATCTTGTTGCCACACGTCTACCTTTCTGAGAGACACAAGAAACTCCATTCCACTCCCGAATGGACCAGCGCAAGGAGACATGGTGGACACATCTGACTTCTGATTTCTCTCTCCCTCTCTCTCAGGGGGAGAAACCATTGATTTCCTCAACAGATTTGGAGTAAATGACCATGGTACCTGTTTGTGTCCATTCCTGATCTTTTGGCCCCAGCCTGCTGTGACCTGTGGACAGCCTCCTCACCTTCCTGGGGCAAGTGACCTGTCCCTTCTGGTGGAGAAAATCCAGAAGTTCAGCCACTTAACCATGAAGAGGTCGGCAGCAGGGAGGAAACAGGAAGCCCACCTTGACCTCAGGTCCAAGCTGCTTTCTCCAATTCAAGTTTACCAAATATAAAGGAACATTTTGATCTCTGTCTGACCCTCATAAATATGTATTCAGTTGCTTATAAACTTGAAGAGAAAGGGTAATGATCATAACCCTAAAGAGCCCCCTAATATAGAAAATTATTAAGCTATAATTTGCCCACAAACAGTTTCTAAAAATATGAGATCATGAAGCTTTTTAAAGATGCTCAAAGAGAACTGCAGGTGACACTTAGCTCACAGCAAGAGCAACACTGATGGATACTGCTTCTATAATGAGAAATGGAAAAGAAATATAGAAAGAAATCTATATACTTATTTGCTTTCCAAAGCAAAAATGATGGGTAATTGAGAGATTAGGAAAGACAGAACTTATAAAGCAGAATTTAGCTATTTAACTATCCCCTATCTACTAGTTTTTGCCTTCCATCAAGTGAATCTCCACCCCTTCTTTAGTGCTTCCATTATGACAAAATCTTCTCTCTCTCTCTCTCTTTTTTTTTTTTTTTGAGAGAGAGCACGAGTAGGGGTAGAGGGATAGAAGGAGAGGGCGAGAGAGAATCTTAAGCAGTCTCCTGCCCAGTGCAAAGCTCAACATGGGGCTCAATCTCACTACGCTGCGATCATGATCTGAGTCAAAATCAAGAGATGCTAAACCGACTGAGCCACCCAGGTACCTGTCACTATGCTAAATTCTCATTTTTGCCCAACTCTTGACCTAATTAATTAATTTTTTTTAATGTTTATTATTTTTGAGAGAGAGAGAGACAGAGAGACAGAGGGCAACTGGGGGAGGGGAAGAGAGAGAGGGAGACACAGAATCCAAAGCAGGTTCCAGGCTCTGAGCTGTCAGCACAGAGCCTGACACAGGGCTTGAACCCACAAACGGTAAGATCGTGACCTGAGCTGAAGTCAGACTGAGCCACCCAGGTGCCCCTTGACCTTTTAATTTCAAGAGTTAGTCCAGATTGTTCCCTTATGTGGTAGGCAAGGCCCTACAATGGCCCCCTTCTCCTGCTTTTCTTCCCATTGTGTAATTTCCTCCCTTTGAATGCGCACTGGACCTAGTGACTTACTCATAGTAGAGTATGTCAAGAGGGATGGGGTGTCACTTCCAAGATTAGGTTATAAAAGACCATGACCTCCATCTTGCTGGCATGATCTCTCTGACTCTTCTTACTTGTTCATTCTGATGAAGTCAGCCACCATGTCGTGAGAGGTAGCCTCGAGAGACCCACGTGGTGAAGAATTGAGACTGACTGCCAACTGACAGCCAGCAGGGAACTGAAGTCCTCCATCCACCAACCCGTGAAGAACTGAATTCTGCAAATAACCATGGGAGAGGGCTTGGCGGTGAAGCTTGCCCAACAGAGCCTTCTGGTCACTGCAGCCCCAGCTAATGCCTTGATTGTAGTCTAAGACATTCTAAGCAAAGGGCCTGGCTAAGCCACAGCTGGACTCCTGACCCACAGAAACCGAGATCATAATTACTGTTTAGTCACTAAATTTGGGAGTTGTTACTCCATAATAGGTAACTCATATGACCTGTTTTTAAATCTTTTACTATTATTGTTAGCCAACTGGATCAGAGTCCTTAATTGGTGCTTACTGTTTTACATAGAAAATTCTGCTAAATAGTATTTGATTTATTATCCAATCCAATTGTCAAATAGTTGCTGAGTATCTACCAAATGCAGACGCATGCTTGGGATAACACTACTAGCATTTTTCTTGCTTCATTGATAAGTCTCTGCACTGAGTCTTTCTTTTCTTCTTCTTCTTCTTTTTTTTTTTTCTTTGTTTTATGCTTTAGTTAAGTGTCAGGAAGCAAGAGCGAGCCCACAAGTGCCCACTAAATTACAGAACCGAATAAAGATGGATAGAATACTACAAAATGCTCATCTGAATGCATGTGAAATTGACTATTTTCTAAGGAGATTAAAAGCGGATTCCATATACGCTCAGCAGCCCATATGCCAGCTGTCCTCCCGGTACCTGCTTTGACTGATGAAGTCACTGAGCGCCGTCTTCATTTTGTCTTCCGGTGCTTTCTCTGAAATCTTAATCAATTCTCTCACTTCTTCTATACTTTCTTCCTGGAAATAAACCGTAGGGGTAGCGGGATGAGGGGCAGAAGGAGACACTGTAGTAGAAACCCCGATCAGAATACCTCAGACACAATATTTTGCTGGTTTTTGTGTTTTACAAATGAAGGAAGATTTCCCTCATTTTCTTGTGCCTGAACCGGGAAATGCTGCTGCATTCCAACTTCAAAACTTGCTTTTCACTGGAATCAGTCAAAATGCAAGCCTTCTCATGCATTGCTCAAACTCATCGTTTCTATTCCAGATCATTTCTTAACAGGGAATCATTTATTTAGAGTCTACCCTGGGGGGAAACTAATGTCAGGAACTATCTAACAAAGTAGAGCAAATGAGATATAATATAAAAAACTTCAAAAGCAACATTCAGGTCAATTGATTATATGGGAATATAGTAACACTGAATAATTCTGATTTAAAGGGGATCAATTCTTATGATTATAAGGAATTGAGGCAGGAGGTGAAGTGATATAGGAGGACAGGTTGCATACAACAATGGCTATGTGCTTGTATACTTAATAATCATACTTTTCTTTTTAGACCTCAATTCAGTGGCTCTCAATGGAGGCATATGGCACCCAAAATGCAATATACATGTTATCACTGCTTTGCCAGAATTTGTAAAAATCGTATTACTCATCAAAGTCTGATGTTTGGGGATATATGTTTCCCTCTTTCCCCTTCACTATAAGAACAGGAAAATTGTGGAGTGGTTAAAATTTTAGGTATACGGTCAAGCTACCTCTGTTCAAATTCAGACTCTATCCTTATAACTAAACTAGTGCCCATATGCCCATTTTCCTATAAAGTCAGATAATAAGAGCACCCGTGTATAGCACCACCATAGAAAGGTGTGGACTTCTTCAGACAGTGCTTAGTGCTTAGTAAACATTCAGTCATGTTAGCCATGATATGCCAAGCATGTCAGGGAGCCGGCACTGAAAAAGGAATTGGAAATGAATGGTAAAGGCAGCAATGGTCTCTAGGGAAACATTCTGCTTTTTTTGTCAAGCCTTTTAGAAATAAACTAAGACTCTTTGCCTGAAAGAGAAGCAAAACCAGCCTTTCAAAGCAAGTCTGTGGCCTCTACATAATGTGACATCAGATCGCCCTCAGACTCTACCTCCCTGATGACTGGAATCCCCAACGCCAGAGGCGATGCTTTGTTTCACACAACTAGAGACAGAACTAGAAAGCAAATGAGAGAGAGAAATTTGTTTTTTCCTTAGCACAGGCTTTCATGGAATGAGAAGGTCACCTGGTGAGGCATGCGGGACAGAAAGTAGAGGGTGCCCCATGAGCTGTGTGGTGTGAGAAGAGAAATTGAGAGCAGGCACAAAGAAACCACAAAGGGCAGGCTCAAGAGCCCAAAGAAGCAGAGTTCCCAGGGGTGCTTTTCTCCCTGGGGTTAGGTGGAACAATCTGGCAGCCATTGCATATTGGCCCTGTTATAAATACTTCCCTCCAATCCTTCAAATAACTATTGGCTCCTTTCAGGTGCCAGGTATTATGCCAGATGCTACAGTACAGTAGGAAATGGTTATTGAACAAATAAACACACCAATCAATTGTAAAATATGGAGAGGCCTGAAGGTACAGCACAGGGCATTACAAGAGAAGCCTTCTGGCTTCTCTGAGGAAGTAGCTGAAGCTGAGCTGTGGAGGTTAATGGGTTACACAGTCAAAGCATGGAGGGAAAAGTAGCTCAGGCAGAGGGAACAGCATGGAGATGGCTATGAGGCATAAAGGAGCTTGATTTCTTCAAGAAACAAGAAGTCCAGTGTGATTGGAACAGGGGAGAAAGTATGTGAGAAGCAGGCCTGGAGAGGTGGGAGCACTTCACCTTGTAGGCAATTCTCCGCCATGTTAAGGGCTTAGGATTTTATAGGAGTTGAAGCCAGGATCTATCAGTTCTGTGGAAAAGTTGTCAATCTCCTGCCCTAATCTCGTGATTAGGAAAACAGCCTATCCCTAAGTCCTATAATGTTAAGAAGCAGAACAGGGATTCTAATACAGACAGTTTTATTTAAAGTCAAATTGTATTCTCATTCCCTTCAGTCCAGAAGGTAGAAACTATGTACCGCAAGCAGCAGCCACAATTTATTTGTATTTAAATTAAGGTCAAGACCCTCTACTGGGTGGATAAAAAGGACCCTTTTGCCTCAGGCTGCCCAATTTTCAAATCCATCGCCTGTGAGCATCACCTACCAGCAGGTCCGCCATTTTCTCCAGCGTGTTGGACCAGTGCAGCCTAAACGTCTGGTCTCCCCAAGAACTGATAAAGTAGACACAGGGCTTCTTGGCCTCAAAAGGCAAATAGTTGTAATTCCTGTGAAAACAAGTTTAGGTCTGGAAGTTAGTTGGCAATTGGTATTTTTCAGGCAATTCCAGGCACATGTTCATGTTTTGTATGGTCTGTGTGGGGTGGGGAAGGGGGATGACAAAACAATCAAACTACTGACTGTGTTCTAACTGGGGACAATAACAGTGAACAGATATGTGGCTACAATGGAAAGGCACTAGGAGCTACCCCATCAGACCCAGGAAAAAGCCTAGAGCTGAGCACCAGGGGGCAGGATTTATCATGCAAACCTTCTTCAAGGAGGAACTTCTGTTGCCAGTTTAGTGAGGAGAGAAAGAGAAAACATAACATTTTCATTTTAATGTCTATTAGCTATGTACTGTGTGAAAATCATTTGAGATAATAGGTATGAATGAAATTGCTAGAAAACTGTAAGAGCATAATATAATATTAATTAGGATGAAGCATGTGCTCAATCTAAACTGCAGCAACCAGACTTCCATCCATCATCCATCCATGCATCCATCTATCCATGCACCCATGCATCCAACCATGCATGCATCCATCCATCCATCCATCCATCCATCCAATATTTACTGTTTCCATGCATTGGTGCTGATAAGGCAGGTTACCCACTCGGCTAAGAAGAGATAAGAGGGATGGCCAAGTAGCCAGATGGAGAGATGTGGAGTCAAAAGAAGTGTTTGGGGGTGACAGTTGGATATGCTTAAATGCTGATGAGAATAAGACAGCTAACAGGGGGGATTGAAGACACAAAAGAAGGAACTAATTGTCAGTTTTGGCCCTGAGGAAGGAAAGGGATGGGGTAGGGCAGGTAAGGTGAGAGTAGTGTGGCAAAAAGTTGGTGGTCCTTGTCTAATGGCAGCTATAGTCGTGACTAGGTTTTCCCCAAGCCCCTGTAATTTCCCCCCAAAACAACTCGGACCACAAGAAGAAAAATGTGACAGAAATGCCAAGGCAAAGTTCTGTCAGGGTGAATGGTCAGGGAGAGATGTGTGGCCTGATAAGCATGGACAGAGTTTGGAGTCACACACTCATAGAGGTAGACAGAGGAGAGACCGAGGGCAAGAAAGCTGTTTCCATTCCCAAAAGCTAAAGAGAACTTCAGCCTGAAAGAATGGACAGTTGTCATTTTTTTTTTTTTAGCTCCCCAACCCAAATTTCTTCTGGAGACCATAAAATTAGCAAAGGTGTCCGGTGTCTGTATCTGTAGAAAATAAACCAGCAGGTGTCCATTTAGAAGAGAAGCCAAATTAATTCTTGGCTGAGACAGAGGTTATTATTATAGCAGGAGAACAAAAAAATAAATTAAAAAGTTAGAAATCAAAATGTTCTTTCATCTCTTTTAAAATTATTGCACCAAGAATCCTACAAAATACATTCTCACCCAAGTATTGTCCTTTGTTCCAAGGTTTCTATGGTTCAGATTGTTTTGTGTTAATGATGTTCAGGGCCTTTGTCTCTTTGATTCCCAGAGTTCTCCTAGTCTGACTGGGTCTGGGTCTGGGATGCTGTGGGTCTCTGGCAAACTCAGTACAGATGGAACACAGCAGATGGGAGGGCACCATGAGGGCACCATGTCGCCTGTGGGAAGAGAAGGCTGCCAGTTTGAATGGCTGCCCTGACACAAGACCAGCCTTGTGACTTTGGGCAAGGGTAGCCTTAGAGTCCTGAAGATGAGATGATAAACTGCATGAGACGTCCTGTGCTCCAGGCTCATTCCTGATCTTTAGCCTAACACCTAAATTATAGGTGAATGCATGTGCTTCCTAAAACTGAAAAGCTCAGACCAAACACAAGGAGTTATTTTAATGAAGGCAACACACAAATCGATTGTGTGACTGTGTGCATGTGCAAGCATGTGTGTGTGTACACACATATGTACGTATTTTAGACATTGGATCTTCCAATTTCGCTACTGCCACCCTGGTTTGCCACTATGTGGACAGAGCCTCAATATAATGACTGAGGAATATTTCCAAAGAGACAGAAAGGCAAGAAACTTCAGCATGATTCATTTTGGTTTCCTTGAGCCAGTTGGCCAGCACTTTGAGTGAAGTCCATCCAAGGGTGCCTTGAGATTTCTCATCTCTCAAACCATTCCCACACTGGATCTCCTGACATTCTCACCCATAGTCACCAATGGTCTAGTTCACAAGGTGGGGAGGTTTTTACTGCCTGGTCCCAGCGAAAAGATGTAGAGTGCCTCTGAGTATTTCAGACAAGTTCCCCTGAGTTGCAGATCCAGTTATAGGATCCACTCATTGATCTCCTCAGTTTTGAGAATAGACAGAGAAGCCATCAGAGGACTGGGAAGCTTGGGATCCTTGTTGGTATGTGGAAAGGTGGATGGATGACCAACTATGGCTGCCAGAGAGCACAAAACATCCCAAAGAAGGTGGTCCATGGGAGGGACAGGATTTAGAAAATATAAGGCACAGTTAAAAATGAGGCGATAAACAACTAAGCTTATTTTTACTTATTCCCTCATACTTTGTCCCAAACATTCTCTTTCCACTGCTTAAGCCCCTTCTCACCCTTTAGGATGTCACCTTTTCTGTTACCTTTTTCTACTCCTAACCTTCTCCCCAGGGAAAGTAAGTTACCTGCCTCTCTCTCTGTCCCCGTAGTACCCTGTACCCAAACCAGTTACAGTAATTCCTTAACTCATTCCAAAACATTTATGAAGATTTACTATGTTCCAGACTTAGAGAGGAGTAGACACACAGGTAAATGAGACACAGTCCCTGCCCTCAGAGTGTACACAGTCTAATAGGGAGACAGACAAGTAAAAACATCTTAATCCAATGTGGTTGGTGCTTGGTGGAGGGGAGTCTAGAAATCCAGATCAGACTTGGGATTCAAGGAAGGGAATGTAAGCTTAGTCTTGAAGGGTAAGAGGAGCCAACAGTTCTGAAGAGAGGGCTTACTGCCTGGCAGAGAGAAGACCATCCTCACAGGCCCAGAAGCAGCAAACAGCAGGACACATTTGGAGAACTGCCAGAGACCTAGTGTGGCTGAAGGAATGGCAGACTTTGGGGAGTGACTGGAGACGATGGTGGAGAAGTAGATGGGGATGGAGTCAACAAGCTGTGGCCTCAGAAAATAATCCTGAAAGCCACAGGCAGCCAATGAGTGATATCAATTCAGGGAGTAACTGGCTCTGATAGATAGTCTGGTGAATTTCTTGAAGATCCAAACCAGGTTGGAGATTTTTAGAATAATCCAGGTCATAGATGCCAATGGCCAGGATTAAAGAAATGACAATTGATATGAGAAAGAAATGACAATTGATATGAGAAATACTTGAGAGCTGATCTTTTTTTTTTTTTTTTTTTTTTTTACAAATAGTTTATTGTCAAATTAGTTTCTATATAACACTCAGTGCTCATCCCCAAAGTGCCCTCCTCCATGCCCATCCCCCCTCCCCCCCACACCCATCAGTCCTCAGTTTTTGTCAGCATTCAAGAGTCTCTCATGGTTTGCCTTTGAGAGCTGATCTTTACCAGACTTCATTGCTGACTAGATGTGGAAAGGAAGGGAGGAGAGGACAGCTGATAACTTTCTGATTGGTGGTTCAGAGGATGCAGAGAGCGGGACGACCAGTCCATGAGACGGGAAAGACAGGAAGAGCAGCAGAGTTGTCTGTGAAGACAATGAGCCTGCTGAACAACTTTGGGACACCCAAGTGGAGTGTCTGGATCTGCTTCTCAGGGAAGAGAGTGGTCTGGGGAAACGTATTTGGAATCTTTGTTATCCTGACAGTGCTCAGAAAGCCATGGGTCCATGCCCAGAGTATCTAGATCGGGGAGACAGAGGGATTGAAGAGCACCAGCAATGTTCCAATCTCCTCATGTGCAAAGGGGGAGAACTATGTTCTCTTATGAGAACCCAGTGAGATCAAAAAGCTTCTCCTGATGGCACAAGGCTCAGAACACAGAAGACTCTCGCCGTGTGTGGCTTTCCCTTCTTACCACAAATCACTTGGTTGGCACTCGACACCACTTTCTTACAATAGAATACTAGAATTTTACTTCTCTTTGCATGCTGAAAGTTTATGTGGGCTAAAGACCAGGGAACATGCATGGAGGCACCCCAGCTGCTTTCTGAAATGGTCTTTTCTGGTGGCTGACAGTTGTTTTTTTGAGTTTTTCAGTCTGACTGTGGCAAAAACAGGATAAGGAATGATGTAGCCAATAATCCCACTGAGTTGAGTTTACATAATAACACAGAGCTCAGATGAATATAGTAACCGTTAGCAGGGTTTGGATTGAAATGTTAAATTCTGAACTTCCTATCTTGTTATGCTTCAAAGTTAGAGATATGATAATCATCATCATCCTGCCCTGAGATGAAGACCTGGATATGACATTTGGAGAGTTGTCAACATGTCACAAAGGATTCAGTACAGTGACACCGACCATGTTGCCCCTATTTGTGCCTTGCTTCCCTAACTGAGATTTAAAAAATAATAATAATGAGGCTTCTAATTTTATGGAAGAACTAAATCAAACAGTCCCAGAGACAGGTCAGACTCCCACTGTCAGAACCCTGGCTGTGTCCCACTGTCCGCTGTCCCCTGTTGTGTCTCCTACCTGTTCCCTTCTGTCACGAGTGGCTTCTCTGGGTGTGTGGTGGAGACAGTAGGGATGGCAACATTATGGGCTGCACCCCCTTCTCCTTCATGCAGCAGTGGGAGGACTTCTTCTTCAGCTGATTCCGCTGACTTCTTCTTACTCCCATGAGAGGACCCTCCATCAAGCAGGTTCCCAAAATTACCTATAGAGGCAGCACCAAGGAGAGAGAGGCCAGGTGTCAACAAGCAAAATCAGGCTACATGGCGTAAGGGATGCAAGGTCATATCCTCCCAGGGCAGAGAAATAAGATCTCTGTATGAAGGTGGGAAGAGTGATAGTCAGACGAGAGAAATAAGATTGACAGTGACAATGAGCCATCATCTACTTCCATCTTGATGTTGTCTTTTGTAAAAACGACTTAAGTCACAAATAAACTGGATTCCATCTCCACTTCTTTCTGCTCCTGTAAAGGAGACCCTTCCGATATGAATCAAGCCATTCTCTGATGGAATGCTCTTTCTTGGAAAGGTTTTCCCAGGTGTGCATCAACCCAGGAAGATTTTGGGGAGTTACAATAAAAGCACCTACAACATGCACAGCACTTCGCATGTATTAACCCACTATTCTCTTCCAATAACCCTATGAGGAATTATTATTCTCATTTAATAGATGAAGACATTGAGATTCAGAGAAATTAAGTGAGCCTAGGAGTAATGGAACCAGGATTAGTAATCCAAGTCTATCTGAATCCAAACTATACTCTTAAGCCTTTTTTCAAGGTATGAAAATAAATCTATCCCTTACATATTGATGATAGGTGAACAAAGAATTATTCATTTCTTTCTGAGGTGCAAACCTCCACCTGAATGCTATCATCTCCATGTAAGACACCAACTCATTTATTCAAGAAATAGGTATAAAGTCCTATTTATAGGTGCCACGCACTGTGCTTATTTGTACTTACCAATAGAAACTTCAAAGCTAATGGGTTTGTCTCCAATCCTCCGGTCAATCATGGTAGCTTCAAAAAATGCTCCAAAGAGTAAAAATTCCTCATATTTTTCTGGTATAATCTACAGAAAGAAAAAAATATTAGACAGGCCTGGATCTATTTTTTTTCTTTTTTACCAGTAAGCTGAATTAGTGATGTTAACTGGTCCAGGATGATTTGTAGGCATTTGAGGCATTTCACAAATTTCAGTGTTAGCAGGGAATGGCACATTGTTTCCCCATGCACCAGATAGGCACTAACCAGGACCTACAAATTACACATCCAAATTCAGCCTTTTATCTAGAATGATGTCATCTTATCTTCTGAGCTTCTACCTTGCAGTTAAAATCTTTTTTTATTTTAGGGGCACCTGGGTGGCTCAGTCAGTTAAGCGTCCGACTTCAGTTCAGGTCATGATCTTGTGGTTCGTGGGTTCGAGCCCCACATCGGGCTCTGTGCTGACAGCACAGAGCCTGGAGCCTGATTCAGATTCTGTATCTCCCTCTCTCTCTGACCCTCCCCTGCTCATGCTGTGTCTCTCTCTCTCTCTCTCTCAGAAATAAATAAAACATTTAAAAAAATCTTTTTTTATTATAAAGGCAAAGGCTGGAGTGTGTATCTTTCTACGGCGCTATTGTTAAAACATAGGTTTGGGATCACCTTCAGGTGAGCAGCCATTTAGAAACAGACAGTCCCAGGATCAGACCTTTACAATGGAGCATCATTTTATGGATTATACAGGATGACCACATATATTATGTTTTTTCCTCTCAACAACATTGAGAGGTCGAAATCTGGATCATTCCCATTTTACAGGTAAGGAAGCTGAGGAAACTAAACTTAAAGTTTAGTAACTTTTCCAAGTATTCTGATGACAGACCCAGTGCTCTTGGGTCTCCAACATGTGCTAACCCAACGCCTTGTTGCTGCTAGGCACCAGGAGAGCTAGGCACTTGCATGAGCATCAGCCAATTCAGTGCATCCCGGACGAGGGATCAGCACTGCAGTTCTTGGCATGAGGGTGCCCAGTCCTGGGATCACAACTGCTTTTACACTGAAAAAGGCTTTAGAGTTCATCTGATCCCACTTCCTTCTGTCTGAATAAACTAAAGCTCAGAGAGACTAAGGGGTTTCCCCAGGTCACACAGCAAGTTAAAGTCAGCCAAGATTTGAGGTCTGGTCTCCACAAAGCCTGCCCTCAAGGAGCCTACATTGTGGAAGAGAGGACCACCACAGGCCACAGGACAGGAGCCATGCCACGGCAACAACTGTTTGTAGATGACCCCTGTTGATGTGGACCAGGGCGATGGTTCAGAGAGATGTAGCTGAGACACAGCATCACATTTCTGAGCAAAGAGGCTGAATGAACTGCCATAGTCTGTGATTCCCGGTTTCACACCTGGGTTTATTAAATTCCATGGAAAAGGCAATAAGGTTCATCTAAGGAAAATAAACAGTTGTGGCTTTAAAGCTGAAGAGCCCCAGCTAATCAAGAGCCCTGAACCCTGTCCCACAGAGAGCCAACAGGTCTCAAAAGGGTGACCTTTCCTTCACCCAGGAGCCTTCTTGCTGTTGGCATCAGCAGGAAATGTTCCTACCGACCAGCAGTGTCGGACAGGGTGGGGGCCCCATGTTGGATCTTAGTCACAAAGCACACACCCCTCCCACCTGCTGCCACTGTATCCACTGCTGTAAATGAGCCATGTATCTCACCTTCCTGGGGCCCAGTTTACCCTCTGGGAGGAGGTTACAAAGTATCTGGAGGCCCAGTGGGCATGTAAATCATGTAGACTAGAAAAGGAATGGCAGACTCACTAGTCAGATAAACCCTTCTTCCAATCCCAACTCTGCTACTTCCTAGCTGATTGACTTCAGGCAAGTCATGTCCACTCTCTGGGTGTCATTTTCCCTGTCTGTGAAATAAACTTTGTCGTAGGACCTACGGGGGAGAAATGAGACCATCCATCCACATGAAGCCTCTTGTATAAAGCCTATTCAGACAAATGCCACAACAATGGCAGTCATGGTAAGTATTTCAACAGAATTCATCTCTTAACCCAACCCATACTTTGAGGTCTAACTCAAGTGGTCCCTTCTTTTGGAAGCATTCTTTGACTTCCTGAGCTGGAAAAATGATGATGGTAATGTTTACTGAGCTCTTATTATGTGTCAAATGTGGTATTAAGTCTTTTACCTACTATCTCATTTAATTCTCATAACCCCCCTAAGAAGGAGATGCTTTTATTCTACATGTATAGAGGACACATGTAGTCTGTGAAAGGTTAAAATATCTGCTCAAAGTTACCAAGCATGCCTAATATTTATTGAGCACTTACTATATGCCAGGTTGTGTTCTTAGAACTTTGTATATATTAAATCATTAAATCCTCGCTATAAGCCTATGAAGTAGAGGTTATTATTAGAAATAAGCATAAGGAGCTTAAGTCACTTGCCCAAATATTCAGAGGTAATGTTTCTCCAGAGACTGCACCACACTGCCACATCCAAAATCCAGCCATCTTGCTTGGGAGCCCAGCATTCTAATTATTATACTTCACTCACTCCAAGAAATAAAAGCATTTTACCCGTAGCTCCTTAATGCATGTATCACTTTCTATTTCCTGTACATTTATTTTGTATATCTTACCTCCCCTTCTGTATCATAATTTCCATAGAGTCAGACTCTTTGTATTCCTACCAATATTGAGGATGATGTTTAAACAAGAAGCTACTCAGTACGTGTTTACACAACTTAAAAATGAACACATTTATTAGATTAGCTGTGCTCTGTGAAAGCTTGGCATAGGGAGAAAAGCTTTGATGGTGGTGATGAAGGTGAGGGATCTCACCAAAACCACGGGATCTCATTTGTCCAGGGATGCAATGAGAGCATGGTTGCAGCAAAAGCTAAACAAGATGATACAGAAGGTGACATCACCGTGTGGTAAGGGTGAGTCTGAGCTGTTGAGGCTCTGGGGAAGGTAGAAGCCCAATACGGTAGAAGCCCAATACGGTAGTTTTAAAATATGTCCACAGATTCTTGGAAAATCTTCCCCTCAAAAGATGAAACAACATTAGAATATGTGTCTATTCTAACAAATAGAATGCGCCATAGTGTGTGGCGTCTATGGGTTTTGTCACACAAGACATCGAAGTTTCTGCCTTCCTCTCT
Organism: Hyaena hyaena; assembly: GCF_003009895.1. NCBI lineage: Eukaryota > Metazoa > Chordata > Mammalia > Carnivora > Hyaenidae > Hyaena > Hyaena hyaena. The sequence goes on from NW_024080694.1 coordinate 2,809,215, forward strand.
CTTAGATCACCAGTCAAGGGGAAGCCAGCTGCCATGAAGACACTAAGCACCTTATGGAAGGGTCCATGTGGTGAGGAACTGAGGCCTCCTGACAACAACCATGTGAGGGTACCATCTTGGAAGTAGATCCTGCCACCCCAGTCAAGCTGTCAGATGACTGCAGCCCTTACTAACATCTTGATTGAAACATCATGAATTCTGAGCCAGAACCACCAAATTAAGGTATTCTCAAATTCCTCACCCACAGAGAAAATAAATGTTTATTGTTTTAAGTTGCTAAATTTGGGGGTGATTATTATGCAGTGAAAGATAACTAATAAAGCCAGCAAGAAACAGACCACAAACAAGAAGCCAGGATGAAAAAAGAAGGAAGGAGAAGAAAGGGTTTGAATGAGACCTGAATTTCCCCTCTCTTACCTCCTTATACACAACAGCCCTGGTAGAAAATGTACGCTCTACATAAACTCCCAGCTGCCCTTGCTTTCTGCTAAATTTTTTTTTTCAGATGGTCTTAGCAAAATATCTTGAAGATATTGACTTGGGTTAAGAAAATCTTCTATTAGGCCCTTTCTACTTGGCAGTTTCTGTTTAGAAAAGAATGGCCAGTCTCAACAGTAGGAAAGATTGCCACAGAGTCAGATACAGGGGATACTGGCAGAGGTGGTTACTTAAGGTTCCCGCAGTTTCTGGCAAAGTCCAAAAAATGTCATTTCTAAAGTTGCCATATATTCTGAAACAATACACATAAATACAATCACATCCAATGTCAATCTTAACCATAACAAACTGACAGTACACATTTATGAAGAATATTTCCCAATATACAAGTTCATGAGGGAGAGCTCGGGAGGTCCACAAAATACCCAGAGTAAGTCCAAACAAGAGGGTAGAGAGCTCTGAATAGCTACCCACTTGTAGTGGGAACAAACCATAGAAACACTGATCACAACAACAGCAAATGTACTGCCTGTCTACAGTATATGTGCAAAGAACCCTGCCGACCATTTTACAGGCATTTCCTCATTTACCCCCAGGAGATGACTATGACAGAGGGACTATTACTTACCCATTGTGTTGATGAGTAAACTGAAACATGGAGAGCTTCTACCGTAAGTGCCATGAATAGAACCAACCTCCAAGATTTCAAACCCTGGGCTCCAACCTCTCCCTCACACTGTATCTTAAGATGTATTGGATCCCAGCAGTAAAAGTAAGTGGCTCTATCAGGGCTAATCTCACCCAGACCAGCCATCACTTCTCTTCCCCACCCAAAATGACTGTCTGGTTGATCTGAGAAATACACCCCCAGAGGCAGATCATCCAAGTTGAAAGTGGGAATCTACTCGCTTCTGCTACTAACAAAACACAGGTTCCTTCTTTTGATTAACTAAAAAGTACTCTTACTAATCTAAAGAGTTGAGAGGATATTAATAGTTAGTATTCATCTTGGTGACCCAGATCTCTTTCCCATCATACAGAAGCAGGCTGGAAAAATGCTAACACACTTAATATTGAGTAATACACAGAAATAAGCATTCCTTTGAATTGTGATTCCTCCCCCCCCCCCCCCCCCCCCCCCGCCAGGCTTGGGCAGGGGAATAAGTTTCTCAAATTCTTGTATCCCAGCGTGTCACCCATTCTTCCCCCTCTTCATTCTCTGTCCCACATGCCTCACATCCAGAGCATACACTATTCTACAAAACTAAACAAAATTAGGCTATGGGTAGAGCTCAGTCCATCCACCACCTACTTCCTCATTTTGGTTCCCATTGGAATCTGTGTTTTGGGGGGACACTTGAGGAACTTATCATGAGCAGATGGGAGGGATGTGTCAAGAAGAGGCAGTGGATTGCAGGGGGAGGAGACCTGTGTGTGCTTTTGAGGGCCCATGGGAGCAGGTGGCCAGTGGTGCTTCCTCTCTGGCTCTCCTCACAGAGGCAGTGCTCAGACCCACCTCAGGGGGCACATCGAAAGGTTCCACCTCAACCTCTGTTGAGTTGGTCTTGTCTGAAGCCTGCTGGGATTTTCCACCATCAGTCTTATCATCCTTGTCTTTACTGGAGCCTTTGGAAGACTTGGAGTCTTTGTCCTTTGAAGACAACTTAAGCTCCTTGAGTGTCTTGGAAAATTTAGATTCCTGTGCCCCTCCTGAGAGGATCTCCACAGCAATTTCCACCAAGATCCTGCCCCTGAATGACACGCCTTCTCCAAAGCCTTCATTCAGTTCCTGGTAGTCATCCATCAGACTGTGGTTCCTGGGTGAGCCATACAGGTTAATCCAGGCAGGTCCAAAGGTCGGTAGAAAGCCTACAAAAACCAAGCTTTAGTTGCCCAGTAAAGAAACTTGATTATTTCTTGATTTATGAAAATTGTGCACGCCCGTGTAGAATATAAAATATACAGAAAAGACAAGAGAAAATATTTACAGAATATCCCATCCCTCAAAGAGCCACAGTTGCCATTTTGCTATATTTGCTGTATTTCTTTCTAGTCCTTGCATGCACATGTGTACACTGTTCACGGCTGTAATGATCCTGTGAAGGCCCACATGCGTTGCTGTCTGTTCATTCATTCATCTAATGTTTATTGACTCCTAACATGTGTCAGGCACTGTGTGGATGCCAAACACAGAGCCCAGTAGAGAACAAAGCAGAAAGAAATATTAAACAAGTAAATATTTATATTATAGGTGCTAAGAAAGAGATTTACCCTGTGTTGCGAGAACAAATAACAGCCTGATGAGGCATGGAGAGAGGTCAGGGAGAGAGAGAGAGAGATTTTGTCCCAAAGGAGGGTGATTTTTTTTTTAACTCTCAAAATTTCAGTTCTGTTTATTCACTCGGTGTTCTGGTGGGTAGGTTTTGTAAGGAATGGGAAATTGGGAGATATACATATAGACAGATATAGATACATGCATACACACATACACACACACACACACGCACACACACACACCTCTACTGACTCTTTTCTGTTTTAGGATAAAGACAGGAAATAGTAAAGAGAGCTACTGGATCATGTTCTGGGTAGTGACCTCTGGGTTAGGAGTAATTGGGTATAAATAGGAGTTACTCAATAACAACATGGGGTTCTCATACTCCCTTCTTTGGAGAAATCAGTCTTAGTCCAAAGGAGGGTAAATTTTAAGAAGCAGAGATACTGTGTGAAAAGGGGTTAAAAGGTTTTATGGCCCCTGATGTCTAATTTTGAAAACACTTTTATACATTTCTTTGAATACCATCAAGATGTTCCTGAAAAATTGGGAGTAAAACACGTCTGCATCTATGAGAAATTCTGAAGGTGGGCGGAGTGTGTGTTCTGCATAAAACAATCCTATGGCAAACCTTTCCAGGACATGAAGACTTAAACAGTAGGTATTTATTGAGGCTCTTCTGTTGTGTCACACTGTGAGAGGCAGAAAAATATGGAAATCTTGTCTTCTGCTTAAGCTAAGCCTTCAGTATATATACGTGCATATGTACATATACACACATATATATGCATAAATATATTCATCAATTAACATGAATTTGTAGTGCAGAGAAAGATTGCCTTGGGATTTTAAGAATGGAGGGTTTGGGGGATATTGAGAAAGCTATCACTTGTTAATTTAGGTTTTGCAAATAAAGAGTAGAAGCTCTTTCTCCTGACTGATGGATTAGCTGGAACTCTCTATTCCCTCCCTGGCTCTCTGAATGCACAGTCAGCAGCGCCTTCCTGCAATACTCCTGACCATGTGCTCCTATCAGTGAGTTGGGGGCACAGTATTTTTGGACCATTTAAACACGTAAAACCATTCTTAGCTTGTGAGCCACACAAACATATCTGGCAGGATAGATGTGGCCCATGGACCAGAGCCTGTCAACACCTGATCTAATCTAAACCCTTCATTTTTCATGTGAGAAACCTAAGGCCCAAAGAGAGGGAGTGGTTCCTCAAGGCCACACAGCAATGTCCATGGAAGACCTGGGACCAGTACGGAGGCTCCTGGGCTGCCACAACCAGGCTCCACCTATTGCCCAAAACCCAAACCACAAACCACACAGAGCTTAGAAGTGCCTAACACACTGCCTGCTCTAATGCTCTTGTTTTAAAGATGAGGGCTTTAAATCAATTGTTTTGTGGTCTCATGTCCATGTCAGACATATGAGGCTCTACCTTTGTCTCCATCCTGTTCATTGGAGATTTTCTTCAGGTCAATGAAATGGGTGGCCAGAGCTACATCATTCATGCTGCCTTCATCCCACACCTGGATTTTCACCCTCCGACACAAAGGAGGGAACATTTCCTTGAAGACCACCTGTTCGTGCCACACAGGATCGGCACAGTTCTTCTGCACTGTGGTTCGTCCCTAAAAACAAAGCCAGCAGGATGTGAGCTGTTGAGGGAAATGAAAGATGTCTGCCGACCTGAGCTGACTTCAAGCCAACTGGCAAACCAAGTTGCCAGAAATAATGAGCCGGCTTGCACCCAATACCCATGGAAATCCATTGTACCCAGAAACATTATAGTAGCCTTCCCTTATCCACAGGCGAATGGATTCCAAACACCAGTGGATGCCTGAACCCACAGAACCTTATATGTACTCTTTTTTTCTTCTACATACATACCTATGATAAAGTTTAATTTATAAACAAGACGTAGTAAGAGATTACCAACAGTAACTAGTAATAAACTAGAACAAGTGAAACAATATACCCTAATAAAAGTTAACATAGGTATTAGCAACTTCAGCATACAATTTCTTTCCTTTCCATATTAAGTCAAGACCTTTCACTTTTTTGCTTAAAGGAAACATTTTATAGCTTCTCTTTGGTGTATCCGAATTGCCAGGACGACCGCTCCTGCATCCGGGGGTCATTATTAAGTAAAATAAGGGGTATTTGACCTCAAGCACAGGCATAGCACCACAGTGGACCTGATAACCCAGGCGGCTACTAAGTGACAAATAATAGACAGCGTGGATATGTTGGACAAAGGGATGAATCACATCTGAGTAGGATGGAGCAGGATAGCGCAGAATTTCATCACGCTATCTGGAACAGTGTGCAACTTAAAAGTCATCGATGATTTATTTCTGGAATTTTCCATTTAATAATTTCAGGCCATGGTAGACCATGGGTAACTGAAACCACAGAAAGCAAAACCACAGATAAGGGAGGAATACTGTACTGACACCCTACCCTGCACCGTACACTATACCCGGCATCAGGGACAAGGGAGTAATGATGGGTCCTGCCCTCCGGAAGTTCTCATAATCACAAGATCATGAAATCAAGCCAACATGCATGTTATGTACATGACTTGTTCCATGCATCTCCAGGAATGCAGCAGATATAGGTAGATCCTGAGTTTGTGTCTTGTCAAAGGCTTTTTAAGGGCTTTGTGCACTTCCCCTATCTGGACCTCAGTTTCCTCACCATAAAATGGAGGTGATGTTGTATGTGACTGTCAAGGGGTCCAGGTAAAAAATACTCCAGTGTTCACCCTGCCAAGAGGAGGGTTAGGGTAGCATATACTGTAAGGATAGAGACAACATATGTGTCAGCCGAAGCTTCAAAGTCCAGCCAACCAGGATTAAGCTGTGACCATGTGCCTAGACCTCGGCATTTCCAATGGCTCTTGAGCAGGGAACAGCAGGGAATAGAGATGTCCAGGCTTACCTAGTACAAGGACTACCTGGGAAGCCTGGGGAGCACGTTCAGAGGCAGATGGCAATGCTACAGAGCCTGGGTAACAGCTCAGAGAAGTAGCCAGAGGTAATGCAGGAGGTCTGTCTGCCTGGGTCCTAAACCATAATATCCCATACTTCCTCTCCATCATCTCAAATAGAGAGTAAGTGGGTCACCCTCCCACTTACCTGCCACGCGACTCAATGCCTTTTGTGGCAAGCTTTCTCTCTCAAGGCACTTCCTAATTTTTATTTTAGCTTGATTTCATTTGATTAGAAATGTCCTGAGTAACGAGTGCCATCCTGGCCCGGGTTTGCCATTTTTGGTGACGACGTTTCCTTACCATCTGCCCAGCAAAGGAGACCTCCACGAAGGGGTCCACAAGGTCCTTACTGTCACCCACAAATGCTTTGGTGACATTCGCCATGATGCTGGAGTTCATTTTGGGCAACCCTTCTGCTTTGTAGAGTCTCACGTAGAATCTGGCCCAGGGCCTCTCTGATGGAAACCCTTTAGGGATCAAAAGGTTCCTTGAGGAGGAACAAAAACAAAAAATAAAAAAGGGCCCTGACTTGAAAGAATAGAAAAAGTGGAAGCAATGTGGAGGCAGAAAGAAGAACCTTGATGTAGGAGAAAAAAACTGAAAAGATGAGGATTCATCACTAAAATGAGTTTTCTTTGTGGTGTAAATGGCAGCAAAGGATATGAATACAGTGAATGCAAGCGCATTCCAGCCCTCAAATTATAGAATAAACACCGTCTCCCACGCTGCACCTTAAAAGAAGTGCATTAAGTCTTCCCATTTCATAAACTGGTGGTTGAAAGTATAATTCCTTCAAAGGAAAAAAATCAACCAAATCCAGATAAATAGGAAAAGCTCAAGAACAGCTTATCTCTATAGGGAGACAGGCTGTCCTCCCAAAGGCTAGTGACACCTCTGGTTAGACACATGTGGGTGCCTCTGAGAGAGCAGAATCCCAGGTAGACAAGGCATGAATTTGGCAATTCTCATGTGCCTACCGGAAGAGGGAGGGAGGGAGGGGAAAGAGAGACATTTAGGGCATATCATTTCTCGTGCATGGCCCTGGATGGACCTGCCTCACTTTTCTATTTGCTCCTCAGCATCGGAGGTCTTGGGGTTGGTCTTTAAGACGTCGCCTTTCCCGGTCATGCTGATGTCACACTTCAGGTACCCCTTCGTGCCCGTCCTGATGTCGCCGGGGTCTGTGAGCAGGGCCCACTTGTCACAGAACTGATGACCTGTAAAAGCATCCTGACAGCTCAGATACCCTGCACGGCTGGACTCAGCAGGTGCAGCCCATTCTTTCCCACATCCAAGGCCTCCCAAGCTCTGTTCCCTGGAGGGGGGAGCTCATCAGGGCATCCCCCAGCCTCGTGCTGCCTCCCTCCCCTCCTTCCCTCCTCTCTTTTCGTTCCCACCCTCTGTCTTTCTCTCCAACCCACCACAGGTTTTTGGAAAGCCTTCACCCCAGTGCTAATTGCCTGGAAAGGTTCCTAGCTTTGACAGTCTAGGAATGGCTGTGGCGGAACATGAATGGAGTAGAGAAGTCAATATTTCACAGGCTATAAATGTGACTCGTGGATCTTTTTGTTTGGTCTACACTGTCAGTTCAAACTTTAAAATCTCTTGCAAAATCAGGACTTCTGGCTTATCGGGAAAAACTTAGATCTGCCAATACAGAGTGCACATTTCCATGTGTCAGCAGGTGGTCAAGGAGCGGAGTGGCCACTGTGGGTTGTGAGCCCTCCTGTTCACCACAGCCTGCTACACCCCTTAGTGTATTAACCCACGGCACTCAGTGATGCCCATGGCCTGGTCCCCTGGGCTCATGTGAGTTGCAACTACTGCTGACAAGAAGGGACCTCGTAAATAAAGATCTGTATTTCCTGATGGCCCAGTTATTTATCCACTCCCGACCTTGGACAAATTACCTGCCTTCTCTGAGTTTCACTTTCTGTAAATCAGGGATAGTAAGAATTATCGTAGCCAATCCTTTCACGGCATGCAACAACCCTAGAAAGGAGGCACTATTTTTATCTCAATTTTCTCAGATGAAGAAACTAAGGTGCAGAGATGTCAAGTCATTCTCCTGAGGTTGCACAACCAGGAAACAGCAGGGTGGAATTTGAACCCAAGCCATTTGGCTCCATCAGGGTGCCTGGGTGGCTCGGTCGCTTGGGCGTCTGACTTTGGCTCAGGTCATGATCTCATGGTTCGTGGGTTCGAGCCCTGCATCAGGCTTTGTGCTGACAGCTTGGAGCCTGGAGCCTGCTTCGGATTCTGTGTTTCTCTGTCTCTGTCTCTCTGTCTCTCTCTGTCTCTCTGTCTCCCTGCCCTTCCCCCGCTCACACTCTGTCTCTCAAAAGTAAATAAATGTTAAAAAAAAAAAAAAATTGAAGTCAGTCCACCTGGCTCCAGAGTTCAAATGTCTAACTCCTGTGTCATCTTTCCTGTGTATGCCTCACAGCAGCACAGCAGGAAATGAGACAGAATTTGTTGGGCGGGGGGTGCGGGGGGCATATGGACATTAAAGACAATTTTGCCATTAGATTGTGAACCTTGAGGAAAAGAGCCAGGTGTTGCTCTGACTGTATACTTGGTGTTCATAGTACTGAATGAATGGGGCAGTGGACGGGCTGACCTCCAGGTGTGGCAAACTGGAGACGAGGAAGGGAGAGATGAGGAAGTGACTGTCTCACCTGGTTGGTTGTACACAGTCCCCAGGTCTACTTTGAAGGAACCGATCAGTATGCTTCCTATCAGCTTGTGGTGAAAGACCTGAGGAGAGATGGAGCAGTGAGTATGGCCACACCAGATTTCTCTTTGAGGACCAATCTGTGAAATGGGTTCATGACACCTCAGCAAGGATTCTAGACCTTGATGCTTGTCTGACCTTCTCTCATCTGGAGCACAATAACACTTGATCATCAAGTGAAAAGGGCATCCAGAAGTATGTCACCTGTACCTGTTCCTCCCAGCAGGTTGTCAGCTAGCAAAGGACACCTAACAAATCTCACTGTCTTGAAAAGTATTTTTTAGGCCAAAGTGAGCTCTAGTATAGCCCATCTCTGCCTATTGAAACTCTACCCATTCTTCAACATCTAGAGCAAATGTTACCTCCTCCAAGCAGCCTTCCCTGATCCTCCTCAGCCAAAAGTCCTCTTTCTCCTCTAAACTTCCAAAACTCTCTGCTCACAACTTACTCAGAGAACTCATGTATTGCTTCAAGAAGTGTAGTAGAACAAAGGAAGGGGTCATCCTCAATATTTTGTCTGATCAGAAGTCAGCAGGGTGCCAGGCAGGTTACAGCAACACTCTGGAATGCAGTGCTATCAAGAAGCAGAAGTTGTTGGGGCGCCTGGATGGCTTAGTCGGTTAAGCGTCCAACTTTTGCTTAGGTCATGATATCTCGGTTCGTGGGTTCAAGCCCCGCATCGGGTTCTGTGCTGACTGCCAGCTCAGAGCCTGGAGCCTGTTTCAGTCTGTGACTCCCTCTCTCTCTGACCCTCCCCTGCTCACGCTGTCTCTCTCTCTCTAGAAATAAATAAAACATTTAAAAAAGAAGAAGAAGAAGAAGAAGAAGAAGAAGCAGAAGTTGTAAAGGAAAGCCGCAGCCCTGCTACTGGGTCCAGAAGGCACACTGCATGGGGCACTGCTGAAGAAGCAGGAGCATCTTTAACTCGGAAAAGAGAAAACTGGGGTGTGGAGAAGGGGTAATGGTAACTTAAGCGATTTCCAATCTTGGAAATCCTGCCATCTACAATAGGGAGTAAGTTCCCCATGTGGTTTCCAAGTCACAGAATTAGAGACTCAGCTCACTATAAGGACAGTTTCTATAACAGAACTTTCTGGCAACGAATAGGCTTTTCTGGAGATAGTGATGTCCCATCACTGGCTATAAGCGAGCAGTGCACCACAATCCCACGCCATGGAGGTGGTGAGAGGGATTCCTGCGGCTGTTACAAGTTAGACTTGATGGCCTCTGGGCTTCCTTCTATGACATTCTGAGTTCCTCGAATCAAAGACAATTTCCTACTTTCTCCTAACCACCATATGCATGGCCTTGTTCATTATATGTGTTCAATAAATATTTGGTGAATTAATGAATGATTCACTGATTGAATGATGTACATTCGAATAGGAGACTTTTGTGGTTTCTAAACAGCTCCCTTTGGCAGAGGCAATAAGAATAAATAAATTCAATGGACTTCAGGAAATGAAGAAATGACAGTCCATCCCATCTCTTTCCACCCTTGCTCCCTTGCCCAAACTTTGCAAGGGAGGTAAGATAACTGAAGGGAAGTAAGGACAGCTTGGTTCCAGGGGAGGAGTGATTTAAGGCCACACACGCGAAGCTCACTCCAAACCTCCTATGCTTGCAGTTGCTAAGTGGCTTCCCAAAGGCCCAAGCAAGAACACAAGCCTGACTCAGGCTCTCTTCTCAGGTCAAAGGCATCTGGGTCCCTGTGGGCTTGATGGGAGGATGGGACCCAAGAGCCCACTTGGGTCTTTAAATAACACAGGAGGCCTCCTCAAATCATCCATCCACCCAGTAGGGCCAGCGAACCCTGGTGTGGTCAAGCATTCGATTAAAAGGACTTCAGGGAGGGGCACACACAGACTGCTGGGGCCCTGCATGCCAGGGGGCCACTATCAAGGGAAGATGGTCTGTAGCACCACCAAGGTCTGCCAGAGGCTGGCCTCCCCAATAGCACTTGCTTACTGCACTCCCTCCTTCTTCCCTCATGTTCAATTTCTTTGGGCATGTTGACGTTAAGTTCATGGACTAGTGGAAAACTTGTATTAAACACTCCCCTCCAAGGGAGTTTTCCCTGTAAAATCTTTGGTTTCTGTCCCTAGGGGTCATCTAGGGAGCCCAAAGTATTCTCTTCTTCCAAGCTAGAGGAACAAAGATGGGCAATAGCAGCTTTGGTCATCAGTCTAAAGATCCACCGTCCTACAGAGTCATGACGCTTGTCTATGCTATGGTATAAAAATCTAGCTAGTCACTGTTTATCTGAAATCTAGACAGTTCCTTAGGACCCAGCTACACTGCCCATCTCACAAACAGGTGGTCGCCTGAGCTCTGCAATGTAACAAAGCCCTAGGCCATGGCCCAGGTCCCAGAATTCTGCAACACTTGTCCCCATGTCTGAAATTCACACTAAGAATGTTTGGCTCTTAACAACTTTTCATTCTTCAAGAGTCACATTCTTCAAGTGCCCCTGAGAAACAGAATATAATAACTCTACTATTACCTAAGACTTAATGCAAGATTTATATGTTTTACATATAATACTATGTACATATATAATATCAAATATATGATATGATATGATATATTAGTAGGTGATAAGGAAAGGTTAGGAAGTCTCTGAGACAAGTTTTGCCATCTTAAAATTCTGATTAGAGTTGGTGTCACTGTTGAGGAAAACATTTCCCCATTCTCCACACATCTTACATTGTCACATAAAATGCGGAGTCTGTTCTTTTAGACCCATTGGCGGGGATTACTAAGCTTTGCACCATCCACCCCGCCTCTCTCAGGGATGCATAGCCACGCTACCCTCTTCGTGGGAGAAGCAGTGATTTCCCAAAGGAGCAAGATAAATGCGGTCTGTCACCCACTGGTTTCTCTGTCTCTTCCGTGAGTGGTGTGAGGTTGGTATGAGTTCCATCTGGTCCCCGTGCTCTCTCATTTGGGCAACTACAGCTTCAGCATGGGCACCTTCCCTTCCGGTTCATGTCCTCTGTGTCGTGGACCACCTTCATAAGGCACCTTTGGCTAGACCAAGAATCTTCTCGGTCTCTGCTATTCAGACATGGTCTGTGGAGGCAGGAATTCACCCTGCAGGGCTGAGGAAGGGTCTGTGCAGCAGACACAATCCTGCATGAGCAGGTCCTAAAGTCTACACTCAGAGGCAGCTGTGAAAAAGCCAAATGGCAACCACTCGCTCCAAATCACATTCTCTGATCCAGCATTACTGCTATCTTTGGTTCCTTCCTGATGCTCTTTCCTACTTCTCTATTTATTAGCAACTACAAGTGGGGAGTGGTATGGTTATCATTAGTGTGGGTATCATCCCAGGAGAGAGACACTAACATTTCGTTTCACAGAAAGAAAGAAATCAACTCAAAATGGCAATCATCAAGATGGCCGTTGAAGCATGTATTTCACATTCCCACATTAGTAAACTCCACAATTCAATTCATGACAGCTTGAGAATAGCTTATAGCTTGTTTCCAGGAAGAAGATTTCCTTGAAGAGATTTTCCTTCCCAAATTCCTCCACACTAGTTATTTCATGTTCTATCCTGTTGGTTTTGAACTCACCATCCCACACTCACCCCCTCCCAAACCTATTCACCCCTACACAAGCTGAGCTGTTCTAGAGAGTTCCCAATGCGTAGAATATTTCCCATCACCCCCCACCCCTATCACCAATGATACACTTACTGAGATTTTGATGATCTTGTCAAAAACATGCACTTGGGGTCCAATGAAGTCGAAGACAAAGTACTATAAAACATGAAATTCATTTTGACAATAAATTCCAGATTTGCATCTAAGAAATTTATTACCAGAGTAGTTGAAGATTTCTGTCATTCTAACCAATTGCTGCGTGGCCCTCAGTGGCATGAATATACCATCAACTGATCGGTCATCTCCTGTTTAAGGTCACCTAAGTTCTTTTTTCTTTCAAATGAAACAAATGCTGTCACCCCATCTTTGCCCAGGATATACGTGATTTTTCCTCTAAAATGGACATAGAAAGTGGAATTGTTGGGTCATAGCTTAGATGCATGTGAATTTCTAATAGATAGTGCAAAATTTCTTTCCAAAGGGGCTAAGCTATTTTATATTCTCACCACCAGCATATGAAAATTCCATTTCTCCATACCCCTGCCAACCCTTTATATCATCTATTCTCTTACTTTTTTTGCCTATTAATAATGATGGGTGAAAAATCATATCTCAATGTGGTTTTAATTTGGGATGAACTTGGTTAAAATCTAATTTCCTCAGGATTTTTCAGTGTCAAACACTGCTGTGATATACCCAAGACTGACCAGGAAGAAAATGAAAAGAAATTATGGACAAGGAAGACTTCTAACTTTAAGAAAGTGTTTGAATTTTATTTTTTCTAATGTTTATTTATTTATTTTGAGAGAGCAGGGTGGAGGCAGAGAGAGAGGGAGTCAGAGAATCTCAAGCAGGCCCTGCACATCAGTGCAGAGTCCAATGCAGGGCTCAAAGTCACAAACCATGGGTATGACTTGAGCCAAAATCCAGAGTTGGACACTTAACCGACTGGGCCACCCAGGCACCCCAAGAAGTGATTACATTTCAGAGTTGAAGAAATTAGCTAGACCAGTCTCTCTATTCTACACATAGAAGAAGACTGAAGCCCAAAGGATTTAAAAGACACACCTACATTCAGACAGCTGGTTACTGCCAGACCTGGGAGCTTGGCCTATTTCTCCAGAAGTTATCACACAAGGGGGTTCAAATACTAGATGTTTCATGTTTGAACTTTACTGAGAACCTCCCAAGTGTGAAGTTGCATTCTCCTAAGATTTAGAATGCTGGAATGGTGTTTTGTCGTGGGTTGTGTCTTTTGGGGGACTAGTCGGGGTGAGAGAGGCAGGACCAGGAAGTTGCTTTTCATTTGTTTTTGAGCTTCATTGTGGAGAAATAACACAAGGACCTTAGAGATGAACAGGACAGTAGGAAAGGAAGAGCTGACTAGTCACAGCCTGCTTTTCCAGGGCAAAGCAGAAAAACCAAAATGTGGAAATTGAAAGATGCCATCACACACCATAAATAAGAGACCTTCAAAACAGCGGTCCTTAGTAATCAGTGACAGGTCACATTACATTCTGTGTCTTCTGTTTAAGAAAATGGGAAAACACATATGACATTTCAGGAAGTTTTTCATATATATATATATGTTCAAACTTTTAAAGAGTTTTATTGTTCATAATTTCTTTTATGTGGAAAACTCAGATGAAATTTCTTATTTTGAAATATGAGATGCTGTGAGTTCCTTGGACCAATAAATTAGTTCCAATGTTTGTTGCTTTCTGCTGCATTTCACATTTCAAACTCAATTGCCTCACACAGGTTCCCTAGACCTTTGGGCCACACACATTTTTTTAGCTGGAAAATATTCCCTAGTCCCTATTAACTGGTTCCTTCAAACACCTGATGGTCTTTGGCTTGAAAATTAGAGGCAAAAGCTGTAACAAAGGTTTTTACTGCAACTTCTATATTTTTACTTGAGTGTTTACTGATTGTACTTGGTCCCAACTTAATGTCATTTAGATCCAGGACTTGTATGCACAAAGAAAATACTAATTATAGCATTTAACAAACCTGTAGAGCTTTGCAGTTTTAAAGCATTTTCATATACATTATTTCATGTCACATCCATGCCAAAAGCAGTTATGGAGGGGGTAGAACAAAAAGGAAAAAGCTCATGGTAAAAGGCTTAGAGACAGGAGTGATGGATGATGAGGAAAGCAGTTAACAGCTCAAATCTGATTTGCCCATTTTCTGTTTATTTCATTACCGGCAGTCTCCCTTTTCAATTACTACTCCCATTAGGGAAATAATTAAGAGCTTGCTGCATTTTTTGACAATTCGTGGTGTCAAAGTGCCTATGGGGAAACAAGCACTCTTGTGAGCTGTGAATAGGAGTATAAATTATTACCTCTTTGGAGAGCAATTTGTTGATATCAAAATTCTTAATACATATACTCTCTGCCTCAGTTATGCCACATTCATATAAGTAGTAGCCAGAAGCTGAAAAAAATTAATATCCATCAATGAGAGATTGACTGGTTTAGTAAATTCTGGTGTAGCAACGCAATGGGTAAACTACACCAATGAAGGGAAAATGAGATTGAACTATATGTCTTGATATTACTTCTAGGATACATTGTTTTGTGAAAAGATCAAGATCCAGGACAGAATGGACAGGATGCGACCATTTGGTTATAATATTTATTTGTACCCCCATACCTGCTTGGGATATTTCTGGAAGGCTACACAAATGCCTGGTGAGGATGGCTGCCTCTAGGTCAGAAAGATGGGGGCTTAGGGATCAAAGATCAGAGGCATGCATATTTTTCATCATACATAATTTTATACTCTTTATATCTTTTGCCATTTTTTACTGTGTGATCATTTTATTTTAAAAAACAGAATTTCGTGTGTAATATGCAGAAGCCTCCTGTCTCTCTTTGATGCTTTCCTCTCTTTGATGTTTGCAATTTTTGCACTGCTTGGGAAAATAGGACTGTTTTACATTCCAATGCAACATGCCGATTTCAAAACTAATAATTAAATTTCTAGTGTCTCTTTCACAAAAAGGAATGTTTATCTTCTTCATAACCAACAATCAATACATTTATTGAGTATAAAACCAGAGCTTATAATGGATGAAGATGAGCACATAAGAAAGAAGAATAACTTTAAAGAAAGACACAAGAAAAATGAGTATATTGAAAACACAGCAATTAATTTAACATCAGTAGGAATTCAGGGCGCCTGGGTGGCTCAGTCGGTTAAGTGTCTCAGTTCAGCTTAGGTCATAATCTCACAGTTTATGAGTTCGAGCCCCACATCAGGCTCTGTGCCAATAGCTCAGAGCCTAAAGCCTGCTTCAGATTCTGTGTCTCCCTCTCTCTCTGCCCCTCCCATGTTCTCACTCAGTCTCTCTCTCTCAAAAATAAATAAACATTAAATTTCTTTAATAAAATAAAATAAAATCAGTAGGAATTCCTCATCTCTCCTTTCCATTATCTTTTTGTGAAACTCTATGGGGTTGTTTGCAAGAGCCCAGAGAATTTGCCAGGGCTTAGATGAATAAGGAGGCACACAGCTTTTCTGTTTGGCTAAAGAACACCACAGATGGCAATGCAGGGAACGTTGGTAGAGAGGGTGTTTGTTGGTGACCTCTGTGACTTACTTCATTGTAAAATGGGCTGTTGGTTCCTTCCTTCACGGTGCTCTGCTTCTTCTCATCCCCAACCTCAATGATCACAACTGGATCAATGTTCTCACCCACCAGCTGGCGGGCCTCAGTGATGGTGATGGCAATCTACAACCCAAAGTAGCAGGTGAGCACTCCGGACCTTGCTGTTCCTTCACACAGGAAGAACCAGGCTGTCACCTACCTGATA
Organism: Hyaena hyaena; assembly: GCF_003009895.1. NCBI lineage: Eukaryota > Metazoa > Chordata > Mammalia > Carnivora > Hyaenidae > Hyaena > Hyaena hyaena. Next base: position 2,825,096 of record NW_024080694.1, read on the forward strand.
GTTTTGGGATCTGATCTCCCCATCATGGATCTTAGTCAACAGTTTTGATCTATTAAAAGAAAGTTTAACATATTTGTTTCACTAACTAAGAACATATTTTGGATCCATAAGCCATAATAATATTTTCCCAGGTACTTCTAAGTGCTTTTATTTATACTGTAGCACATGTTCTCTCTCTTTATCTCTGAAAGAGACAAATGTAAATGAACAAGAGACTCAACCTCTCTATGACTCAGTTTCTCCATCTTAAAAATGAAGCTAATAGTAGCACTTACCACATGAGATAATGGCTACAATTAAATGATATAATGCATATAAAAGTTTAACCCAGTGCTTACTGAGAGTGTCAACTCTTATTGTGAGTGTGATTATCAGTGTCATTTAGTTTTGGTTTTACAAAATGAGAAACTCAGATATCTCAGCAAGTCAGTAGCAGAGCTGGGTCTGCTTGAAGATCTCCCTTATTTCCTGTCCGATCCTAACCACAGGACCCCTTTGCCATTTACAGTAGATATAACAATCCTGAGTTTTGTGATCGCTTTTGAAAGAATAGGTAAAAGAGAACATTGGAAGGAGCGACCAAGACGCTACCTCCGTGAGATTTCACATTCCAAGGGATTTCATTTATCTGGACTGTCACGATGAATTAGAAACAGATGCACGACACCTGGGCATTTAGAAATCAGATAATAGTAGAAAGAGGCAAAGGATCCCTGTTGTCACCAAGGCAGCAATGGGTGGGAAACGAACTGACCTAGAGTTCCTATTGAATCTTATTCTCCTGCTTTCTTACAGCACCATCTTGCATTTGACTTCATTCCATTTCTGCTGATTATAATTGAGTCCAGTAGAGAACAGAGTAAGCTAGTAAAAATCCCAAAGCTTTAGACTCAGACTGATCTGAACTAAAATATTTGTTTTTCCCAATGTTGTGATGTTACCCTTAATTTCCTCCTCTGAAAATGGAAATAATAATTCCTACCATGTGCTGTTGTTCCAAGGATGAAAGGAGATAATGCATATAGGGAAGGGTAGATAGCAAAAGGTATATATGTTCTTTAATAAAATGGCAAATTCACACTGATCATTTACTGTGTGAAAGCTCTGTGCTGGTCTCGGAAGAAAAACAGATGAATGAGCCATCATCCTGGCCCTTACAGAGCTAGAAATCTATCCAAGGGAGAGAGGACCAAAGCATATCAAGAAAGAACTTGTAAGTGTAAAATGTGTTGTAGAAAAAAAATGCCACAAGAGTTCAGAGACAAGAGAAATTCCAGAGAGCCCAGGTAAGTAACAAAGACTTCACTGCAGAGGTTGGATATCAATTGAGCGTTATTGGGTGGGTAGAATTGCAACTGATGGAGGAAGCACAGGGAACAAGAAAAAGTCTACTCCTCCTTATTTCTCTTTCTCCTGCCCCTCCTCCATGCAGTGCTGTTATTCGGGTGAAATCAATGGCAAGGGATCCCTTTAAGGATATTTAAAAGTAATTGAAATTCTGAGTCAGGGAGCTTAGGGGGCCGTGGTTGTCATGGTGCAGTAAAGGGTGAAGGAGATACTGCAGTGAGTATGTGTGTACAAATTTCATGTCTCCTTTAAAGAGTCAACCTCTCAGCTAGCACCATCTCTGATTTCCCGCTGTCTCCCAACCCCCTCTACCCACATATCTACTGTGTACTGTCCTGTAATAACAACTCGGTCTGCCATACAGGGAAGCACTAATTTGCTTTATTGATCGTAAGAATTCTGACTGGACAAAGAAGGGAAAGCAGGAGGAATTACCATGAGTAAGAAATAGACATAAACAAATATGGTAGATGGAAGGCATTGATAGCCCCAGGTATTAGCTTCCTTGGATCCTTCCTCTTGTTCTTATGACTTGTCTCTCACTCTGAATGGTCTGGACTTGTGACTTGCACTGGACAATAGAATGCAGCAGAAATGACTTTTGCTAATTCCAAGCATAAGCTCAGTAGACCTTATATACCTCCTCCTTCTCAGATGGAACTCTGCCATCACCACCATTGGACCAAGCTCAGATTAGCCTGCTGGAGGGTCTAACACCAGATAGAGGGAGCTCAGTGGTCCCAGGTGAAGCCATCTTAGACCAGCCTATCACCAGCCAACACTCTAACTAAAATCAGCAGAGCTACCAAGTGACCACACACACACAAGTGCAGATGTGTAGCAATGCAGAACCAGTGAAGCTAACCAAAAAGCTCACAGACTCCTAACCAACAATAAATTATTTACTAAGCCTCTGAGTTTGGAGTGTTACACATCAATTGCTAACTAACACAGCAAATCACATGTAGAAGGCCAGTTGTTCTGACTTTTTGTCGGATAGTACAAACATTTGGGACAGACACAAAGCTAAGACAGCTGGCACCTTGATGACTTAAAGAGCAGGTGAGAGACAGCTCCTGAGTCTGTCTCCTGTTGTTGCTGTCCTTCCTAAGTTATGAGGCACATAAAGACCTTAACTCAGGGGATTTAGGAGCAGAGGCTGGTATACCTGGCTTGCCAAAGGCTGACCAGTATCAAGAGGCCAGCATTGCCATGGAGGAAACTGAGTACATACAGACCTCTGTCTTCCTGCCTTAGACCTTTATTGCCTTGTAAACAGTGGTCAGTTATTATTCTCTGTTCCCCAGAGCATGCAGGGGTACCTGCACGTGGGAGGTGCTCAGTAAATGTGCGTTGACTGCCTGCACCAGCAATGTACCTTCTCTTTGGAGGAGCTGAAGGGACAGAGGTGACAGATGCATGATCATAAATCAAATCTCCTCTCAGTCCTTCCTGGTGAGAAGGCCCCTCCTGTGATGCTTCTGCTTCACCTTGGCCATCTAGAGAAGCAAACAAAGGAAGAAAACTGTCAAATACGATACACAGTGGTGATCTGAGCCTCAACTGTCCAGCACTATGCTAATTACCATAAGGCGGATGGGAAGACTATCAGACAGACCCTGCCAGCATGAAACTGAACATTTTATTGGCAGAAAAGACAGGCACGTACCTTAATTCTTCCTTAAAAAAAATTCATCTTCTGTTTCCAAAAAAGAGTAGATTTATATGCATGATATTATGGAAAGAAAACCGGATTATGAATTCAAAGACATGCTTTCAAGTCATGACCTTGCCACAGTGGAATTTCAGACAAGTAATTTATTCCCTCCAGACCTCATCAGTAAAATTTAATGTGCACAAGAATCACCTGGGAAGTTGTTAAAATGCAGATTCTGATTCAGTGGGTCTGGGGTGGAGTCAAGATTCTGCATTTTTAATACCAATGCCCCATGTTCCTGCTGTCCGGGGGCCAATTGGGAGGAGAACGGTGTCCTAGGTTGAATCATATTCCCCAAAGACATCGAGTCCTAGTCCCCAGAACCTGTAAATGTTACGTGGGAAAAGGGTCTTTGCAGATGTGATTAAATGAAGGATTGGAAATGAGGAGATTACCCTGGGTTAGACAGGTGGGTCCTAACTGCAATCATATGTATCCTTAGAAGACGGAGGCAGAGAACAGAAGAATTCGATGCGATCACAAGGCAGAGGTGGGACAGATGCCGTCATAGCCATCAGAGACACTAGAAGCAAGAATCGGATACTCCCCAGGGGGTGGGGCCCTGCCAATATTTTTATTTCCGCCCCGTGATACTGATTGCGAATTTCCAGCCTCTGTTACTATGAGAAAATTAATATGGGTTATTTTAAATCACCCAGTTTGTGGTAATTTGTTATAGCTGCCACAGGAAATGAATGCACAAGTGTCTAGAAAATTTAAATAAACAGATAGTAACCATATTCTTTAGATCTCTTCCCCCACTGAGGGATTCTGATTTAATTTATCTGGGATGTCACCTGGATGTCAAGATTTTTTAAAATTCCCCCAGGTGCTTCCTTTTCTTTTTAAAGTTTATTTATTTATTTTGAGAGGGAGAGACAGAGAATCCCAACCAGGCTCCACACTGCCACCTTGGAGCCTGATGCGGGGCTCAAACTCACACACGTTGAGATCATGACCTGAGCAGAGCCACCCCACAAGGACCCCAGGTGATTCTAATGTGTAGCAAAGCTTAAGAACCACCTCCCAGCCGGTTTTTTGGTAAGAAACAGGGAGAGTGTGGAATATTCTCTTGCACTAAGAGACTCTGCATGGTATAGTTCAAAACCCTGACCCCGGAGCTGGGTGGAAATCCCAGCTCTGCCACACTCTAACTTTATGATCTTCTCACAGCCCTTCTGTCCTCATATAAAGCAAGGCAAGGCCAATGTTACCTACCCCACAGAGATGTTTTTTTCTTTTTTTTTTTTAAACTTTTTTTTTTAATGTTTTATTTATTTCTAGTAGAGAGAGAGAGAGAGACAGCGTGAGCAGGGGAGCATCAGAGAGAGAGGGAGTCACAGACTGAAACAGGCTCCAGGCTCGGAGCTGACAGTCAGCACAGAGCCCGACGCGGGGCTCGAACCCACGAACCATGAGATCATGACCTAAGCGAAAGTCGGACGCTTAACCGACTAAGCCACCCAGGCGCCCCAGAGATGTTTTTTTCTATTGTCTATTTTCTTTATAGCACTTTTCTCAACTTGTAATTCAGTTACCTCCTGAGGTCCCAGTAGATAATAGAAGGCACCCCCCAGAACAGGAGGATTTGAGGATGTTGTAATTTACAGAGGTGTGGGTACAGGAAAATCAAAAAGGGTTGTGCAACTATCTGAGGCTCAGAGCAGCCGAAGCGTATCTATTTGGAAGACCCTTAAATGAAGAGAGCGAGCAGTTATCAGAACCTGGAAGGAGAGGAAGTCAGGTCCAGTTGGTTTCTCTATAAAGAGCACCAACCATCCTTCAGCTGAGAGGCACATCCAACCACAAACTCTGAGCTCATGCTCCTCCCTCCCTTGAACTTCCTGCTGGGCCACCCCACTGGAGAAGGAACCTGCATTACTCATCAATACAGGTCAGCCTCCTGGGGCTGTGAATGGGTGGAGAATTGATTTGGAAAGGCAAACAGAAGAGTCCTACACAGAGCCATCCCCTCTTTAAACTATCCAATGGTCACCATCATGTATCAGAATCTACCACAGGGCTCAGCACCCAACGGACCTTCCATTATGAGTAAATGCATGAATGGAAGATCATGGGAGGTACTCAATAACTTTGTTGGATAACTAATTAAAGGATGGGTTAGGATCATTGAAATTTTATAAAATTAAGACATAGCCACTGTGCCTCAAGTACACAGACATGAGAGCCACCGACTTTGAGAATCTTCAAATGCTTCCTCTAGAAGAGTCCTAACTTCCCAGGACAGGCCCAAAGGGAAAGACTGAAGTGTACTCAGTTCTATGGACTTTGTTTTGTCAGTCTCCCACAAGGCAAGCCCCTGGTCAGCAGGATGAATGCTGTTTACTTTCTAGGAGGGGCCTGAGTCCTTTCTGCCCTGTTTGCTTTCAGGGCTGAAAACTCTAATTAGAACAAGCCAGAGGAACCAGCTTCTCTGAAATGCCTGAGGCTGACTGCCCAAATCTCTACCACCTTGCTCTTCTTCCCTATGTGGTCACTTATAGGCTCCTAGCTGGAGGCTGACCTATGGAATAGGAAAACCCAGGCCCTTGTATAAGACTGACCTAGGCTCTGGAGCTGGCTTCTCCACTTATTGGCCGTGTGCCTTTGGTCAAAAACTCACCCTCTCTGAACATCTATTATAAAACAGGGGCAAAGAAGCCTACATTTCAGAGTCATGAATGATACGTGTCCAATAAAAACCAGCAAGGACTTGTTAGATGTGTCGTAAATATTAGTTTTTATAAGGTCCTGAAAGTAAAGGACGTCAACCTTGTGCCCCAGGACCGACTGTAGGGTCATAATTTCAAAGACACCAGGAAAGACCTAAAAAAAGCCTTTTCTACCTACTCCCTGACACCTTCCATTTGACTGAACAGATAAGTACTTCTTTAAGCTTTAAGTCCTATCCCCATTTAAAATGCCTCTCTCGGGGCGCCTGGGTGGCTTAGTCGGTTAAGCGTCCGACTTTCGCTTAGGTCAAGATCTCGCGGTTCGTGGGTTCGAGCCCCGCGTCGGGCTCTGTGCTGACTGCCAGCTCGGAGCCTGGAGCCTGTTTCAGTCTGTGACTCCCTCTCTCTGACCCTCCCCTGCTCACGCTGTCTCTCTCTCTCTCCTAGAAATAAATAAAACATAAAAAAAAAAAAATTTTAAATGCCTCTCTCATCCCATCCAACGATGACTTCATAGTTATTATCAACACTTTAGTATGAATGAGTTTCCATACATCTCCACTGTAATATTGGGTTCTGTGTGAGGGCAGGCAGTGAAGTTGGGGGAGAAAGACAGGAAGCCATAGGACCTGCAGTGGATGGCAGAGAAGTGTAAAGAAGGTCCCCCCAACGAGATGAGAGGGGTGAAGATAAAGTAGACCCATCTGCTTTAGAAATGGTCCAGAAAGCTAGCCTTGAACTGGTTGTTGTCAGGGCCACTCAGCAGAAGTCTCCAGAAGACCACTGCAGACCTGTCCATTGGAAGCAGTTAATCCTATTTGACTCAACAAACAAATCCTACCTGATGCCAGGCCTGGCCCCACTGGCATGGCACACACTGTAAACTGGGGATTTATTTGCTCTTTTGAAGAAGCCAGCAGCCCATTCTGAGGGCAAAAAGTCTGGCAACCAGGACCTACACCCCAATGCCATTGCTTCCTGGCTCTGGGCTCCCAGTCTGAGCAGCTTGCGGGGTCGGTGCCGCCATGCCTTGGTCCCAGGTCCTGTGATGGGAAGGACCTCATCGCACTGAGCTCAGCACTCTGCTATTGCCATCCACAAACTCTTAATAATCTCTTAACCGTGGCTTTGCGGTCTTGTTTTCCACTGGGCCCCGCAAATTCTGCCACTGTCCCTCCCACACTTGACTTACTCTCCCTGCTTCTCTGCAACCTCATTTGTAAACCTGGGATAGCAACGCCCACTGCTGAGATGATGGCAGGGTCAAATGAGACAATAAATGCAGAGCCTCCCCCGTAGCAGCTGCTGTCCTCAATCTTATTTTTAAAATCTCACTGGATCCTCCCCATGGTGTGAGGTCAGCCCAGCAACCCACATCGTGCCCGCTTAACAAAGGGAGAAACAGAGAGGATCAGAGCTGTGCGGTCACTTATCCCAGGCTGCAGAGCAAATCAGAACAGAAAAAGGAGCTTGGACCTTGTCACTGCCTCTCTCTCCTGGGGGTCCCCTTCCATGGCCCAGTAGGTGTCCACCCCACCCCTGTTGGGCCCAGTGACCAGGTGACCAGCGGCACTGGGGCAGATTGCACCTGTGACCAGCAGGGCCTGAAGACCTAGCAGGTAGCACCACCCCCCCACCTCACAGATGGAGAGCTCCATTCTCAGCCAAGGAGGGGTCAACTCTGTGAGACCTGCAGCCCCCAGGGTAGTGCATTGTCCCTGGCCCCAGGAAGCCTCACCTTGGGCAGCCTTATTGGCTAGGGTTAACCCCTTCTCTGCTTTCTTCTTCTTCTTCTTCAGCTTGAGCCCGAACATCCCCTTTCTGAAAAGAAGAAGAAAAACTAAACAACACTGTAATAGTAACTGCGGGTCATTCAGACATATTAGGTGAACACACACACACACACACACACACACACACACACACACACACACACTGAGTTCTTCGGGAAGCTGACCAGCCTCCTCTTTCACCCTGGTGCACGGGGATCAAAAGACAAGTCAGGATGAACCAATAAGGTCTACCTTTGCGGAAACCATGAAACCTCACCAGAAATCACGAGGTCCACCTAGACCTTGAATGACACAGAATACGAGTATCAGTACCACTGACTGGTATTTTACCATGTCTCCTCACTTACCTGTACCAGGCACTCAAAATGAATGACATCACTTAACCAACACAGCAACCCCCTCTCACTCACCTTACAGATGAAGAGCCAAGGCCCAGAGAGGGTAGGTAGTATTTCTAAGGCCACACAGCTCTGAGCATCAGACGTACCCAGAACCAAGGTCTGTCCGATTTCAGAACCCAGGCTCGAACCACCGGGCAGCCTGAGCAGGTTCCCCTGAGCACAGTGAACACATTCTCCAGAGCCAGGCTCCCATACTTCTTCCAAGGTCGAGACCCTGGGATTTACAGAAGTCCTACTGCAAGTGCACAGCTCAGCTGACACTGATGGTGTGTGCCTGGAATATTAGCTTCTATATTATTATCATTATTAGCTGTGAGTGGAAGCTACTTGAGCCTCCTTCTATCCCAGGAAAGAGCCCTGCTTCTCCATCTTAAGAGACAACAGAGCATTCTGGAGACTCCTCCTGAGAAAGCCCCTTTCTAAGGGACTGAACTTAGGACAGTGTGATGGATGGACCCAGTTCAGAAGGAAGTCCTGGCCCGGAGTCAGGCAGGCTGGTGAGCTGGCCCCCCAGAGGATGGAGAAGGAAGAATAAGGAGAAGGGAGAAGGGAGGCGAGAACAGCAAAGCCCCACAGGGAACGTTCTGCAGTCCCAGAGCAACGTGAAGAGAGCGGAGGGCTGTCCGGTGTGCTGCTTATGTATGTAGGACTCGCGGGGGGCTCAGAGCAGGGACTCCGCATCAGACTGTCTGGGTTCTAGTCCCCATGCTCTCTGTGCAGGCTGACCTTCTCTGCACTTTTAGGGTCCTTATGTGTGAGACAAGATAAGAAATGTAAAGCATTTAGCACAGTACATGGAACGTACTGGTTGCTCAATAAATGTTAGTTATTCTTGTTATTCTCATAAAGCATAGGATTAAGACCAATGAATGGAAACTACTAGGTGACAGAAGTTCACTCTATTTATTAATTTACTTAGGAGTGAGTTCCCTATTCTTGGAGGTGGCAAGCAAAGGCCCGGGGACCATTGGAAAAGGATGTCGTAGGAAGAAAAACATCAGAAGAGAGGGGCTGGTCTATGGTATCTCAGGGGTCCTTTAAGACTCTGAGATACAGTAGAATGGAAAGAACAGGCTCTGGAACCCCGCAAGACATGGATGGATTGGGCAAGTCATGGTACTTTTCTTTGCCTCAGTTTCCCCATGGGTACAAGTTTTCCCCATGGGTACAAGAAGTAAATAATAACGTACCTACTTCATAGAATTATGAGAATATAATGAGGTGAAGTCATCAAAGCACTGAGAGTGGTGCCTGGTACACAGAAAGTGCTGAAATGTGCCTTTTGTGGAGGTAGCATTTTCCCCTCTTTGATTTGCTATCATCTGTGATGCAAATCATTCTAAGTCTCCCGAGAATCTCAGAGGAACATACACAAGGAGGATTTCCCTCTTCTGAAGTTTCTTAAGGCAACTTCTAGTAACTTTCCTGTTTTTCAAAAGAGAGTTACCAAACAGAGGGCCCAAGCCAGTACCTTCCAAACTCTGACTTGCCATTGTGGTCTCCAATGGCTCAATGCCATGATCATTTCATGGAGGCAGATTTGAAAAGGCTGAATTACTTCCATCAGCAGTCAGGAAGTCACTACTAATAAATGACAGTATCTACCATGGGGAGACTTGATGTTCCTTTAAGAAGCTGACATCCTCATCACAGATGGCCTCGGCATTCTGAACCTCCCATCAGGCAGCTGGTGACGGAGGCACTGAAGCATGCCCAAGGTTGCTAGAGAGGGCAGAAGAGAAACAGACAGATACCCCTGCCCCTCTGAAGCCAAGATCTCTTGGTCCCGCTGACCATTAAGGGCACCTCAGGAAGTTTAAAACATACAAATGTCTGGAGCCACTTTCAGAGATTTGTAATTGCTTTGCAGAAGACCCAGTGCTGAGAAGCTCTTTCCTAGACACAGCTCAGACCCAGCCACCAAGGAAGCAGGAGAGCCTTTCAGTAATGCCCAGCAGATTTACAACCAGCTCAGCTCCCCCCGGATGGCTTGATGTTTGTTTCGCAAACGCACAAGGTTGTTTGCCTGAAACCCTGAGTCCGTCATCAAGGGCACTCCCAGCATGACTCCCAGCATGAAAGACTTCTTGATGAAAATTGATTTTTCCTCCTCAGCCCCGTGACATCTGCAGTAGAGAGAAGGCACTGCTCACCAGCCCAGAATAATCGGCCACTGTCAAATTGAGCAGCAGAGTGAACCAGCGACAGAAGACAGCTCATGGGCCTGCATGCTTGTTGCCTCTTGCACTTAGGACCAGCTACTTAACCCAGATGAGCATGTTTCATTCCCACGTGATACAAGGACATTTCTTACCCAATTTATAGAGTGGCGTTAAAATAGGAAACAAGACTTGCAGGGGTGCCTGGGTGGCTCGGTCGGTTAAGCATACGACTTCGGCTCAGGTCATGATCTCACAGTTCATGGGTTCGAGCCCCACATCAGGCTCTGTGCTGACGGCTAGCTCAGAGCCTGGAGGCTGCTTCAGATTCTGTATCTCTCTCTCTCTCTGACCCTCCCCTGCTCACACTGTCTCTCTCTCTCTCTCTCTCTTTCTCAGAAATAAAAATATTTTAAAAGATTTTTTAAAGACTTGTAAAGTGTAAAACATGCTGCAAAATACTGTTACGGCATTGATGACAAGGAAATGTGCTGCATTATTCCCCTGAGTGAGCTCAGTATTTTTTAAACATGCATTAACACTATGTGCCAGGAGCACCATTTTACACACACTGTCTCCTAGGATTCTCACCACAGACTGCAAGACGGATGCTATCATTACCCGGTTTCACAAAGAAGAGGTTGTCAGGGTTTCCAGCCAATATAATGGGATCAGCCAGTAAATCAGGAAGTAAGCCCCCAGGGCAATGGCCGTCAACCCCCCCCTTCTCCTTCTCAGCTTGCCGAAGATTCCAGCAAGGGAACCCTCCCACTTTACAAAAGGGATGGGGCTCTCTGGGATCACATCTATTGAATCTCCTCCCAGGACCACCCCACGGTAAGTCAAGACACATAGAAACCCCTATACCAACCTGGTCTCCTCGGGGTGAAAGCTACCATGACTCCGATATCTGTATCCAAACAATAAGAGTGGGTATGTTAAACAGTGGGTGTGTTAGGCTTTTGCTTCAACACATCTATTCCAGGTGGGCATCAATCCGTGTTGAACCACAGGGCCAGCACTGTGGGGAGGCAGCCAGCCTGGCACACAGAAAGAGGGGCTAGACAAGTAGAGTTTGCGTCTCACGTCTACCATTTTCTAACTGTGCCGGTGGGGCTGGGGGAAGTCTCTGAGCTCAGGCCCTTCTTCTGCAGGAAGAGGCAATAAAGTTAACTCTGCTTTTCTTGTAGGATGTTATGTGTTATGACCCCCTTCACTGCTCGTGCTGAACTGTTAGGAGCTCTACAAATCACTAATTTAATCTCATGACCATGGCTCACTGGACATGGGTTAGGAAATGGCTCACAATGAGGGTCTCCATGTGGTTTTCCACTTGCATCACAAAATTCCCCTTCTGGAGTCACCTGTTCTACCTTTGATGTGGAAAAGACACGAAGCTAATTGAGTCAATGCATTCGTCCAGTACCAGCCCCTCCTGCTCTCCTCTCACTTCAGAGGACACAGGATACGGGTCATCTGTGTGCCTGACCTTCCAAACCCAGAGTTATATAACATCCAGGATGGAAAAAACAACTTTGATTTGTGAAATGACTTTATATGGTAAACTCTTGTAAACTTTAAAATTCCTTATTAAAAGAATGGCTTTGTATGTAATAAGGAGTATCTTAAAAATAAAGCAAAATGAAGCCTTACCACCATTCTGAGGTCATCCAGAAAGCCTTGGATAAATTCCCAGTTGCCTACTGAGAAAAATACCTTCTTGGGAATATCTGATCTGTGTACTCATCTTACTTTTAAGCCTGGGATATATTCATTAAAGGCAAACCACCAAATATAGAAGTAGCCATGACGTTGGGTTTTGACTGAAGATTGTTAAAATATAAGTCCATGGGACTTCCTGCCTTGCCAAGACCGAAATGTTTCTTCCTCTCTCCCATTAATCTTCTTATAGCAACTTACCTGCTCTATATCCTATTTGTTTAGCTAATGATGCTCAACTCTGGCTGTATGGGGCGCTTTCTAAAACTGTCTTCCACACTGTGGCCAGATCCCATCCTAGAAAGTCTGATTTCCTTGGTCAGCAGCAAGGCCAACGGCTTGGTAGTTTTCAGGTTCCCAAGGTCATTCTAATGTGAAGTAGGGTTGCAAATCCCTGTGCTTAAGTAATCAGAGCCAGTGAGCTCTCCTCCAAGGAGAAAGTGTCTGTTTTTTAAAGGAAGTTCAAAGGGAAACTTTTAATCCAAGGGGACCAGTGAAACTTAGGAAAATCAGAGCACTTGATGAATATATTTGGTATGCTGGACTTTATCATCCTACCCCAGCTCATCTTCCACTCAACCCCCATCCTGACAATTAGCCCACAGAATTGGTTGCCTTCTCTACTCGGCACAGAATCAACCCAACCTTGTAGGAACTGAGTTCTTCAGTCTGAGAGGGAGAGGATCAGTCCTCTATTTGAGTCCAAAGTGTCCCAGACAATGGCCTAAAGAGATTGAGCCCTGACTTCCAATCTCATGGGAACCAGTTTTCTCTACTGTGGTTTGCAATCTCCTACCTCATTGCGGTAAATGAATGTTTCTCTGTTAAGCCCTCACTCTGTACATTCCAACATCAGTGGCCATCCTAAGGAGATACAAATGTTACCAACTCCACAGACAGTCACTGAGAACCTTGATATTTCACCTGCAGGAGTCAGCTGAGTCTAGGAAATGCACCTCCAAGGATGCTACTGAATCCCTCCTCCTGCGGTGTCTCCGAACCAAGGATGACTCAGGAAGAATTCAGAGCCATGTCATATACAGCCAGCCTGGTTAAGCCAGCCTCTGACAGCCCTTCAGAGAGCTTTGCCAGATGTTCAAGGGCAAGGTGGTAGAAGGGCGCCGCTGTAGGACAGCCCCAGGGAAATAGGGACTTTTCCCACACATGCATCTTGCCCACCTTTCAGGATGCCAACAGGGCCCACAATTGATGCCATCTTCCAAGGGTTGGGGGAGTCTTTTTCAACCTGTGGCCCCGGGTGTCCTATTCTTGTTCCTCTATAACGAAGGTCAGCACATGATCAGAATGTGCTGATCATTGGTCAGAATACAAGGAAACTACAGAAACAAATATTGGCAGGCAGACAGTTAGGGCTGCTGAATTCTTCCCGGCCCTAAACTTTCTCTTGCCTGGGCCCCTACAAAAATATTCATTTTTCTTATTCCATCCTCTTTATATCCAGGCTAATTAGAGAGCCTTGATCTCTGATCTCCTAAAGACAAAAGAATCAACCTCTAATTCAAAAATAGAGTACAGGCAGCTTCCCAACATTTGTAACAAGCTGCTCTCTATCCCTGTGTCTCAGCGTAAAGGAGTCTTTGAACTCCCTCCCTTTCCAGGCTTTCTCCTTTTCTTTACTTCCAGAACCTTCCTCTTCCCATCATATATTCCTTGATTTCATTTTGGCAGAATGGCAAGAATATGGCATCCATCAGGGGATTTTCCTCTCTTGGGTTGGGTTAAGGTCCAAGGTTCCTACTCCCGTGTGGTTTCTCCTTCTTTGGGTCCACTGTGTCACCTCTGTATTCTACTTTCTGCCACTAATGTCAAGTGGAAGTAAGCCACTAGGGCAGGCTTCTTCCCCCTGCACCTAGGCAGGTGACTTCATCTGATTCACAGTAAAGTATTTGAAAACTAACCTGGACTCTGATCCATACACCTTTCTCCAATCTCCAATCTAGCTTTACCAGCAGTAGATGTGATGCTTTGACCCCTATTTGACGTGTAAGCCTATGTCTCAATGGGTTTTGAACATAACAGTGAGACAGAAGAGGTTGGTTATAACCTCGGGGATGCCAATACACTGACATACAAGTGAGAGTCATTAACTCCATGATGGGTAAGGAAAGGACCTAGGAAATGCCTTCTGAACCTCATTTTTTTGGTGTCATGGACACTGAAGACAGAAGGATGGGTGCTATATTAAATTAAATAACTACCTTAACAAGTTTTTTTTGAAAGGGGGCACCTAGGTGGCTCAGTCGGTTAAGTCATGATCTTCGTCTCACCATTCCCAAGTTCAAGCCCCACATTGGGCTTTGTGTCTCCCTCTCTCTCTCTGCCCCTTCCCTGCTTGTACTCTCTCTCTCTCAAAAATAAATAAACATTAAAAATTTTTTTAATTAAATCACTACCTTTCCTGTAGGGTCTCAAACCCATTAATAATGCTAATGTTTGTGGTGACTCTTCAAGGGGATGACACAGCATTCAGATTTTTCTAAATTAATTTGACCACACCTTTATCACAAAACATCTGATAATATCTTAAAGAACACTATGTGGAACACCCAGAGAAGGAGAGCCCTGGCAATCTTTAGTGCTCTTTTCTCTTTTGAAACCTGCATGAGGTGAGCACTGATTAAGTGAGAACCACTGAAAGGTGATGAGCATTAAGGGGGACACATGCTGGGATGAGCACTGGTGTTATATGTAAGTAATGAGTCACTAAATTCTACTCCTGATACCAGTATTACACTGTGTGTTAACCAACTAGAATTTAAATAAAAATTAGAAAAACTGATAACCACCAAGGAAATAGAGAGCCCAGGATATCCCTTCTCTGCATCTACACAGCTCCTATTCTAGAAAAACCTAACTGGTCTTCCTGCTTCCATTCTCTCTCCTTCCTGCAAACTAGTCTCCATTCTGTAGCCATCTTTGCAAAATAGAAGAGCATAAAGCTTTCCTAATATGACAAAGGATATGTACAAAACCCCCAGAGTTCATATCATATCAATAGTTGAGTGTCCAGCTCTTAATTTCGGCTCAGGTTGTGACCTCACAGTTTGTGAGATCGAGCCCAGAGTCAGGCTCTGCACTGACAGCATGGAGCCTGCTTGGGATTCTCTCTTTCTCTTTCTCTCTCTCTCCTTCTCTCTCTCTCTCTCTCAAAATAAATAAAGCTTTTAAAAAATAGTAAATATTGAAAGACTTCTCCCTAAGATTAAAAAAAAATGAGACAAGGATATTCACTGACACCCCTTCTATTCAACACTGTGCCGAAGGCCCTCACCAGGTCACTAAAGTTTGATTATTTGAGTTGCTAAGTGGATTCAGCAGGGTATCTAGAAGCAAGGTCAATATACAAAATCAAGTATACCTCTCAGTACCAAAAACAAAGAATTATAAACTAAAACCATAAATAAAAAATATTATAATAGGATCAAAAATGTTAAACTTAGGAATCATTCTAAAAAACTGACCTCTGTGTGGAATTATTGAATCACTATACTGTACACCTGAAACTAATAAAACGGTGTATGTTTTTTAAAAAAATTAAAATAAAATAAAAATTTTTTTAAATTTTTAATTAAATAAAAATTGACCTCTACACTGGAAATTACCAAAAATAACTAAAATAAAATAAACTGAAGGATATTCCATGCTTATGGGTTGGAAAATGCAATACTGCAATACTGGAAAGGTATCAGACTCCTCCAACCAGATTTGGAGATTATTATTTCTATTTGTGAAATTTATAAAATTTCCTTTGTGAAAATTTTCACAATTTCAATTGTGAAATTTCCTTTGTGAAAATTTTCAAGTTACACATTTATGATCTGTGTGTGTTTCTCTGTGTATGTGTCATGCTCCAACAAAATATTGAATTTTTTAAAGCATTGATTTAGGGGCGCGTGGGTGGCTCAGTTGATTAAGTGTCTGACTCTTGGCTTTGGCTTAGGTCCTCATCTCACGGTTTGTGAGATTGAGCCCCGCATCAGGCTCCATGCTGACAACGTGGAGCTGCTTGGGATTCTCTCTCTCTCCCTCTCTTTCTCTACCCCTACCCTGTGCGCGCACGCACTCTCTCTCTCTCTCTGTCTCAAAATAAGTAAATAAACTTAAAAAAAAGCATTGATGTGGGGATCCAAAGTCCTAGCTTTGAATATCAACTCAGCCACTTACGAATTATGTGACCTTGAGCAAATCCTTAAGCTTTCTGCACCTCACTTCCTTCATCTGTAAAATGTCTCTTATGAATAAAATAAGTTATGCCTGTCTTACAGGGCTGTCGTGATCAAATGGGATAAAAGATGCAACATTCTGCTGGTAAACACAAATGTGCTGTACCCTACACATACTAATTTAATTTAATTTAATTTAATTTAATTTAATTTAATTTAAAAATAGGATCAACATTCTATGAATGTCCCTTAGCCCACCAATTCAGCCCTTGACACTTGCAAACTCTGCGACTAGCCCAAATGACAGCTCTTCCTGAATTCATCACACTCTTGCCCATGAAAACTTTCTCCCTCCAGCTCCCCCCTCCCCCCAATGAAGGTGACTTCTCCCA
This sequence comes from Hyaena hyaena, assembly GCF_003009895.1. NCBI lineage: Eukaryota > Metazoa > Chordata > Mammalia > Carnivora > Hyaenidae > Hyaena > Hyaena hyaena. The sequence continues at coordinate 2,841,480 of NW_024080694.1, forward strand.
TGTCTAGCTGCCAACACCATTTCTTCCAGGCCCAGCTTAGCTACTCCCTCTCATATAATGGGCTCTCCAGTTTGGCAAGGAGGAACAAGGCACTCCATCCTCTGGATTCCTAGCACTTTGTTCTTATCCTTATTAGAGCATCAATCACATGGATCATAACAGTTACTTGAATAAGACCCTTCTCTTTTAACACATGCCGAGGTTTTGAAGCCAGTCACCATGTCCAGTTTATGTCTCCACCTTCAGGATCTGGCACAATGCCTGGCACAGAGCAGGCAGGGCTCAATGACTATTGGACACATAGATGGACAGACGGACAGATAGAGCATACATACAGAAAGCTCCACAAGAATTCACTGGAAGTTCTTTGGCTGCCTTCAAAAATGTATCATGTTGGACAGAAAGGAATTCAGGCCATTCCAAGACTGTTTCCTCACAGCTAGCTGCCCGCTTTTCTTCCCAGACCACACTGGGATTGAGCCAATATTTAGTTATCCACTGTATAATGCACAATTTATTCAACATATTCATCCATTGTATTATCATCATTCCAAGTGTTCTGGAACAGTCAATAACAGCTACTGTCCCTTGGGCATGTAGGATAAGCCAGGCATTGGGATAAGGTTTCACTTAGGCATCCCAACAACCGTCTGAAAGAAGTGTTCAATCTCCCTTACGGATGCAGAAATCAAAGTCTGAAAGGTTAAATAACCTGCCTAAGACCCCACGGCCATAAGCGGCCACCACACTCTGGCCTGGCAGACTCCCACTCTGTGCTGCCTCCCAAATAGCAGCTTTTCAAGAACCTAATTAGAGCCAAGTATTGTGCAATCCTCACTTCCCAGGTGTTGAACACCACAGCTCAGAGAGGTTTGGTAACTTGCCTCCAGCCACACAGCCGTATGTCGCCGAAGCGCAGGCTCCGCTCTCTGGAGCCTCACGGTGGTGGCCCGACTCTCTAGAAACAGGCAGAGGAGTAGCTCCAGATCCCCGTGGGGTTCCAGCTGCCCAGACTGCAGCACAGCCTGTGGGTGAGGCTCAGCAACTAGAATCCAAACCTCACCTTGACCAGCGAGGGCTCCTAACAGCGCCCCGAAGCACTCGAGCTCACTAACTTCTTGGACCCGGGCAGGTCGGCGGGGCAGGAGGCACAGCATCCAGTGCTAGTCTTGGGTAGAGGGAAGCTTCTCTCGGGAATGCAGTGGCCCCGGGGGAATGGGTATCAGGCACAAGGCTGCCCCATTGCAAGAGCAGGTGCCTCCCAGGAAATGCCTTTCCACGTGTGTGTGTCCGCAGGCAGTTCCCTATCTCTGTTTGAACTTCAGGCCCTCCATGTGGCTTGGCTGCCAGATCCCAAGATTTTGATCAGCAAACACAGCAGCTCTGAGCAGGTCCCGAGAGGAGGGGCTACCGACGGGTTAGCCTACGGGTAGCCCCATGTAGTTCAGGGCTCATAAGAACCATAGCTCCACATGATGCCAAAACCCCAAGTACTTTGTAGCCACCACCCAGCCATCTAGCCCGTCTTTTTAATCCTTCACACCATCCCCTACCCCTTTAGAATACATCCCATTGTTAATTTAGTAACAGTTAATATTTATTAAGCACTTAACTTAGGGCTGTCACCTATTTAAGACCCACAACAGCCCTCAGAAGTAGAAACTGTTATTGTGCCCAATGTGTGGAAGGCAAAACTGAGCCACAGAGCTGGGGTTTGAACTGAAGTCTCCTGACTTCAGAGCCTGTGTCCTCAGGTCCTCTGGCCTGCTGTCTCTGCTCTGTGGCATTTCACTGGGACTTGTGTCCTGATCCTATTTCAAAGAGGTCAAGTTTATAAAAATGAAGAAAACAAAAAGAAGAAATTTTCATGTCGAATGTCTCAGAAACTCTGCCTCTAGTGTGTTGAATGGTGGTGCCCCAAAAGGTATAGTCACATTCTAGAAAATGTGAATATGTCCTTATCTGGAAAAAAAAAATCTTTGCAGATGCAAAGTAAGTTAAAGATCTCAAGAGGAGATCATTTAGATGATCTGAGTGGCCCCTAAATTCAACGAGTGTCTTTATGAGAAGCAGAAAAGGAGAAGCCACACGGAAGAGAGCATGTGGGATCAGAGGCAGGGACTGAAGATGCAGACACAGGTCAAGGAACACTGGAACCACCAGAAGCTGGGAAAGGCAAGTAGGGATCCTTCCCTAGAGCCTTCAGAGGAGCATGGGCCTGTCAGCACCTAGATTTTATTTTTCCTTAATTTTTAAAAAAATGTTTATTCTTTGAGAGGGGAGAGAGACAGAGCATGAGCAGGGGAGGGGCAGAGAGAGAGAGAGAGAGAGAGAATCTGAAGCAGGCTCCAGGCTCGGACCTGTCAGCACAGAGCCTGATGTGGGGCTTGAATTCAGGACCCGCAAGATCATGACCTAAGCTGAAGTATGAGGCTAAGTCGACTGAGCCACCCAGGTGCCCCAACTTGATTTTTGACCTCTGGCCTCCAGAAATGTAAGAGGGCAAACTTCCGTGGTTTTCGGCCCCCAAGTCTCTGGTGATTTGTTATGGCAGCCCTAGGAAACTGGCACCCTGCTCTCTGCCACTCCCTCTTGCACTAATTGGCATCACAGGAAAGGAGAGAGCGTGGGCTTCGCTGCCCTGAGCACCTCATGGCCTGCGAGGTCAGCCCCTGCAGGCCAGGCAGAGATGTAAGAGCCTCCAAGGCGCAGACATGGAGAGAACGTGGTCCCCAGTGTGGGGCAAGAGGCTGGGAAGCAGGTTTTGAGGTGAGGACTGAGCAGGTTAAACAGGAGTCGGCAAGGCAGCGTCATTCAAAATCCCCAGCCACGTGTTCACTGTCCCCAAAGAAATGGGCCTTGGCTCAGGGGTTCACACACGTAGAGTGGGGTCTCCTGTGCAACTGTCCTCGTGTTTTGGATCATGGTAGATTTGATCCCGATCAGACGCAAAGGTCGTCACAAATCAGGGAGTCCCAGCCTCATGTGTCACAGACGGGGAAGGTAAAGACCACAAAGCTGGAGCCGTCTGAAGCGGCACAGCGGAGTCACGCAGTCAACACTGGAACGGAAGAGCCTAAAATTAAGTCCTCCATTAAGAGCACCCTCGGGCTGCACATAGCCCCAGTCCAGTTCCAGGAAAAGCCTCAGATTGTTCAAGGCTAAAGCCATCCTCGGACCGCCCTCAGTTCAGCTAAACAAAAAAAAACAACATTCCTATGGTCTGAGTCAAGGCTGGGAACTGCAGATACAAACTAGCCAATTTCTCACTGTTTGTCTGAACCCCACGTGGGCCCTTTGAACTCACCTCATAATTGGTCATTTTCAAAGGATTCTCAAAAGTCATGATTGGGTCCCACCAAAAGTAATAAACACCTCACAGATACTGAAACAGATACTGAATGGTCAAAGGTGTTACCATGGGTGCTGTACAACTGTAATTGGTGCTTATGTGATGATGCTATAGGTACAACGTGTGCACTGTAACACCCCCATCCTTTACTCCTTAAAAACCCTCCTCACTATTGTTCGGGGCTTCACCTTGCTGTCACCACACCGGTAGGCAGGTGAGCCCCTGCTCGAGCTTATAATAAAGACCCTTTTGTACTTGCATCGGCGTCGGCTCCTTGGTGGTCTCTGGGTACTGGCGAATCGGGCACAACAGAACCTGTCTCCCGACCCACATTCTTGCAAAGGAACTAAACCTCCTCCCCTCATCTGATCTGCTCTTCACAAAAGAAGAGTGTGGTGGCGACTCTTCGCAGAGCTCCGCAGCCCTGATCCCAAAGCATTCTCCAGCTCAAGTTCACATCCCTCCTCCTAAAATTTGGGCTTATTTCTCTTTGTCTGCGGAGTGAGACCCTGCACTGCAACGTGGCTGAGGTGCCTGATTCAGGTACCAGCACACGTCGAAACGGCGGACACCATCTGGCTGTACAGCAGACCCCCTACAGCAAATGTCTGTTGATGGCTCATTGCAGGGAAATGACGAAGGAACAAACCTGTTTGCTCGCAGCTTGCTTGCAGCCTCATTTCTCTGCTGCATCACTCGCTGCCTGCGGTCCGCCCCGGCCACACCCACTTCCTTCCGAGACCTGACCTGAACCTGCCCTTCCCTCCGGGTCTCTGCGCATGCTCCTTTCTGTGCCTGCAATCCACACGCCTTCACACACCTCTGCAGTTTCACGTGGTCCCAGACTCCAGGGGTCACGACAGGCTTTGCCAGAGGTCTTTCCCCCAGGTCCGGCAGGTGCTGTTTCTTTTCATTGCTTATCCTAATTCGCAGTTTTATTTTTATGTGATTCTTTTTCAGTAGTCTTCACCACCATCAGACAAAAAGTTCCATTAGGGCAGGCAGGACCTCTCGTTGCCTCCCAGCACCCAGCACATAGTACACACGTATAATTCATTCTTTGGTCCATTCCACAAACATTTATTGAACAAAATGCTGAGCTGCTGAAGGAATAAACAAAGTCACCACCTCTCAGGACAGCAGAGTCAAACAGATGAGCCACGAAATTACCCGGTCAGAAATCATCTCTGCTGCCTCACTTACCCTCTTCCCTGTGCTTGCCTCTTAACCATTTAGCCCTGACTCATCCCCAAAGGAGGAGTGGAAAAACCTCGAAGCAGTCAATAAGGTAACTGGTAAACAACTGTGGAAAATGAATTTCAGGGGAGTGATGCCATACAATTATCTAGAATGAAGTTTGGGAATTGTGTTTACAATTCAATGAGCTTCAGAATTATTTTAGAAAAGCAAAAGAGAGATTATGTTGCCAAGCAAGAAGGCTGAGCAACGCCTCTCCAGCCCTCCCCACTCCGGGAAGAATAGCACCCTTCCCATGAGGCTGCTATATTGGTTACAGATATAAGTACAGATCAAATCCAAGGGAATCACCCCCAGCCTCCCGCATGCTTTGCCTTCTGCCATGTGATCTCCTGCCAGAGGAAATACACTGCAATGTCTGCAATCATTATCCCACGTACAGCAGTAGTCATGACTGTTTCCTTGGAGAACTCACAACACTTGTTATCATGATTCGGCAAACATTTACTAAGTACCTACTGGATGCCCAGCACTGTAGAAGGCCTGTGGGAGACGCAGCATTGTGATGATATGACAACGGGATTCTAGCAACTAATACACTTGAACAGGCTATTACCACCCCAGAAGACCATAATGACAATCTTCTCTATTTCTAGAATGCTTCATCAAATACAAACAACTTTCCTGTGTGGCTGTGTGTCACAGCAGCCATGTGAGGCAGAAAGACAGATCTCCCCCCACCCGCCCCTGCATTTAGTAGACTGACTGTTTAGGTTCCAGAAGCCTCGACTGACATACTCAAGGTTGCAGGGCTAACAAGGGGCACAAGTGGAAAATGTGGCAGTCATGAGAAAGTGCCACTCAGATCTCCAGCTGCAGGAAGCTCAGTTAACCGACAGCCCCACTGCCACACCTCTCAATCCACCACGGTGCCACACTGAGGCCACGCTGCCCGTGGACTACTTCCAGCTAATGACTAAGCACAGTGAGGGAACTAATTCAGGCCCTTCCACAAGACTAGAAGTCCTCCTGTGGATGACTTGGGCCACAAAAATCCCTATCGACCTGGAGGAAACTTTCTTAGAAGGTTCTCCGTCCCTAAAGAGGAGAAAGATGCCACAGATGTCAGACCTGTGGCACGGCCTTAAGACTCTCCTCATCTCCTCCTGCTGCTACCGCTTGATCCTTCCCAGCTGTCTCTCCAATAAATCTTTAACCGGCCAATGCCATCTTGGAATCGGCTTTCCAGAAGACCTACCCTACAAGAACTCCAATCCAGACCTTGTCATTCACAAATGGATTTCACCAGTAAAGAGATTCCATTTTAAAATGCATTTGGAGGGGCGCCTGGGTGGCTTAGTCGGTTAAGCGTCCGACTTTCGCTTAGGTCATGATCTCGCGGTTCGTGGGTTCGAGCCCCGCGTCGGGCTCTGTGCTGACTGCCAGCTCAGAGCCTGGAGCCTGTTTCAGTCTGTGACTCCCTCTCTCTCTGACCCTCCCCTGCTCACGCTGTCTCTCTCTCTCTCCTAGAAATAAATAAAAAATAAAAAAAAAAATAAAACCTTTAAAAAAAAATAAAATGCATTTGGAACATACTGGGGTAACTATGCTAGTTTCATAGGACCTCCTAGATTCAACAAGATGCTAATGTGTAATGGACTCTGCTCAAAAGTGCCACAGAATCTAGTGGTTCCCAAATTGACTGGACAACAACGTTTGTTCAGTTCTCCTAAACTGGAGACTGAGACATTGGTTTGAAATAAACACCTGTTCTTTCCTTGGCGTTGCTTAAAGGGCCTCAAAATGATTTGATATTCTCTTCTTTTGCTATGCTCAGATATATGTGCAATAATATGGTGAAAAAATATGCAGAAAATGCAAGTGACCCAGGCAACCCTCAAACAGTGTAATCTTCCCTGGAAGAATAGGAACCTAATTATCCTTTGCCTTAAAGCTTTATTCCTTTTTTTAGAAAACAGTTTGATTTTGATGATTTAGAACAGGTTCCTCTTCAAGAGATGGGTAAACTGAAAAGCTTTTAACCATAAGCCATGAATTCTAAATTGTCTACAGGTTTTAATATTGGACTTATTGTTGCAGGTGTTTCTCAGCGAATTAACATGAAAACGGTTCCATTCAGTGTTAGGAGTCAGTGACTGGACCTCAACTCCTCTTCAGGATTCAACACTTGAATGAAAAGGAAACAACCATGACACGAATATCCTACAGCTTTTCTGTAAAATTCTCGGCAATGCGAAAGCTCAGCGTGTTTGAAGCTTGGTGGGAAAATGCCTTTCTGTGTACCAAGGAGGTGTTCCTTGTGTAAACAGTTAGATGAGATGGACCTGAAAGAGGAATCTAGGGTCATTTCAGGGGCGAGAGACCTACAAATGAGTCTATGTGGGATTCAGTCTTCTTAAACTTCACAGGTTTTTCTTTGTCTCCTTCCTTGAGAAGCCCAGTCATGAAAAGATGATGTTCTTGGTAAGATGGAATGGGAAAACCAGTCTCTCTATTTGTCACCCCCTGGGTAATAGGCAAATACCATAGCAGGCACCTTACAAATGTGTCAGTCAGCCCTTATAATCTAGGAGGTAAGTAGGACAATGACCCCCATTTCTTTTTAGATGAAGAAACAGAGGATTCAAGAAGGAAAGCTACTGGCACAAGATGGTAGAGATTACAAGTGACCTCTCTTAACATCCCTTAGAATTATGTGGGGAGTCTGTCATCTGTAATTTCTTGGTTCTTTTCTTCTCTCCTGTACTTCTCTGTATACTGCAACTTTTCAATGAGACCCTTAAATTACTTTGATAATAGAAAAAAAATTCTAAAATAGGAAAAGTGAAGTAAATGTATTATTACTAAACATTTGATGAAAGGACAGATAAGGGCACCTGGGTGGCTCAGTCACTAAGTACCCAGATTTGGCTCAGGTCATGATCTCATGATTCATGAGTTCAAGGGTCACATCAGGTGAGCTCAAGCCCCACTAGAGGTGAGCTCATGCCTGGCTTCGGGTGAGCACGAGCTCTGCTTCAGGTAAAAAACAAAAAACCAAAAAACATGAACCCCGCTTTGGGTGAGCCTGACTTCTCTCCCCATCCCATGCCCCTTGCTCACTTGTGCCCTCTGTCTCTCAAAGAGAAAGAAAGAAAGAAAGAAAGAAAGAAAGAAAGAAAGAAAGAAAGAAAGAAAGAAAGAAAGAAAGAAAGAAAGAAAAAGAGAGAGAGAGAGAGAAGGAAGGAAGGAAGGAAGGAAGGAAGGAAGGAAGGAAGGAAGGAAGGAAAGAAGGAAGGAATGACAGATATATTAGGCTTGTATTACTGACCAGTTATCTGTATTAGGCCACAAGCATACACAAAAGATCCAGAAATAATTCCTTTCCTAAAGTTGCTAATATTCTAGAAGGGAAAATGAAAAGCATTAATAAAGCTACACTGTATATATGTACATAATACTATATGTATAATATTATAATTATTGTAATACATTGTAACTGCCTCCTATCTTCTTCCCAACTGTGAGCTTTGCTGGCTTTGCTCATCCTTGTGTCCACAGGATTGGAAGACTGGGCTGAGCTTGCCTATGACCCACATAGGCCCCTTCTCAGGGATCAGGCCATTCCGGAACCATGTGATGTCAATCACTAGTTGCTCAGCAGTCTGGGAGGTGACCTGTCATAAAAGTGATGGCTGAAAGGATTTAAATTCAAGTCAGACAGAGCTGAGGTGCTGGGAGCAGGGCCAGAAGGCAGAAGCCCAACTCACACAGGGAAAGACAGCCTGCCGAGGCCACTAGGAGGGAATAGCAACAGGGCTTCAAAAGCTGTGAGTCAACAGGAGTCACAATTTAGGGAAGGAGTAGAAAGAAATTAATTGGTGGTGATAGCAGTCGTCAAAACAGAGACAGAGTGGCTAAAACTACATGTGATCAAACAAGAAAGAATCAAAGGAAGGCTGGTGCCCAGGGGAATTTTGGGATAATCAGATCTCCCGAGCTGGTGTGAACCCTGAACACATACCAATTCCTGAGCAGTGCTCCTGTCCCTAGGAGGTCGCCTGTACCGAGGCTTCTGCTCATCCACAAGGCTGCCTGCTGGAGTCCATTCCACTCGTTACAATAAAGACTCATAATCATAATGGCAATTATTATTTTGAGCATGAATGACATGCCAGGAACTGCAACACTTTTATGTTCTTGTTTCATTTCATTCTCAAAACAACTCTGTAAGGTAGCTACTCTTATCCCTATTTTACAGACAAGGAAACAGATACAGAGAAGTAATTTGCTCAGAATCACCCACCCTCTAGGTGGTGGAGCCAAGACGTGCCTCTGATACCTTTGCCCTTGACTTGTACACTTCCTTGTTTTATTCTCCAGTAGTCAGTGTATTCGTAGAACAAGCTTCCCTTACTGGGAGTTACCTGCATGTTATGTTGTCCTGCGCGATCTCAAAGAACCCAAAACATACTTGACCCTGAACCACACGGGGGAATCATCACCCAAAATGGCAAAAGGACAAGTTTCTTTCTGGAAAGTACTATCATCTCGTAGAAAGATCCAGGAGAAATGGAACATCTTCATGCCACTATTGCTGTACGCAGTAAGAAGTGGGTGATTTCGATTCCACGTGGCTGTAATATTCAGATAGACTGAGGGCACTCCCGAAAGCAATTATCATCATCACCACCGTCAATGCCCTCCCAAGTGGACAGAAAGCTTCTGGAGATGGAGACAAGATACAGTTCACTTTTCTTGCCCTCAGCATCTTGTCCAGTGTACATAAGTGATTAATAATATACAGCACACACTCACTCAGAAAAAGTTTAAATGCAGAATGTACACAGGAGAAAACTTAGCAATTCAGCCCAACACCTTCCCTCTGCAGGAAAGCTGAGGGCCAGATCAGCCCCCCACCAACACACACACACATCACATAGGTCAGACTCAGAGTGGAACCCAAGACCTCTGCCTGTCAGTCATCTAGCACTGCTTCTACTTTAGCATGTGGCCTTTCTTCATGAATGAAACAGTGTTGTTGTTTTTTTAAAATGATATTTGGATTAGACTATTTCTTGGTTCAGTCAATTAGGATGGAGTGAACATTATCAAATGTTCTTTGACAGTTAGGAGTCTTGCATCAGGGTCATCATTTTACCAGCAACAGGCAGGTATAAGAAAGGCTAAGAGAGTAAGTTGGAGCTGATCTGATCTGGGGTATAATAAATGTAAGCTCCCGTCAGTTGTCAGTGGCTCCCTGGAGAAATGGTTCAGTAGGTTTTGAAAGCTGTGGCAGATTACCTATGTCTGTAATAGGCAAGGTAGAGAAGAGTGGTGTGTGTGTTTACTGGCTCAACCCCAGAACATTCCCCAGAAGTTGACTTTTTAAAGCTTGAATTCTACACATCTGTTTTATTAATAGTCACCGTCTTCTCTTAACAAACAGAAGACCAGAAAATGTTGGGTGGTTGGGTCCACATGAATGAGATGTCCCAGTACTCTTATTTTGCCTTAGAAAATTCACTGCTGTTTATTTAAAAAGTCAGCCTGAGACCCTCTTTTGTCTAAAAATATCAATGCACTTTCCACACTGAGAAGGCAACATCTTAATTAACTCAGTAAATAACACTGAAGGACCTGGAAAATCTCTGGTGAAAAAGTAGGGCAACGCACTGTGGGATAGAAATCAGCTGCTCTGGCCTTCTCATTGAACTTGCCCTGTAAGAAGGGTGGGCTGTCTTCTGGGGTTCTGTGCTTACAACAGTGGGGCGGGTGTAGAGCAATTTTAAAGCATGTGGACAGTTTACTGGGGACATCCGTATGACATTTTTCCTGTTGTGATATCAGGCTCCTAATGACATGACCAATGGCCACCTCTGACCAAGAGGTTACTTTCTTTCCCATCCTAAATCACAAGTTTATTTATTTCTCTTCACATACTCAGCTGGCACTGCACAGTTGTTTGAGAGGCACTTGTCAAGTGAAACGCAAACTAAAAGAAGTCCCTGACCCTAAGTGCCTCTGCTTTGGAGGATCACATTTTCCTTTTTTTTTTTTTTTTTCTCTTTCCCAATATCCAGTTTGGGAGGTTTTTAACCTCATCATCTTCTCCATTTTCCTTTTTGGTCCCTTTTCTGAGCATCCTTTGTTTCCACAGATGAAAGGGCAGATGAAATTAAAATGGATGCAAAGCAAATATATCATTTCATAATTGGTTTGATGCTCTCATATTGTTCATGAAGCAAGAGTTGAAACTACTTGTGATTTTAATTACCATGTGCTTTGTGTCTTCCTATATCATGGATACACTTGAGCAGTGCTGACTGGGCATTCATGAAATTGCACTTGGCTGAGCTCATAGGCCTGGCCATCACCAGTAAGGTCAGTACCCAGCAGCTTCTCACAGACAACTCACTTTCCCCCCACCTATCTCTGGTGCTTCAATGATTGGGAAGACCAGTCTAGAACCTGGTGGGTTTTGTCAAACCACAGGGCCGGATTCACCAGTGAGGAAGCTGGGCATTGATTTTCACCTTCCTGTTTTTTCTAACATTTTAATCATGAGAGGTTAAATTGGCAGTTCAATTTCTCTCTTATAGTGAACCTGGAAAATCTTGCTATGCTGGAAAGGAAGAAAGTGCTCAAAAGCTCATGGGGATGTGTTAAAAGGACACAGGAGCTGATATGAAGGGACTCCCTCTGGCAAAATATGGGACAATTTGAATATCAAAGTTAGTAACACAGGAGTGGATTATAAAACATTAAATAAATACCCATAAACCCATACTGATGCTAAAGAGCAGGAGGGGTTGGGAGAGAAAAGCAAGAGGGAAATCTCTTTTTATACATAGTGGTAATAATAGAAGAAAAAGATCATAAATCACCATTTTGCAATCCCTACAGTGATCATTAATTACCTGAGAATCTCCATGGAGCTAAAACCATTGGATGAAAGGCTTTTGGGAAGAATCTGGTGGACACCACTGAGCCAAATAATCGCACTTACCAACAATAATGAGCCAATGGATATCACGTGCCTTCCCCAGTGATGAACTGAGGGCACATTATGTGTGTTCTCCTCTGAAAAAAGAAAGTTCAGCCTGTACCTGATCATGAAGAACTAATTAAACAAGTATAAATTGAGAAAAATATGCAAAATAATTGATCTTTAGGAACGTCAATTTCATAAAAACAAAACAAAATGTCAGGAAACCACTCTATATGAAAGGAGCCTGGAAACATCCTGACTAAATATAAAGTGTGAGACTCCTTTCTGGATTCTGGGTCCCCCCAAAAAATGCTTTCAAGGGTTTGTTTTTTTTTTTACAAATAGTTTATTGTCAAATTGGTTTCCATATAACACCTGCTTTCAAGGGTTTTAAAGGGCATTGTTGGGACAACTGGAGAAATGTGAACTTGTACCATATTGGATAATAGTGTTATATCAATAGTATCAGTAGTACTGTATCAATTTCCTGAGTATAGTGGTTGTATTGTGTTTAAGAGAATACCTTTGATCTTGGGAAATGCTGGTGACCAACTACTTGATGGTTATGGATCATGATGTCTATGACCAGCTCCCAAATGTTTCCAGGGGAAAAAAGGCAAAAACAACAACAATCAGAAAACAAGGATATGGAGAAAACATATGGCAAAATGTTAACTACTCTCTCAAGATAAAGTGTCCATGTTTGTTACATTGTTCTTGAAACTTATCTGTAGATTTAAATTTTTTTTTAAATAAAAATTTACAGGAAAAAAACTGAAAGAAGGAAGAAGTGAAGAAAGTGGTTACACTTGGACAAGATTGAGATAAAGGAAGCCTGGCAGAGTATACAATGTTCTAGCTCTAGATCTGAGGGGTATTGACACGACTTTACTTTGTGATCATTTATTGAGTTGTTACTTTGGTTTTGTGTATTTTTCCTTCTGTTGTTCTATAAAAACTTGATTTAAGAACATTTCTTTATTCAACTATCTTCCAAATGTTATGACTCTTTATTACCACCAAAACATGCACACACACACACACACACACACACACACACACACATGTGCATACATTCACATAAGAGCTGGGTATTGCCTACTATGTGCCAATTACTGAGTTATGTCTAGAGAGACAGAAAGAGCGGTCCCTGTGTTCTGGCAGTTCATCAGCCAGTGTGAGATTTTATAAACACACACACACACACACACACACACACACACAGATGATGCAGTATGTTGTAATACAGCATAACATGTCACAATAGAGTTATCAAGTAATCAGAATAGGACACAGAGGAGAAAGCAGGCTTCTCCGAGGTCCTGGAAATTCACATTGTTTTGAAGGACTAAAGGATTTCAACAAAAGGAGAAGATACCTTCTGCTCCAGTTAGGAATGCCATGTGTACAGGATCCATCAATGGCTCTGGGGACAACCTTTGGTGATGGGCTTCAGAGGTGTCCAGAGACCTCCCAGCCAACAGATTGGAGCAGCCAGACCTACACCCTTTGCTAAAGGACACTCCTCCCCACCAGGGAAAGGTAAACCTCTGACGGAGCAGGAGTAGGAGGGCCATTGGTTTAAAAACGAAGAACCTGGGGCTCAGAGAAGTTGAATGGCTGGTAACAATCAGGTCATAAGTGGCAGACCCAGAGGCGGAACTCAGCCATACTCCGCTTTCTGTGGTAGCTGGCTTTCTGTGTCTTCCTCTAACACATCAAACTTGGGCCGTGTTCTGTTTTAGTCTGTAAACTTCCCAAGAGAAGGATTCACCCCATTTTCATCATTGTAGGGTCACACTCATAAGTACAACTATTTGCAGACAACAGGTGTTTGAGGAATATGTTTCATAGATGCAAACCCACTGATTTTTCAGATAAAGGAATGGAAGCCCAGCGAAGCTGTAAGTTGCCCAGTGTCCTATTATACTTACTGCAGGATCTAATTCTAAAAGCCAATTCTTAGAGTGCCAAGGTGGCTCAGCTAGATGAATGTCTGACTCTTCATTTGTACTAAGGTCATGATCTCAATGTTTGTGAGACTGAGTTCTGCATCAGGTTCTGCACAGAGACTACAGAGTCTGCTTGGGATTCTCTCTCTCTCTGCCTCTCTCTCACTCATGCATATACTCTGTCTCTCATAATAAATAAATAAACATTAAAAAAAAAAAAGCCAGTTCTCCTCTCACCTAGTCCAAACTTCCTTCCATTACACCAATGCTTTCCCACCTCAGCTATTTGAATGTCACCTTCAGGAAATACCAAAATCACATCTCTCCTTAATCATTAACCCTAATTTTTAAAATTAGCTCACCATTTATTAGCCAAATAAATTTATAATAAAATAATCTTGTGTGTTTTATTTTAAATGGTAAACTAGTAACATATGGCTTCAAAGAAAGTAACTTTAAAAATAAATTGGGTGGGGGAAACAGTATTGTTACCTCATGGCTGTAACTGATTCTGAGTAAGAGGCTTGTTCTCATTCAAAAAAAGAACTGGCAAATTTTAGAGAGCTGTTAAAGATGTTTTCTTTAACAAAAGCGGAAACGAGACATAATTTTAAAGAGAACAGCTTTCTTCATGACCCAATATTATTTAGCGTCAATGTCCCCATGCCCCGTGAAACTATGGCTTATGCAAACAGCAGTGCAAATTTTGTGCCTGTTAATTGGGAAACTTCAGTATCCGCCCTACCCTCAAGTATGCACTGTGCATACTTAACGTGTTAAATCCCTGGCCTGATGAGATCTTAAAAAACTGCAAAGAAAGACGGAGATAGGAATATTGGACAGCACACAATACATTTTGTTGATGACACCACTTGAAAAGAAATTTGTGGATGGAAGGAACTTTCCCAGGTTCTGTTCAATCCCAGTCCTGAAAAAAGAAAAGAATACGGTCCCTGCAGCAACCCGGACAGGCCCTTGCTGTGGTGGCCTACTGCAGTGGTTTGAGAGTTGGCAGGGGGATTTGCGAGGGTTTCTTAACTTGGATCGTGCTGTAACTGCCTTTGTCCTGGTAACACACAGAGATTTATTTTCTCACAACAGCTGTGTACACAGTGAGGGAATCTCAATGGAACCAAGAGAGGTCCAGACACAACACATATCAGACTCAGAGTAAACACCCCTCCTCAATCTCACAAAGAGGAAGTTATGGGGAAGGGGAGCTGATTCTTGTAAATGATTTCCTACATTCTTCTTAGGATGAGCTCAGGCAGGGGTAAAACTCATCTACTGACCATGCAACGTTTTGGGGGAGGGCGGCTTTTGGTACACACGACTCTGGTTATTCAGGAGAGCAGCCTCCCAGAACCTTCACTAAGCCCAGACCTACAACTGCCCATTGGCATATCATTTCCCCCCGTAGAAAGTTATAAAAGATGTGAAAAATGCAAACAGTGTCTCCGGAGCTTCAATGGGAGTGACCCCCAGGGCAAGGACGACAGAAGCACAGCGGAGGGGTGGTGGCTGGGTATCAGCCATGCTCAGCCACCGGCTGAGTGACCCCTCTCCCACAGCAGCCTTGAGGAGAAGGTTCAGGCCACGCCTCCTTACGAAGGCAGATTTAGACAGGGCTTCCATTCTAGGTCATTGAAGGCCCCTGTCAAACAACTAGAACCAATACTGTTCAGAGCAGCATCTGTTTATTGAGGTAAGTCTCACCATGTAGCAGGCCCTGGCCGGGGTGGTACATACACCATTGCTTTTGTCCCAAGGCAGTCCCTGATGTAGGTACTTTAAAATCATCCCTATTTTAAAGAAAAGAAAACTGAGGAGGACTAGCTGGGACCATAAGCGGTGGAAAGGGACTTCCGACCCAGGAAGTTCCTCTCGAGCTTAGTCACTGTGCTGTCCAGCCCAAGTCATAAATGCCCACTGACTGTTACGTTCTGCCTGTTCTCTTTTTCTGTCTTTAAGGCCCAGGTCAAATGAATGGCTCCTTCCCCTGCCCTCCAGAAGACACTATTTACCTATGTTAATCTCTTGTGGCACTGTTAGTTGATTTATTCATATAATACCAATTTATTAAGTAACTTTATAGATACCAAAGACACATGAGACAAAAATAAATAAAACCATGGAGGGAAGGGGTGTGGTTATAAAAATATAAAAGGACAACACACAAGATCTTTGTGGTGGTGGAACTACTCTGTATCTCGATGGTGGTGTTGGGTTCACCCACCAACACTGGTGATAAGACAGTAGAGAACTTAAGTACACACACATACATATACACATTCGCACAAGTAATACACACACATACATATACACATTTGCACAAGTAATACACACACATACATATACACATTTGCACAATACACACACACACACACATATACATCTGCACAAGTACAGTGATTACAAGTAATATTTAGGAAATCCGAATCAGATCAGTGGATTGTATCAATGTCCATATCCTGGCAGTGATATTGTACTATGGTTTTACAAAATGTTACCATTGGGGGAAATTGGGCAAAAAGTACAGGAGATCTTTGTATTATTTCTTACACCTGTGTGTTATCCACATTTCTCCATGATCTACAATGATCTCAATAAAATGCTCGATTAAAAAAGAAACCCATGCCCTCTAATAGGATAAACGTAACACAAGAGGCACAGACCTAATGATAGGTCTGACTCAGCTGCGTACATACTTATCGTGCCCACTAGATTACGGTATCAGGTAGGGATGGGGACCATGTCTTTTCTAACACCACAGCTCTGGGGAGAAAATGCTTAAGTAGGTAGAGTTCCTTTTCTTGTACCCCTTACCACCGAGTTCTCACGCTTGACTATATTCTATGGTACCTGACCCTCACCTCAGGATGTACTATTGATACTGATATTTTCCCTTCATATCATCCAATATGCTCTCAATACCATGTTCCCACCCAACATATAAATGACAGAGGCACCTGAGGTAGCAGAAATGAAGGATAGGAAAGGGACTACAAGCCCTAGAAAGGGGAGACCCATCTTTTTATTTACTAGTTTAACCCCTCCTTGACTCAGGCTTCCCTCCTAGAAATGGAAAGAAATAGTAAGATTTTTTTAAAATATTTTTATTATTTCTAGGAGAGAGAGAGAGAGAGAGAGCGTGAGCAGGGGAGGGTCAGAGAGAGAGGGAGAAACAGACTCTGAAACAGGCTCCAGGCTCTGAGCTGGCAGTCAGCACAGAGCCCGACATGGAGCTCGAACCCACGAACCGCGAGATCATGACCTAAGTGAAAGTTGGACGCTCAACCGACTAAGCCACCCAGGCGCCCCCAAAAATAGTAAGATTTTGACACCTGTCTGTCCGAGTTGATATGAGCTCTGGCAGGTAAGAAGTGGCTGGCATCCTGGAAAAATTAGAGGATTCTGGAACCAGAAGAATTGAGTTCAATTCTTAGTTCTACTACATACTGAAAGGGATTGGGGATAAATTATGTAAGCTCTCTACTGTTCAGTACCTTCCGTTACAAATAGTGCAAAAAAGAAAAAAACCTGTTATCCTTCCTCATGTCTGTGTGGAAATACTGGGAACCCTCAGAGCACCAAACAAAGATCTGCCTGGTCCTGGCACTGTCTCCCCAATACTTCGCATGTGCATTGTGCAGAGTAGGCAGTTAATAAATAGGTACTGAATAAGGGAATGGAAGAATTAAATCATGGGCCTCTAGTAAAATGTATTCTTTGTTCCAACCAACATCTCAAACCAAGACCCTAGAACCTTCTAGAAGATTGCTATCCAAGACCTCTTCATGGCTCATCTTTTAATTAAAGCTACTGGTAAATTACAGACCCGTAGCCAGTCATTGCACGAGCATGAAGTCATCTTCCATTTCCCTTAGAAACAGTCTGCCTGCATACGCATCACTGTCTACAGCTTGCTGTTCTCAACAGTGAATCAGTTTAAGTAAATGATGACTACAGTAAGAATGACCTGGCAAATGGTCCTGTTCTACTGATATCTTTCAACAACTGAAAGGAGATACGCATAAAAGAATCCTATTTCCTTGTCATTATTCTCATATCTCAGCTGTATCACTGAAAGGTAACTGCAAATTATAGAAACCCTCTGGACTAGATTAAATAGAAAAGGAATGACAGCTTCCAGATTTGTGATGAGGCCCAGAGAATCAAATTTGAATATGAAAAAGCAAGGAGCTATGTCCATCTCACACCACAGATAGGCCCCTGGGTAGACCCCACTTCTGCACACAGACCCTTCCACTTATCCACCACATTGGAAACAAGAGGCCATTGCCAGAAGCTCACAACTGCCCTCTCTGAGATAACAGGTCTATTTGCCCTTTCCTCATCAGGATGGTTCTGTGCTGCACCTGCTTATTTGTATCCCTGGCTTTCAAACCAGAACCTCAAATGCAAGTGTCTGAGTGATACAGCCTGATCACATACCTGCATCTTAGCTACAAGGGAAGCCAGGAAGGCAAGTTTATGGCTTTTACTTGAAAGAATTTACAAATGGGAAAGGAAGTTTATAGATGCAGAGTAGTCAGAAACAAAAGCAACGTTCCAAGGACGCCTGGGCGGCTCAGTCAGTTAAGTGTCCAACTTTGGCTCAGGTCATGATCTCACAGCTCTTGAGTTGGAGCCCCACATCAGGCCCTGTGCTGACAGCCCACTCTGGATCCTCCATCTCCTCCTCTCTCTGCCCTTCTCCCACTAGCTCTCTCTCTCTCTCTTCTTCTCTCCCAAAAAGAAAAGGAAAGAAATGTCCATTCTACCAGCAATAAAAAAAAAAAAACAAACTTCAATGAAGGGCACCTGGGTGGCTCAGTCGGTTAAGTGTCCCACTTCGGCTCAAGTCATGATCTCATGGTTCGTGGATTCGAGCCCTGCGTCAGGCTCTGTGCTGACAGCCAGCTCAGAGCCTGGAGCCTGTTTCAGGTTCTGTGTCTCTCTCTCTCTCTCTGAACCTCCCCTGCTCACGGTGTCTCTCGCTCTCTCAGAAATAAATAAAATGTTAAAATTTTTTTTAAAAAAACTTCAGTGAATCACCACCAAGTGATAAGAGTTCATCTGATGGAGTGCCTGGGTGGCTCAGTCGGTTAACCATCCAACTTTGGCTCCGGTCATGATCTTGCAGTTCATGAGTTCGAACCCCACCTCTGAGCTATTAGCACAGAGCCTGGAGCTGCTTCAGATTCTGTGTCTCCCTTTCTCTGTCCCTCCCCCACTCATGCTCTGCCTCTCTCTCTCAAAAATTAATAATAGAACATTAAAATAATTTTAAAAAAGACTTCATTTGGGGCGGCTGGGTGGCTTAGTCGGTTAAGCGTCCGACTTTCGCTTAGGTCATGATCTCGAGGATTCGAAATAAATAGAATATTAAAAAATTCTAAAATAAAAATATTAAAAAAAAAAAGACTTCATTTGAGTATCATGTTTGTGCCAAAAAATTAAACATGCTTTTATTCATGTTGGAATATTCATGCTCTTGTGTGCAAAAGTAAGCATATATTAAGGATCTATTGAGAAACTATGATGAGAAGCTTTTTTTGACAAATTTCATTACAAGGTAATTTAAAAATGAACAAAATTCTTGATTCATATTTTAAGTGTTGATGGAAAAAGTAATACTCCAAATACTACAAATATCATTATTTGTAGCAATTATAGAAATAAAACCATCCATTATTCATAATCCACACATTGCATCCATTTTCAAAAAGAAAAAAAAATTAGTGGAAAGAAATTATCAGACAAAAACTGTGTGGGTAGAAACACAGTAATATACAGAGGTGTAAGATAGCAGTCAGTAACGCTTCATAAAGAACAAATCCTGGGGGCGCCTGGGTGGCTTAGTCGGTTAAGCGTCCGACTTTCGCTTAGGTCATGATCCTGCAGTTTGTGGGTTCGAGCCCCGCGTCAGGCTCTGTGCTGACTGCCAGCTCAGAGCCTGGAGCCTGTTTCAGTCTGTGACTCCCTCTCTCTCTGACCCTCCCCTGCTCATGCTGTCTCTCTCTCTCTCGCCTAGAAATAAATAAAAAACATTAAAAAAAAAAAGAACAAATCCTGTCAAACTAATCTAATTCATCTCTTTTACCAAAACAAGTGTGGAACATCTAGAAGAAGCAATAGATGTCGTCTATTTTTATTTTGTCAGGGTTTGGGATTCTGCCTTGAATAATGTGGGCATCAATAAAGTAAGATACTATCAGTCAACCCACCCAGCTATTAACCAGAAGTACAATTTTTGAGAAAACCACTAAAGTAAGATTTCTACTAAGTTAAATGGTGCTTTCACAAAAGCCAATGTAAAGATTTTTTAAATATAGTATATCTGTTACAATCAAAGCCAAAAATCCAATTAAACAAATAAAAATTGGGTCGCCCTTTGGATATTTAAATAAAGAGGTATGACTTTTTTAAAATAAGGAAGTTTTACTTTTTTAAATTTTTATGTATTTATTTTTGAGAGAGAGTAAGCACAAGCAGGGGAGGGGCAGAGAGACAGAAGGAGACACAGAATCCAAAGTAGGCTTCAGGCTCTGAGCTGTCAGCCCAGAGCACAACATGGGGCTTGAACCCATGAACTGTGAGATCGTGACCTGAGCTGACATTGGTTGCTTAACAGACTGAGCCACCAGGTGCCCCAGGAAGTATGATTTCTATCAATGAATCCTTACCACCCAAAGGTCGCTTGATTTTCCCCCAAAGGATTAGTATGGTTTTGACTATTGCTGAATAGTTTCACTACAGAAATAGTAGAAAGAACACTTTTTCATTAAGCTTCATACCTCACCCAACAAAAAAATTCACTGTTATGAGTGATTTGCCCAGTCATTTCAGCCAAGCCATTTTGCCCCAAAATGAGATTGGTTGTTGATGCCTCTTGAACTGACTCACCTCCATGATATAAAAGTAGGCCCCCAAGACACTCATATTTGTCATTATCTGTCATTTACTGATTATCTATGAACATAGGCAAATTACAAATGTTCTTGGCTCCAGATTTCTTACCAGTCAAATGGGGAAAATATTGGTATCTGTCTCATAGTGTACCATGAGTATTAAAGAAATTAAGACATGTGAAATGATCAGAATAGTGTCTGGCACATAATGCATGTTCAATAAATGCTATATATTATAAGCCCCAAATCTTTGGATCCCAGAATGTTTCTGATTCTAGAATATGAGAGCATGTTAAATAATTCCCCATAGATTCTGGGCCAGCATTTCATAATCAAATGTATCGATATTTCTATAGCAAAACATGTGATCATTCGTATTAACTGGGATCAAGATAATAAGTAGCCTCATGTCAGGTTCTACAACAAAAAAGTGTGTACCAAGCCTGGAGAAAACTCTAAGATTTCAGAGCTGTATGGATCTAGGACTTGTGAGTACAGGGTTGTGGGCCAGGTCGTGGCTATTTACAGCTTATATTCTGCCTGTTCTGTTGCCCACAATCTTCTAGAATTTGAGCTTCTGATCCATCCCCGTATTGCCCTTTTAAAGCCTTGACCTCATAGTTGGCAAGACTCCCCTCCTCAACCATAACCTGGACTGACATCCCACCAGTCTGGCTCTGCCTGTGGTGACCTCCCAGAGCTGGCTCCAGCTCAACATTCCCACAGCGTGCACTCTGGTCACCATGCACAGAAGCAGGCGAAGTGAATGGCCCAACTATTTCCAAGGCATATGGACATAGCCTTTGTCCCAGAACCCAGAGGAAAGTAGGTCATCCAGATTACTAAACATAGTACTAACCTACCTTCAGGGGGAGTCATGCAAAGAACATTTAATGTAGTCACAGGCAGATTCTCTCTAACTTGCAGAAATGTATGACTGGCATCCCAAGTCTGAGAACATTCCCAAAGCCTCCATCAGTTGTCACCCCAACACTCTACCACTTAGCTGTTGGGGTCCACTCCAGGTATTGATTTACACTGTACTGTGTTATAAGCGTGCCATAACTTATGTGACAATGGCTAGATGTCAGTGGGAGCTTTAAACACCTTTTCTGCCACCCCCCAGTGACAGCTGAGCTGGGCCAGCTTCATCATGGATCTGTGACCTATGCCGTTGCACTGCATGCCGTGCTCTTAGACAAGCCCCATGCTGACTTTTTTCTCTGGTTTTGTCATCTTGACACTCTTAATCATTTTTGAATGAGGGACCCTGTGTTTTCATTACAAATAATGTACCTGGTCCTGGAGCTTATGTTTCTAAGGACAGCATTCTATTATTTTCAGAGAGGGCCTTCCAATGTGTTGGAAAGTTAGAAAACCCTGTAGGGCAATGGTTTCCAAGGAAGAGTAGATACGTTCTGGGGTCTGGGCAAGACCATCCACCGGAGTGCGGAAAAGAAATATTAAAACTTCTATTTATATATTTTTATCTTGTTGTTGTTCAACTTTATTTCTGAGTCCTATCCCCTGCTATCCTTTTCTCCTTCTGTTTCATAGTAATAGAATCATTAAATTTTAGCTAGGCTTACAGCCACAGAAGTTACAAAATTATATTTCCCAGCATCCCTTGCAGCCTGGTGCCTTGAAGCTGAAGCAGCCAATAGGAGGGTCATGAATGTGATGTTGTAACTGAGCTCCATCATTAAAGACAGGGGTCACACCGCACCCTTTCTTTTCCCCCATTCTGCCAACTTGGAAGATGAGTAATTCAGCAGACCCTGCAGATGAGTGAACACTGTCAGGATGTCAGAGCCACAAGGGAGAGAGAAACAGGATCCCTGGGCACCCTCGTGGATCAGAGCTGCCATTTCAACCCCGGACAAGGCACCTCCCTCCTGACTATTCCATGAGACAGAAGTCCATTTCTTTCTATTTAAGCCACTGTTTTTAGTGTCTATTACATGCAGCCCAACCAATATCCTAACTAATGTATTAATACTTCAAAACAGAAATAGAATTTATGAATAACAAGTAACAGTGATGGAGTATGTAACTAAAACAACCTAAAGATTTCACTTCTAGAGAATTGAACTTTAGACAGCCCTCTGACTTTTAGATCAAAATCAAAAGCTTACCTTATATAAACAGAGGCATACAAAAAAAAAAAAAAAACAACAACCTAAAAAGCACCATATCACACAGTCCATTTAGTTGCAACTAAATGGAGAGAATATAGTCAGAAGAATGAAGCACAGAACTGAGAGGAAGGAACAGGTGCCTACACTCTCAGCAGCCTTTCTTGTCCAGGGCCCTTCACCAGAGCCACAAGGCACAGAAAGTGATTTGTGTGGCTTTCTCAGCTCTCCCAGGGGTGGCACATAATGGGTACCATTCTAGAGGCACGGCCAAAAAAATACTTTACACATGATGGTGATCTCTGCGTACCAGGACTTCATCTTCTCATGGTGGTGTGGTTGAGGGTTTTGATTAATTGGATATTCTGACTAACTGAATGTTTTTACTTTCTTACCCTTAAATTTAAATCTCCTCATCTGTAACATGCAGAGGACACTAGTTTGTGCCTGATAGTTGGGAGGATTAAATGAAATAACTCACGGGCAGTGCTTAGCACAGGACTTGGCTTGTGGTAAGTGTTCTGCAAGTTACCAGCTATCATTACCATCATCATCACCATCATCACCACCGCCGCTGCCATCATTATTATGCCTATGTAACTGACTTTATTTTTTTAGCATTTTATTCATTTTGCAGAGACAGAGAGAGACAGAGTGTGAGCAAGGGAGGGTCAGAGAGAGAGGGAGACACAGAATCTGAAGCAGACTCCCGGCTCCGAGCTGTCAGCACAGATCCCAATGCGGGGCTCGAACTCACAAACCACGAGCTCATGAACCACGAGTTCATGACCTGAGCTGAAATCAGATGCTCAACTGACTGAGCCACCCAGGGCCCCAATAACTGAGTTTAAAAAGAATATAAGGGGCGCCTAGGTTGCTCAGTTGGTTAAGCATCCAACTTGAGCTCAGGTCATGATCTCCCCATTCTTGGGTTCAAGTGCTGCAGTGGGCTGTGCTGACAGCTTGGAGCCTGGAGCCCACTTGAGATTTTGTGTCTCTCTTTCTCTCTGCCCCTCCCCCACTCACACTCTGTGTTTCTCTTTCTGAAAAATAAACTTTTTAAAGTTTTGTTAAGAATACAAAATAGCAGATTAAGCTTCTCATAAATATAATTCACCTTTTTCTGCATTCAGGAGTACTTTCAGCATTTTGCCAGACCTTGGGGAAGCAACGTATTAAGCTGAAGCGTGTGAAGCATTGTCTATATTCAATTGTACTTGACCTATTCAAATGACAGCTGCTCACCTGCTCTGGAAGCAGAACCAGGTTCTACAATTGACAGTTACCACATGCTGCCTGGACATTTTTACTTTACATAAAGAGTAGATGCAAAACAAATCCTCCCTGCAAGGAAGCCCAGCCTGGCTCAGGAATGGAAGGATGGAAGTCCAGAGGGTAAGGCCAGGTATATGGCGCCTGGTGTGGGAAATAGCTCGGAGGATCAATCTCCCTTTCTGTGTTTTGTGCTCCTGCTGGGCTGGGTCACGGTGCCCCACACGCTCTCCCAGCCTCCGGCATCTGCATGAGACTTTCAGGACCCCTCTCTGGTTTCCTGAAGAGTCCCTGCTCATCCTTCAACCCCAGCTCTGGTGAGAAGTGTTCTCTGCACCTGTGCACCCACCCCATACACACAGGGTCATCGTGCTGCCCCTTGAGGAGGATTCCACAGGAGCACATCCACTCTGAACTGTGACTCCTGCTGGGCACCGTGTGTCTCCTCCAGAATGAGAGCCCCATGGTACCCATTCCTTCTCCCATGCCTAGCACAGAAGGGGCACTCACGAAATATTTGTTGAGCTGCAAAAAAGCTAGTCCCCCACTCTGCTTTTACGCAGGGCTCTCTAAGAGATACACTCATGGGGGCACCTGGGTGGCTCAGTTGGTTAAACATCTGACTTTGGCCCAGGTCATGATCTCACAGTTAGGGAGTTCGAGCCCCTCGAATTCTGTGCTGACAGTTCAGAGCCTGGAGCCTGCTTTGGATTCTGTGTCTCCTTCTCTCTCTGTTCCTCCCCTCTCTGTCTGTCTGTCTGTCTGTCTCTGTCTCTCTCAAAAATAAATAAACATAAAAAATTTTTAAAAATTCTCTTTAAAAGAGATACCTCATGGATGAGGGTCCAGGAGAATCAGTGACCTGTCACCCAACAGCGTTCACTCTCTAGCTCTCTGTTAAACACTTTCTGCTCTGTTCTCAGGGTGTGCTGTGGGTTTTAAGTCCCACCACCCCAGCTGAATCTCCAGCTTCCACAACATACACCCCTCGTGTCCCCCAATAGCCCCCTAATTAAAGCCTAGAAATCTTTGACCTCAGCCTTCTCAATTCTAAGAATTATCTTGAAGATGGGATGGCAAAAGTTTGCAACTGGGAAAAGTTGAATATACAAGGATGTCTATTATGAAATTATCGCATTAGTCAAAAATGGGAAATAACTCAAAAATCCATCGATGGGGGACTAATTAAATAATAGATTTTGTACATACAATGGAATTCCGTGTACTCATTAACAATGACTGTGCAAATATGTATTTATTGAACTGAGAACGTACCACCGTGCGAGGCCCAGACATAGCCTTTAGAAGTGCAGGGAAAAAGTTGCAAGAAAGGATTCAACACAGAAAATTCTAAATTTCTTTTTTTTAATTTTTTGTGTTTATTTACTCTTGAGAAAGAAAGACAGAGACAGAATGTGAGTGCAGGAGGAGCAGAGAGAGAGGGAGGCACAGAGTCCGAAGCAGGCTCCAGGCTCCAAGCTGTCAGCACAGAGCCTGACACGGGGCTGGAACTCACAGACTGCGAGATCAATTCCTGAGCCATGTCTAACTGACTGAGCCACCCAGGCACCCCTTGACACAGAGAATTCTAGACTGCTGTGGTGAAGGGAATCACAAGGATCACAGCACTTTTTAACGCTAAACATTTCTTTTCGATCACTTACCTGGTAATAGAACTTTCTGTGCTGACACTGTTCAGAGCAACGTAGGCTGCAGAATGCTACGTACAGTATGATTTATGTTTATGTAAAAAAAAAATGCATAGAAAGATTCCTGATGCAATTTTTCATCAAAAAGATTGGCAGGTGGATTTAGCATTCATTTTAGTTTCACGTATATCCTTTTCTGTGTTGTTTCACATTTTTATAAGGGCTGTGTATTATTTTTTATTTGGCCAAAAGTGTAAAGCTCTTTTTGTTTTGGAAAAAAAAACCCAGCAGCTGAAACAAGGAGGCTCTCATCAAATACTAGTTAAATAGAAACTGATTCACAGTCCTTCTGGAACTGTATGCAGGATTTACACAAATACCATGAATAAGGGCCAAAGGGCCCTATAACTAAATGTTATATTGCACAAAAAAAAATGCCCTTGACTGTATACCAAGGAATTAATGTTGCTATTGTTGTGACATCCATGTCAGTATATGTCAGTGATTTTGAAGTACTTCCTCCCGAAGAAAACAGGTTTTGGAGTGATTCTAAAGGCTTTCACTTTTAAAATCTTGTCTTTTTTTTTTTTAATGTTTTATTTATTTCTAGGAGAAAGAGAGAGACAGCGTGAGCAGGGGACGGTCAGAGAGAGAGGGAGTCACAGACTGAAACAGGCTCCAGGCTCTGAGCTGGCAGGCAGCACAGAGCCCGACGAGGGGCTCGAACCCACGAACCGCGAGATCATGACCCAAGCGAAAGTCGGACCCTTAACCGACTAAGCCACCCAGGCGCCCCTTAAAATCTTGTCTGATCTTCAAAACTAAATGCGTGACTGGTCCCCCAAACAGAATTCCCTAAATGTCTGTCTGGTCACCATTTGACAACATTTCCAGGTTAGGGTTGGTGCAGTTGTTTGCTGGATGGATAAGTGAGTGGAAGGATGGATGGATGGATGGATGAATAAAAGAATGCATTCTTTTCCCTCTTTTACAGACAAGAAAACAGAGACGCAAAGGTGAAGTGACATGCCTAAGGTAATATAGTTAGTAAATGATAAAGTCAACAGTTACGATCATTACTATTAGTGGTTTCCTCATCAGCTCCCTTTTATCCAAAATGCACCCCAACATCTGTTTTCTTCAGGAGGAAGTACTTCAAAATCACTGACAGTCGTATACTTGATCCTCAGGAGTTTCAGTCAAAGTATCAATGGCATAGGAATTGACCTACCAAAATGCCACCAATCATGTTACTAGCGCAGAATCCTGGAAACTTGCACTATGCCAGGCATTAACTCATTCATTGCTGGATATAAGCGGGTTCTGGCTGTCAGAAGAACACTTCTGGGCTCAAGACAAGAGCTATTCAACTACTAGTATGAAGCCATTTCATTATTTTAATAATGAAGGCAGCCATGCAAGTACATAATGGTTGGCTTATAGCCAACCCTCCACAACACTTAGAAAGGTCGCTACCCACGTGAGGCATTCTGCTCTCTGTCCTCTCACAGCAGAATCCTTACTCCAGGCGCTATTCGTAATACCATTTAAAACTTTCATCCATGGGGCGCCTGGGTGGCTTAGTCGGTTAAGCGTCCGACTTTCGCTTAGGTCATGATCTCGCGGTTCGTGGGTTCGAGCCCCGCGTCGGGCTCTGTGCTGACTGCCAGCTCAGAGCCTGGAGCCTGTTTCAGTCTGTGACTCCCTCTCTCTCTGACCCTCCACTGCTCACGCTCTCTCTCTCCTAGAAATTAATAAAAATATTTAAAAAAAAAAAGCTTTCATCCTAATGCATCCACTCTTCATGAATAAATGAAACCAAATGCCCTTATTTTCTTCTGAAAATTATCCTGAGCCTACCTGTGGTAGGATATCAGAACAGGTGCCTGCAACAAACAAAGTAATTGCAGTGAGGGCGAGAATGTGCTAAAATCTACAATAACAGAAACAAACAAAAAAAAACCCCATGAGACACAGCACAAAAGACCAGCTCTAATCACGAGCACAGAATTCTCTAAATACACCCAATTAAGTGCATTTTTTCTCTGGCATCAGGTAAGATTCTGGAAGGCAAGAAGATGCTCTCTGGCCGCAATCCATTCATAGTTAGGGTAGAAGGAGAGGCATCTGTACTTAACTGTTATATAAAGTGTGAAATTCAGAAAAGACAAGAGCTGTGTGGGAATTCAGAGGAGGGAGAGTTTATTTCCACCAGAGGAAATCCAGGAAAACTTCCTGACGAAGATGGCCTTGACTTAAGTCCTCTTCTGAATACCAGTGGTATTTACACTTGTGGAGGAAGGGAAATGTGCCATCAGATATCAGCATAAGCCTGTCTTGAAGCAAACATTATTGTCCAAGACATTTACTGGCAAAATATACAAAATGGACATCGTATACACTTTACTGAACAATATCATTTCCAAATGCATCATCTTTTTTCATGTGTCAGTCTTTACTGGTGCTGTCCCTTCTGTCTGCAACATTCTCTCTCACCTTCACTTCTACTTCCACATTCAAGAATGTGATGTCCTATTCATCCTTCACTTCTGAGCTTAGATGTACTTTTTCTAATGAGGCTTCCTCTAGCTTCCCAAATAGATGAAATATCTCTCCCCACCTGGGCTTTCACAATGTCTAGAGCATACCCTTATCATAATACCTATAACACCCAAATCATAATCACATAATCAGTACTTATCTCTAAGCACTCTGAGAGAATAATCTGTTGAGATTTTTGTGAGCCCAGTGCGTAGGAAAGCACTATCTTCATCAGAGAAATATTTATCAAATGATTGACGTTTTTAATGATGCAGCAGAAATCCTATACCACAAACCAAAACCTATGCCCAATCTGACCTGATGACATGCCTGTGTAATTCTACAAAAGCGTTTTGCAGATGAAAAATACAGATGAGCCCAGACCCATCTTATCCAGCACCAAACCAAATGAAATGCCAAGGCTTGCTCTGAGTTACATGACTAACCACCGCCCCCCCCCAAGGTCACTAAGGTCATAAGGTACAGTTTGAGCCCCAGGGGAGGTCCCTCGGCAAGTCTATGAGTGAGGCCAGTGGACATCATTCTTGCAAAATGACCGGGAAGACACCTCACCCGTCATTTACAAGTGGAGAGAAGAGACACTTAAGCATGAGGAGATGGCCAGAGAGGGAAAAGAAACCAGGCATAAGTTGGCTTGTAGGTCAGTGCAATTAAATAAGGAAAGGCCCTGGTTTCAGAAAATGAAACTGCTTAATGTTAAACCTTCGTAGTCCAGCTTATGAATTAAGGAAATCATCTTAAATGTTAACAGTGGTTATTTCTAGTTGTATTATGAGGGATTTTTAAAATCCTCATAGCTTCTGTATCTGCTAAGTTTTCTACAATGAATAGTATATACGTATTTTCTCGTCAGAAGCGGAAAGTGTGTCTTTTAAGCACATCATCCCTCCTGGCCTATGGCTTTTGCCTACTAAGCCTTAAGTCTTAGTTAACAATCCTTGAGGACTCTTTTTTTTTTTGAGACAGAGAGAGAAAAAGCAGGGGAAGGGCAGGGAGAGAAAGAGAGAGAGAGAGAGAGACAGAATCTCAAGCAGGCTCTGCACTGATAGCACAGAGCCAGACTCGGGGCTTGAACTCACAAACCATGAGATCATGACCTGAGCTGAAACCAAGAGTCAGACACTTAACAGACTGAGCCCCCCAGGTGTCCCAACCCTTGAGAATTTTTGAAGGGAGACCCTTGCCCCCAGCTCCCAGCCCTTTGGCTCCAGCCACACCCAGAGCCTTCCTGTGAGAGAAGGAAATATGTTACTTGGCTTTGGATGGCTTTTCCATTCTTCCTCTTCTTAGTGGCTCCTCTGGGCTAGAAACCAGCAAAATCCTGGTGTCTGGCTGTATTCAGATCCTGGACACAAGTTTCTGAGTTTCAGAGTAATCTGGTGGGTGAGACTATTTGGGGGTGTGGCTGAATCAACACTTGGTGTGCATGGTTGTTCTGAGCATCATATTACCTATTACAATCAAAGGTTCAAAGGCAAACTGGCCCAAGAAGAGCAGATAGGTCTGTCAGGTTTCCTAACCACACATCCCTCCTATTCCCTTCAGTGACAGGACTAATGGCTAAATGACTTCAAGCTTCAAACTCATATTTTTCTGACAATTATATGTTAAGACTCTCTCACCTCAAGGAAAACACATTAATAAAATCATTTAGTTCATCTGGCTGTCTAATAGAACTTTCTACGATGATGAAATGTTCCATTATCCACACTGACCAATACAGTAGGCACTAATCCATGTGACTACAGAGCATTTGAAATGTGGCTAATGCAACTGAATAGATTTTTTTTTTAACCACATGTCCACTATTTTGGACATTTCAGTTTGGAATCCCAAAATGTCAGACCTAGAAAGAACCCAAGAAATCATCTGGACCTGTGTTTCTCAACCTTTGCAATTGTAAGACCCATTCTTAATATCTAAGAATATTCAGACATTTCTCTTATTAACAGACTATTTAGTATCTCTTGGTTAAAAACATCATAAAGACCAAAATTAGCAAAACTTCACTAACATTTTAAATTACATTTCAATTAAGAAAATCATGATGATCAAAATTAGTGATTCAATAACAGTTTTAATTGCATTTAATTAAGAAAAGCATAATGACCAAAATTAGTAAAAATTCAATAACCCTTTAAATTGTATTTTATTACTCAGGAGAGCATCTTACACACATATGGAATGGATATGTGCTAGGTTTGATTTTGTCTAGCCTTCAGACTTTTCCAACGTACGGATTCTTAGATCCTCTCTAACAATCCACAGCCTCTGACTGCCTTTTCCAAGAGTGAACAACTCAGTGTGAAAACCAATGGCTTAGTTCAACCCCTTAGTTTAAGAGAGAGAGAAAACAGAGCCCAGGAAAGGAGAAGACCTGTCCATATCCTATAGCTAAGAAACAGTGGAGTTGGCCTGACAGCCAGATCAATGCTCTTTGCACTTTGCCACAGAGCTCAAAGAAAAGAAACAGAGCTGGAAAATCCCAAGGGAGACACAACTGGCTGAACTGAAAATACTTCTCTACTTTTCCTTCTATTGGGAACTTTAAGGAATAGAAGGAGCAGACTTTTGCACTATCAGAGGTAAATTTACTGATGAATAATTACATAACTATGCCTATGAAGGAGCAATGAGGAAAATAGAATGAGCCCTTTTCGTATTTCAGTGAAACTCAATAACTTTGAGATTTTTCTGAATCTTTTATAGCTTCACCAGTCTTCATTAACATCTGAGGGCATCCTTCCAGAGACAAGCAATAAAACAAAAGTCGCCTCTTAAAAATAAACCGGGTTTGAAAGCTCCTATCAGTGACAGCAAGCAGGACACAGAAGAAAGAGCCAAGGTATTTTCTTTGGTTACAATGGTCACCAAGTTCACCATGAGGAAGAGATGGTCTCAAACCCAGAGTTTGACTCCCATTCTCTATTTTGTGTGTGTGTGTTTGTTTATTTATTCTTTTTTTTTTTTTTGAGAGGTAGGGGAGTGGCACAGAGAGAGGGACAGAGAATCCTAAGCAGGCCCTGTGCTGTCAGCTGGGAGCCCAATGTAGGAGCTTTGGAGCCCACAAACTGTGAGACTATGACCTCAGCTGAAGTCAAGAGTCAGACGCTTAACCAACAGAGCCACCCATGCACCCCTCTTTCTATTTTATTTTCTTTAAGTTTATTTATTTATTTTGAGAGTGAGAGAGCATGAGAGCAGGGGGGAGGGGCAAAGAGAGAGAGGAGAGAGAGAGAATCTCAAGCAGACTCTACACTGTCACCTCAGAGTCTGATATGGGGCTCAAGCCACAAACCATGAAATCATGACTTGAGCCGAAATCAAGAGTCAGACACTCAACCAGCTGAGCCACCCAGGCACCCCTCCCTTTTCTATTTTAATTGCACCACACTGCATCCAATATCATGCACTGCTCTGCTATTCTAGATCACTGGGGCTGGCAGGAAAATTTACTGAAGTCAGATCTAAGGATTTACTGTAATTAGCTTTCAACTTTATAGGCTTCTCTCTTTGGATTCTCATAGCATTTTATGTGTTTATTTATTGTAAACTTGACCACAATGACTATGACCCTGGACAGAATCCAGACTCTAATACTTATTAACTACAGAAAGCTTGATATTTGCTTTACCTCTGTCAGCCTCAGTTTTCTTATCTGTAGAATGGGGATAAAAATTCATTACATAGCCATGCTGAGAAGGTATAAATTCCTCTCATAAGTCCCTTAGAAGAGTGCTTTAGAATAAAGCTAATGCTCTCTCTTAAATAGGATATTATAATTAATCATGCTCGTGTCCCATGTTAGACTATAAGCTTGTGTGAAGGCAAGACTGCCTTTATTTCCCAACCACCCCATTCCCCATAGGTGCAAAGCTCTGTAGGTGCAGTGCAGGTGCGTGTGTTGGTTACAAATGTCATCTTTGGTGTCAGACATGCCTGGGGATGAAGGCTCTAAACTGGTTCCAGGTTTTGGGTTTTTTTTAAGCATTCTTGGTATTTCAGGGTCTCGATTTTCTCATCTGTGAAATGAATTTAATCCATTAACTTGGAGCTTAACCATGAGGATGGAAGGACCCTGGGAGGTAAAGAACATTCATAAAGGCTGCCTATTTTAAGTATATTATTGTATCATCCCCGCTCCCACTTTAGTAAGGCATCATGTAACATTTACGCTAGAGGTGGCTAATAAGCAAGAATCTGGGGACTGACTTTCCGTGAACTCCCTTATTTGCTCACTCCATGACAAACAGCTTCCCTAAAGCCAACAGAACCCAGAGGCAAGCCACCATAAACCCAGGGTGTGCTGCGATAAGACACCACAGCACACATGCCAGCTGTTCCCTCAGGAAGGATACATTTGCCCTGTAATTCTCTGGAATAAAACGAACAGCTTGTTTGCAAAGGTGCACTGATATTCAAAATAGCTGTGCGTCAGAGATGCAGTCCTGGGTGGACATCAGCCTATGACTCTGAGTCAGAAGCCCTGAGTCTGAGAACTTGATCTCACCAGTAACTAGCTATGTGTCCTTAGACAGGCCATTTCACTGCTCTGGGCCTCTTCCTCTTCTCTCAAAAGTAGGGCCTACACTAAGCATTCTCCAAGGATCACTGCAGCCCCTCTGCTTCACCATTCTAGGATGAGCTAATTAGGCCAACAGCAAGATGGGCACAGAATGCAGAGCCAGAAAGACCTGGATTCGAATCCCTGGCTGGTTGACCCTGATCGAGCTTCTTAATCTCTCTGAGATTTGTTCTTCTCATGGGTAGAATGGGGATAATAACATGGTGGTTGGAAGGTTGGAGACAGTGAATACCGAGTACTGGGCCATTGGAAATGTTAGTAGGTGGTGCCTGCTGTGATTATTATTAGCATCATTATCACAGACATCGTTATTAATATTACCTTTCTTATTTATTTTTCTTCCTTCCTTCCTTCCTTCCTTCCTTCCTTCCTTCCTTCCTTCCTTCCTTTTTTCTTTTCTTTTTTCTTTACTTTACTTTTGACGGGGGGAGAGAGAGAGAGAGAGTATGCAAGCATGAGCAGGGGCAGGGCAGAGAGAGGAGGGAGGGGGAATCTCAAGAGGGCTCTGTGCTGTCACATGGGAGCCTAACTTGGGGTTCAAACTCACAAACCATGAGATCATGACCTGAGCCAAAATCAAGAGTCAGAGGCTTAACCAATTGAGCCACTCAGATGCCCCAATATTACTTTTGTTTTAAAAGGTGAAGGCCCAAAAGCATCTTACTGCATCACAATCATGTGGAGTCATATAAAAATATCAATTCTTCACTAGTAACTTGTCTGAAATTAGCCAATTTCCTCCCATGTATAATTGCTATTGTTTTTCAATGTTATCACCTTTTCATTGCCAACACTGTAGTTCCTTAATGATAACAAACCATATAGCTTAGTTCATGAGGAATTTCACATGCATTATCTCATGGATTCCTTCACTGCCATCATCATCGTCATCACCACCATGACCATCACACCTCCATTCATCAACACCTGGGGTCCTATAGGGATAAGCAACTTACCTGAGATCTCAGTGTCCATCCATCCAACCAAGAAGTCACAGGTTTTGGACTTCTGATTAAGGCTTCTATTCTGAAGCTCATGATTATTCTACTCCATCAAGTTCATGAATTGATTTGACTTTTTCCCCCAGTCGTTGCCTGGACTAGTTATGAAACACCTTCCTTTTTTTTTTTTTTTTTTTTTCCCCAAAGCAATGTCTTTCTGTATATGTGGAATTTGAAGTACAACAGTTCTTAAGTGTTTAACATTACCTCTTAAGTCTACCCTGTCATGTGCCATCTAATTTAACCACTTTTTCTCCCACTAGAAGACATTAGAGCAAATTTTGGATGACCTCCGTTTTTAAAGTCAAACACCTCAGAAA
Organism: Hyaena hyaena; assembly: GCF_003009895.1. NCBI lineage: Eukaryota > Metazoa > Chordata > Mammalia > Carnivora > Hyaenidae > Hyaena > Hyaena hyaena. The sequence continues at coordinate 2,875,410 of NW_024080694.1, forward strand.
AGGTTATTCCTATTTCCAATGAATAGGGACAGTATTTTAGGAGAGTGTTTTGGTTGCAAGACAGAACTCAAGTGAAGGGTGAAGATTATTTTAAGGGTTCTCACTGAATGGAATTTTATTGAACAAAATTATAAAAGTTGACTTGGCATCGTGGAAACTGGGAATAAATGGTGGTTCTTGACTTAGAGCAACCCCAGCAGTATAAGAGGCACTGGATCTTGCCATCTTCCATCAACCATCTTACCATGGAGTGGTCTGCCATATTGCTCATCTGTACCTTTGTTCTTTTTTTTTTTTTTAATGTTTGTTTAATTTTGAGAGAGACAGAGCATGAACAGGGGAAGGACAGAGAGAGAAGGAGACACAGAATCCAGAGCAGGCTCCAGGCTCCGAGCTCTCGGTACAGAGCCAGATGCAGGGCTCAAACTCACACAACATGAGATAGTGACCTGAGCTGAAGTCGGTCACCCAACAACTGAGCCACCCAGGCTCCCCTGTACCTTTGTTCTTATGCCATGGACTGGATGCCTTACTCTTTAGTTCTCCACTGAAATTCCCTACCTAAACCACTTTCCTGGCTCAGCTAATTACCATTATTCCCATTTGGAAGAGTTTTGTTTTGTTTTGTTTTTGTTTTGTTTTGTTTTTGATACAGGGCACATCTTGGACCACTGATCAGCAGATGAATCTCCTGCCGTTGGGTCAGGCATAGCTTAAGGTGTCAAACATGGCTGCCTTGGGTTGGGCCCTCAGCTAAGGTAGTAGGTAGATCCATTTTACTTAGAAGGGGCTGTAAGCCACAGCATGGGCCATGATTATCACTGCTAACATCAACAAAGTAAAATTTTCCTCTCCAGTTGCTTTAATTTCATATAAATCTTTTAAAGAAAATTGTCACTTTTGGATATCTTTTCATGCCTCCGTATGTTTACAAAGTCCTAACTGATGTGGAATCCCAGAACTGACTGTACCAACACCAATAAAAATCACTTCCATGGATACAATTTTTTATAGTGACGGCTGCTCTTTCATGTACTCTGCTTGTCTCGATTCTCACAGAATCCTGCATTGACAAGACAGTTATTATTGTCACCATTTGATGGAAAGAAAGCTAAAGGTTAAGAAAAATGACCGGCCTTAGGCCACAAATTTATTTTTATATCCAATCAGGAAGAGTTTTTGACATTTACTATATCACACCAGTCTCCTTCGGTCCAGATTCAGACCCTTATCAGTTCTCACACTGGATTACTGCAGCATCCTCTTAACCCATCTCCCTGCCCTCATCAACAAACTTTTCAATTCCTTCCTCCATAGGCAGCCACAGAAGTCTTTCTAAACCAGAGTTTTCAATGAATCACCTCCAGGATCACAGGCTTCTTGCCCCACAGAAGGAGATCTGAGCTCCTTCAAAGTGAATTCAGTGTCTTAGGAGAGCCAATTCTTACACCTCTTTGTCTTATTGCCCCTGCTCACGACCACTTGTGTTTACACACATCCAGCAGCACTAGCTCCCAAACGCGGCTCGAAAATTTCTCCCTCTGCGTCTTTATGTAAATCACTCTCTACACACTGGATTTAGATGGATTTGGATCACATGATGTTATAGTGGTTTTTGTTTTATCTAACCCATTAGCAACATTAGGAAAATTTCCAGCTTCTCTTGTAAAAGTAATAGATCAGGTAACAATCAACTGAACTGAGAAGTGGCTAATCCCTTTAAATGGGACACACTCTCTCCAATTGGTCAAAATCCCCACTATTCCCTATTGTCTTACATCCAACTGGCTCCATTCAGGACTGTGATGTGCTTGACCCCTTAAACATTTGAGATTTCAACCTTTGCTTTATGTGCTCACCACCAGAAATGTACTTCCCTGTATACTTCTATCAAAATATTCGTCATTTCTCAAATAATTCTTCCACAAATCTTATATTGATTCTCTGGGTGCAAATTAATCTCTTCCTCCTTAAACATGTTAATTGATGCTTGACCACTAGATTATAACTTCACTAGAAGGACTTCACTAGATTATAACAGATTTGAGGGCAAGAATTCTTATTTATCTTATTTATCACGTACCCTCACACTGTTTAATATCATGTCTTACTCTTTGTACATGTTCAAAAAATATCTGTTGACAAGAATTTAGTTTAATTTAGTTCAATCAGCGTTTAAACTTTCCAACAGAAGCCAACTCTTCTGTAATCATATTTTTCCATTCCTCAACCAGACTTGAGCTTTTATTAGTGCCAATAGCATCTGCTTCTCGCCATGGCTTATCTACTAAGGAAACAAACTAGTTTTCAAAGTTCTGTTGATTTAAAAGTTTAAGCTCTTAAATAAATCATCCTCTAAGGAGAAGCAAGAGCAGGAAATTTGCTTTGGCCCTGAGCCAGTACTATTCCCCACAAGCAGAGTATTTTGCAAGATCTTCACAAAAAGAGAAAATCCCCAATCACCATCCTCAGGTGAGGACTGCAACCACCCTGCATCACGGTCTACTCTCAATCTACAGTTTCCTCAAATAGTATGTTTCTTACATATAGTATTTGCCCATGAAAAAACTGTTGCGCTCTTATTTCATGCAAGTTACATTTTTATGAGCTACTTCCTCATATTTCTGGATGTTAACATTTTAAATAACATTACCCTTTCATATAACATTTATTTTTCAAGCATCTAACAGTTTATCAGACACTGTGCTTGGTTCTGGGCAAAACAGGTATTCTTTGTTCTGGCAAGAACAAGTATGTGTTGTTCTCAGGTCCTGGGAGGCTCACAGCCTAATGGGGAAAAAATAAATCATTTAGGGACATTTTGTCAAATGCTACCCATAAACAGAGGAGACCGTCACCACCACATCTGTCATGTATGACCTGAGCGTGTAGGACACTGCCACTCTGACATCCTGCTTACACAGTGAGCATTTATGACGTACTTCTCAGCCTGCAACCTTCCTAGAGGAGACAATTAGTTAGGTTCTAACGGGATACCTGGACGCCAGCAACCAGGAACTCACAGCCAGCTATCAGGAAGGTCTGAGTCCTGTCCTGGAAGCACTCCACAAGAAGCCAGGTCTAACCAGACAGGCCCAGATGGAGGACGCCATGACAGGAAGCCCGCTGACTTGGGAAGAAAACGTGAGAAATCTGCTTTTCACTTTAAGTAATAAATGTCCCACAGCCTCATTAACGGCTATCAATAAAGGATAGAAATCCAACCCCCAGGGCATGTGGCTTTGCTCTCCAGCTCTCCCTCTCTCATGTCTCAAGAGTGTACTTTTCCGCTTTAATAAAGTTTCCTGCTCATGTCACTCATCTGCTGTGCGGCATGTCTGCCCTTGAATTTATTCTCATGACAAGACCAAGAACCTTCAGTGAGTCCTCCGGGTCTGGCTTGGTAGAGGCACCCAGGACCCAGGGTCTCCCCAGCTTACCCCGCAACAATCTGGACTTCTTTCCTAAGCTTTGAGTGTCAAGGAGGAATAGAGACTGCCACTCCCCAGAGTGGGAAGAACATGGTTACAACTCAGGAGCACTCCCCCCCCCAACCCCCGGTTGCCTCTCATACAATCATGCTCTGTGAGAAAGTCATTGGATGACCACGCCAAACCCATCCAAGCAGAATTAATGAAAGTTCAGACACAATACAGACTTGGGTTGCTGTCGGAGGCCGCGAAGGCTCCGACAGGTGCAGGGGTCCCTGAAGGATGGACGGTGTCAGCTAGAGAGAGAGTGAGAGAGCCCCAAGATCCTTTCTGATCACCAGGCAGGCATCTCTGTCCTGTCGGTTTTGGTGTCTTTATTTATAGGTTAAATGATAACATGACATCAGAAAAAGGAATTTTTACAATGGATAACTCTTTGTGATAAGATGCTTTGGAAAGTATACAGAAGCAGGTTTTACAGAAATATTCTTGCAGAATTATTCCAATTATAGTGAGGTTAAGTAAATCTTATAACTAGAGAATTAGGGTATTCTTAGTAAAAGACAGGATGCATATTTGTTCTAAGTTAACGCTAAGGTTAGGTCATAGGTTAAATGTATAGATGGGCTAAGAGTCATTCTGTCTGGCTCTCAAATGAATGTTTTTGAATTGGTTAATAAGTTGTTTGTGGAAACCTATTTGATGCTGAATGTGTGAACACCATGGAGGCTCTAAATGTGTCAGCCTTTTGTTTGTGGGTAATGCTTTAGCTACTCTTATCTATCCTCATCCCAGCCACCTGTAAGGGAGGGTGTTTGCAGAAAGTAGGCCTTGGGGAAGGGACTGCCATACATCACCAATTAGGAGAAGGTGTAAGTATTAACTTAAGTTCTGCCCTTATCTGTACCTTAACTCTAAATTAGGCTCTTTGTCTCCGGGCCAGGCTCAATTGTAATTCTTGTGTTCTTAACCCCCTAAGTCTTGGATCTGCAAGGCCCATAGGAAGAGCCTTTTGACAATCATCCATAGAGCTTTCATCTAAAATCTCTCTTGAAAAAGCAGGAATATGCTTTTCCTAATGAGGTATCTGTGTTCAGAATATTGGTCTGATATGGAATATCGTGAGGCCTGGTCAATACCAGCACAACATGAGCCAGTAGTAGCAGGAGATACCAGTTTTCATTTCTCATGGCAGGAGCTGTGCAAACACTGCCATTTCCTTGCTGTGACTGCCATCCAGAGAGGCGGGTGCGGCTCCTGGCAGGTTGCCTATAAGATAATAAGCCACAAGTAGTCAAGTTGCTGACTGATGAGGGGACACAGCAAGGACCCTCAGGGGAGGAAAGGATATCAGCAGCTATGACTTTGTGGTCTATTGATAAAGTGAGGCCCATGGCCCTTTCTTGTGCCTCTGCTTCCTTCCTTCCTGCACTATGTACTAGGTGTGTATGTCTATACAATAACAGATAACAGCCCCCTCTCCCTTTATGTTGCCTGATTATTATACCCAGAGTGTACTTGTGATAGCAAACTTTATAATCTAGTCCAGGGGCTGGTAAACTACAGACTGCAGGCCAAATCTAGCCCGTGGCAGGTTTTCATTAATAAAGTTGTACTGGAACAAGCCACACCCACTCATTTACATACCAGCTATGGCTGCTTTCAAGACACTATGGATTGCCACAATTTTGACACCAATTCCTATGTGTCTGTTTTTTCTATGCCACTGAGCAATTTTCAGAGAGCATCCAGGTGACCTACAATTCAACACAATTCTGACAATATCTACTTGGAAATAGCATCTGATCCCACAGGTTAAGGGCTTAGTCCTATAAGATTGACCCCTGTTCCCCACTTGAGATGGCATAGCAGGCCCAGATTGTCACCTCTCTTTCTGACAAACTGGATGTAAATTGGAGCTTCCATTATAGAAAAATATGGGATTAGAGTCATTGGGTTCTTTGTAGAATTCATGCTTGTGGTGGGGTCTCTGGTACCTTATGTTCCTTGCAACATTTCTCTCATAGAGTCCCCCATAGGATTTCTTATAGGGCTGGTTTAGTGGTGATGAATTCTTCCAATTTTTGTTTATTTGGGAAGGCTTTTATGTCTCCTATTCTGAATGACAGGCTTGCTGGATAGAAGATTCTTGGCTGCATATTTTTTTCTGTTTATCACACTAAAGATTTTCTGCCATTCCTTTCTGGCCTGCCAAGTTTCAGTACATAGGTCTGTAACTACTCTGATAGGTTTCCCTTTGTATGTTAGGGCCCTTTTCTCCCTAGCTGCTTTCAGAATTCTCTCTTTGTCCTTACGTTTTGCCAGTTTTACTATGATATGTTGTGCAGAAGATCGATTCAAGTTACATCTGAGGGGAGTTCTCTGTGCCTCTTGGATTTCAACGTCTCTTTCCTTCCCCAGATTGGGGAAGTTCTCTGTTATAATTTGTTAAAAGACTCCTTCAATGCCTTTCCCTCTCTCTTCCTTTTCTGGAATTCCTGTGATATGGATATTGTTCCATTTGACAGTATCACTCAGTTCTCGAACTCTCCTTTTGTGCTCCTGGATCCATTTATCTCTCTTTTTCTCAGCTTCCTCTTTTTCTTTTCTTTCTTTTTTTTTTTTTACAAATAGTTTATTGTCAAATTAGTTTCCACATAACACTCAGTGCTCATCCCCACAAGTGTCCTCCTCCATG